>NC_090448.1:611967584-612284598 GCF_031143425.1 Pleurodeles waltl | reverse complement strand
CCAAATATAATTTTACCCAGCCAAGAATTTTATAGATAGGAACATGTCCTCCTAATGGAGACACTTGTATATAGGTTTAGATTTGGGAATCTCACATGTGAAGTCCTTCAAAGCAAGGCGAGGCAAGATTCAATCTGAGGATATTTATTGGCTTCCTGTATTTGTTGATGAAGAGATGAATTTCACTTTTAGTGCCCATTTTCACTAACCTAACTGTTTTAGTTAAAATATTCATGGAAGATTATGCAAACACATAGAAAGTTCAAGTTTGTATTGAAATTCACAAAAAAAGTGTCAAAAAGTGTGATAACTGAGTGTACCTTTGATGAAAATAGTCTCTACTGCATTCCACTTTCTAGGTGGCAGGAAGCTACATCCAAACAGGCAACGATGACACCAAAACACTCCTTAGGCCTAATCCACAATATGATTGTCAATGGCTCAAGCAAAAGAATGAAGTGGGCTATCCAAAAGCTCTCTTCACATGTTTGAAACAAAGGAGGGTGGCTTTGACAGATCTAGACAGGAGTCTAAATATGAACACCTTTGTTTGTTCAGAGGGAAGCAACTCTCCACCAAAGTAAGTGTGAAATAACAGGAACGTCGCATGTGAGGCAACGACTTACCTTTGGTGCATTCAGCTAGAAACAAATGCATGCATCAGTGGCAAATATGATATGAATCAGTAGGCCTCACAAAGGTAAATTGTTTTTCAGAATGGTTGGAATGATTGGGTCACCTTTGGTAACTTGACACAAGCAGCAAGGCCTTCCTCAGGGAAAAAGCATGTGATATGTATGAGGAGGCACGGTGGACCTCATCCTCCTGGACCTCTCAGCACCACTGGACACAGTTCCCCTCATCCAACTCCTACATGACATCAAACTCCAAGGACACGCACTCCGGTGAATCTGCTCCTACCTGACTGGAATAGGCCAGTCAAGCAGACTGGCATCATACTCCTCAGATGCCCGTGACTTCATCTGCGGTATTCCGCAATTATCCTCCCTGAGCCCGACCCTCTTCAACGCATACATGATCCCTCTACCCAGCATCATCCACTCTCACAGCATCAATGTCCTCTCCTATGCTGGTGAAACGCAAGTCATTCGCTCCCTCACAGACCAGTACTCATATAAAATTCAATGCAAGCATGACTGAAATCGCGTACTGGATAAAATACAACTGTCTAAAGCTAAACACCTACAAGACCAAAATCATGATCTCCGGAAAGAAGCACTGCACCGTGGGACTCGACTGGTGTCCAACGGAGCTATGACTGACACCCACCCTCAACCCACATGCCAAGAACGTAGGGTAGTCATCAACAGCCAACTTAATATGACTGCCTAAGTCAATGAAGTCACTGCCTCATGCTTCCATACTCTGAAAATGCCAAGGATGATTTTCAAATAGCTTCCAATCAGCACTCGGAAAACCATCACACATGTCTTTTTCACAAGCAAGCATGGACTACGAGAACACCTTCTTGTCTGGATCAACAAAAACTCATCAAATGTATGCAGACCATTCACTACTCTGCAGCCAGAAATAACTCCCAGCCACACTCTGCAGCCAGAAATAACACTCAGCCACACTCAACTCACACTACACTTAAAGGAGCTCCAGTGGCTCCCCATACACAAGAGAGCACAATTCAAACTCTTCACCCACACTTTCAAGGCACTACATAACAGTAACCTAGCAGAGCTCAACAATTGTATCTCCTCTCACAAACCTTCCAAACACCTCCACTTGTTGGGACTCCTACTTGCCACGTCCCACACATATGGAAAACCAGATCCAGCGGTTGAGCCTTCTCCTATATTGCTCCTAAAGTGCGGAACAACCTGCCACTACACATAAGCGCCTCCTCCTCACTTCTTGAATTCTGCAAGAAGCTTATTATGTTTCTTCTTGAGTAGTCAGACCAGGCCTTAGGTTTATCTAGACTCTCAGCAACGCAGTGCGAGGATATCCTTCTGGGTGATAGTGCACTTTACCAACTTGCATAACATAACGTAACAACATTGCTCGGTATTACAGGACCCGTACTGATCCTGTGGTACCAAAAAGGCTGACTGGAGAAAAAGCTCTCTTGGCCAATCAGTGGCCCTTATTTTTAGGTCTGGCACTAGCCAAGATCCTTTGATTTTACTAAATTTATATGTATAAAATATTTACTTAAAGGGATTATCAGCCACCTCTCTACATCCATTGAATTGCTGTTGTGTCATTCTAATTTTTCTTCCACCACAACATACAGTATGGGGCAATGGATCGACCTACTTCAGCACCTAGTTAACTTCACTTTGAGTGACTGCATTTTGCTTTCTCACAATGAGCACATCCACACACAAGGTAGTTCTCTTCAGTGCCAGTATTTATGTTTCTACTTTTAAATGACTTTAGTGTTGCCTTTGAGTTTTGAGTCTCAGGTGAAAGCAGAACACTTTATCTCATATGTGAACACAGGGCACATTCCACGCTTTATCAGTTGCTGTCTCATGTCAATGCTGTTATAAATTTCTGTGCTTATCTGACTGCTGTCATAAAATATTGCGTCCATTTGAAACTGTTCTGTGTTAACTTATCCACTTTTCCTATCGGTATTAATTTGTCCACACAAACCAAAAGCTTCAATATTATAAATAAGCAGACAATTCTTCAGAACATATTTATTCTGGACTCAGTTTCACCAGTGGTTCTTTATTAAACTTTGCACAGGAAGAAAAACCGCCTGTTTCCTTATTTTCTTCCTTCCATATTTTTTCCTTACTTCCTTTCTTTCCTTTTTCCTTCCATCTTTCTATCCTTTCCTTCCATCTTTCTATAATTTCTTTCTTTGCATCTTTCTATACTTTCCTTCTTTCTTTCCATCTTTCTATTGTCCCTTCTTTCTTTCCTACTTTCTTTCCACTTTTTCTCTTTTCCTACTTTCTTTCCTTCTTTCTTTCCATCTTTCTATCCTTGGCTTCTTTCCTTTTCTCTTTTTTCCTTCTTAACTCCTTTCCTTTTATTTTCTTCTTTCCCTTCCATTTTTCTATCCTTCCATCTTTCTATCCTTTCCTTCTTTTTCCCTTTTCCTTTCCATCCTTCTATCATTTCCCTTTTCCTTTCCATCTTTCTAATCTTTCTTTCTCCTTTCCATCTTTCTTTCCATTTTTCTATGCCTTCCTTCCCTTCTATCATTCTAAAATGTTCTTCTTTCTTTCCACCTTTCTATCCTTTTATTCTTTCCATCTTTCTATAATTTGCTTCTTTCTTTCTTTCTTTCTTTCTTTCTTTCTTTCTTTCTTTCTTTCTTTCTTTCTTTCTTTCTTTCTTTCTTTCCTTTTTCTTCGATCTTTCTTGCCTTCTTTCCTACTTTCAATCCTTCTTTCCTTCCTTCCTTCCTTTCATCCTTTATTTCTCTTTTTTTCCTAAAGGCCAGAAGCTGGGAGCCAATGGCAGAATGATTGGCTTTTTATGTCTATGTTTGTCAAGACCTTTTAAGTTTACTAAAATAAAGTATATGACTGAGTTACTTATAGGGGTTTCAGCCACATTTCATCTATTTGTCTGAGGTTGTGACATTCACATTTTCCTCCTACCCACTCAAACAGAAAATGCATCAAGGGGCAATGTGTAACCCCACTTAGCCATTGTCTGACTTCTCTACAAATGATGGCATGCTGCTGTTTCACAAGGAACACATCCACCCACAAAGCAGTTCCCTTCAGACGGAAAGAGTGCTATGGTAATGCGTGCTTTTATAAGACCAAAAGACTTTGTTGTCTATAGTTATTTTTTTTAGAATGACAAATGCCAAGCAACCCTGCAAACAATAACGTTTTGTAGAAACTATTACAAAACAAGAATTGCCAAAAACTGGTGGACAATGCCAGACCTACTGACTTTGCCAATACTTGTTTAAATTTGCAGTACTGCTAGACTCCTGCAAGACTAACTGTCCAGATATCACTATGACATAAATCTCTTCATGACAATCAATAGCACCTCTTAAAACATGAATTTCTCAAAACCAACAGGATGGATTTACACCAAATAATGAAAAGCACACTTTATGGTTTATCACTTATTTATGTGTAGACACATAAATATATTTCTATATGTGCGGCATTCTCATTCCTGATTTAAAAGTTATATAAACTTAACTTCTATGCAGTAACTCCTAAACTAGGTAAACCAATGTAATGGGGCACACTCCATGGATCGTTAAAAAATATTTGCTAAGAATGTTTTGGGAGTATGCAAACAGGCGGAAGAAAATATATTTCCAAAGTTAGGGATTTATCCAAAAGATTCATGGTGGGACCTTTGTTTCAGAAACCCCTGTTTGAAACTGCTGATTAAACATTACTCATGAGTACCTTCTAAAAAGGCTGACCTTTTCGGAAACTGCTTGATTCCCCTGGCGCCTTTATCTGGTACTCTGAAACCATTTGTCTCCATAAGCCCTGCCTCTCCTCTCTCTCATTTTGATGTAAATAATGAACTGTCCAGAAATCAACTTCCAACAGATTGCTGGGCAACATTTAAATTCCCTCGGTGTGTCATTTGCAAATATTAATGATTGGGATTAACTATGAGCTTGCTTTATGAACCCAGCTTCCCATCTCACAGACAGCATTAATCCATTATAATTTAATTAAGGCTTGTTAAGATAAAAAACAGAGAAATAAAAACATATTATTTTACTACAGTGTGTGATTACGCTTATTAATAGCAACCATGAATGAATGTTTCTCACTTGATGAGCTATTTTCACACTGCATTGCATGAAAGATTCCCAAAAGGCAAAGTTATTGCATTCCAAATATTTTGACCAGTTATTGAAATAGGAGTCCTCTCATATTTTTGCAGGTCTACGAGTGAGTAGATCATCCAGTTCGGGTTTCTGCTTTGCATTCAGGAGACTGATTGTCCTGATGGGGAAAAGTGATCTAGCAGGACTTCTTGTCCCACAATGCAAAGCAAAAGCCTGAAGTGAGTGAGCTACACAAGCATGCACTATTGAAACTTAGGGGCATATTTACAAGAAAGTGGTGGATCGGTCGCAATGGGCCACTTTTCCTACGTGGCCCCTGCCCCACCTAACGACACCATGGTTGTGCTGTATTTACAACATGGCGCACCATGTTGGTCATTAGGATAGTAGTGTCAAAATGTCAAAAATTAAGGAAATGATGGAAAAAATGGCACAGAAAGATGTTGTAAGTTTCACTAAGCTATTTCTTCGGACCTCCCTGTGGTGCAAGGGTTTACAAAGTGGTGCAAGCAAGCATTGTGCCACTTTGTAAATATGGCGCAGGAGAAAGGCTTCCTTGACACCATCAGGCAAGTGTGAGTGAGCATTTCAAAACAAAGATGGATTTACACAGATTGAATGGGCTAAAAATAAATATGGGTTAACACGGACAGCAGAGTAAAGAAAATTAGTAGCATGAAAGCACAATCTCTGCATCTTGCAGCACAGCACAAGGGTGCCTGCGTTGGTGCGTGGCAACCACAAGTGCGTTGTCACAAGGAGAGGAGTCCTGCGTCACTTCTAAGTAGATATGGTGCATTTCTGATCTCTCCCATTCACGCAATGCAGCGCAGCAACTTTACTTGCTGCATTGCGTGAACTGTTTGCAAATATGCCATGCGTTTTTATGCCACTGCATTTACCAGTTCAAGGGCCTCTTGGTACTTTTAGGAGAGTCACTGTGAGGGAACTCGTTGACTAAAAGCTTTGGTATTAATTTAAGGCATTTTCTACTCAGAGGTCACTACTTAAATGTTTGGGTTAGGTAATTTTTCTTATTAAAATGTAGGTCCCCCACAACTAGAACTAAGTTGCCAGTTGATTGTATAGTGGTGCAAAACAAACCGGACAGATGTTTGTTGTTTTTTAGATTTTAGACATGTGAGAAAGTCGTCTAATGGGTTTTTTTTATTTACGCATAGTGTCAGATTTTTTTTTTTTTATTACACTTAAATGTGTGTTTTATTTTGGCATGAAACACGCTCTTGAGTTCATTTTGGACATGTGGACACATTTTGTGCTTTTGTAAAGTGCACAAAAAACACAAGGGCTAGAAACAGCAGACACTGTTATTCTAGATGTTTTTGTGAGCTTCGAGTTATTTTTTCAATGAATTGTGTGTAATTGCGTGCAATTATGCAATGTGATGTAGAAGAGTATTTTTGGGAATTTCACATAACAAGTAGAATGTGGAATTATTAAAATTATGTGTGAATATGCCAACGTAATGGAAAATATGGTCGAACCTCGTAGTACTGAGCAATTTAAAATAGCTTGATATAACATGTATTTCAGTAGGCCTGCACACATTGCTGAAATGTTAGCATGAATATTCACAAGTGCATTGTGGTATATGTAGTTCATCGTTGTGTTTGTACTCAAAATTAAAGTTACTCACCATGCAATAGAAGCACAGCCAGTGCTGGACATCTCCACATAGCTTGCTATAGCAAATAAACACCCAATGCCTGGAAAATCAAGCCTTTGGGATAAATGACTAGAAAAATATCCAACAGTGAAACTCCTTTTTGGCCTTTTCTTTTCATCTAAAGAGAGCAGAAGGAATGTGACCTGAAAATCCCAGGCATCTAAAAAGCTAGTGAAGCTCTTTTTGGCATAGCCCATGAGCTTTGGATGCACAAGGGACATTGTTTGATAATTTATTTATTTTATTTAAGCTTGTCAATTATTTATTAAGCTATATTAAAACCTACAATTCAAGATATAAAAATAATATATGAATTAAAAAAGTCACTTAATATCCGCCACCTAATCCACTGGAAATCAGAGAATTAGCAATCATAAAATAAAATCAATACAATTAATTTACCACCACATTGCCAAATGTATGACTCACTCGATTAATTTGATTTATTTTTATAGATCGAAAACTCTGGAAAAGCCACTTTGCATATGGGGAATCGAATAATGAACAGCGAGTGCAGGGTAAGGCATCGGTAAGAGGTGTGGGCACTCGAGGCGTGACTGTGCTATCATTTTTAATTGGATGAAGCTGGATTAAATCCTTTGTTCTTTGCATAAATCTGCTCCATGCATGGATCCTCACGATTAACCTGCCAGAACACTTCAGTGGGCCAACTGGTGGTAGAATAGGCCAATTCTGTTGCGACATGAGCTATTTCTAGGACCAGTTATGAAAGGCCATATTCTCAGAATTCAAATCACTTATAAATTACCCAGACTTCCAGAGGCTCGCTCACTTCCGCAGATAATGTGGAGGTACACCTCTTTCTATACCACCTAATTATACATCTGTGCAATAAGTTACACTAGAACTCTACCTACTCGCCAAGCTATCCCTGGAACACCCCAATACATCCATCAGAGCCCACCTCAATTCTCAATCAACGTTTTGTCACCAAGAAAACTTGGTAATGGCAACCAAAACCTTAACAAACAGGAGCTCTGTATTGTAAGCGAGCACAAACACCTGTGACCTCGTCCATCTGTCATTCTCTTATGTGAAAAAGGCAAGTAACTTATTAACTTGTATCCTTTCATTATAGTTAGTTCTATAACATAAACTAACTGAACCAAGGAATTTAAGGTTCATACGGTCTACAATGTCAGTAACAAGACAAGCTAGACAACCGCTACACACATCTCAGACATCACACTGATAGGTAATATTGTTGAATACCATATCACCAACCTCACAACTGTATACATCAGTACACATGTGATTATTAATTTTTTGTTTGTGGTGTAATGTTATGTGAACATGGGCAAGGGACGTCAGAGCACTTAACAAAAGGCAAATTTACCACTGTACAGCAATAAGGCCCACATTTCCAAACATAAAAAAGCACTTACAAATGTGCAGTAAAAACATGAAAACAATACAAAAGGGAGACTATTCAAGTGAGAGGAGGGATAAAAGGGCAGGTGGCAGAAATGTTCCAGGAGAGACCAATTACATATGAATGAAAAATAATAAGTATGTTAAACACTTCTGTGGTAGTAAAGTCAACCAGTTAGAGAGTGGTTCATTTGCACAGTTTCAGGGAAAATTGGAAAGTTATGCTCTCTCCTTTACAAGAATTGATCAGGGGTCAGGCCTGAATTTCACCCAAAATCAAATTTTGCAAAGTCAAGTACAAGGTATTCTAGACAACAGTTGCAGGACAGCAGGGAGTCCTGATTTAACTCGATTTATTAACTGCCTTCGACACTGTTGGTATCAGCGTCTTCCAGGGTTACCTCGAAAGTTTGACAGGGGCAATCAGACTTAAAACTGTCTGAAAATATTCCTTTTTCACAGGAAGGAAACTGGTCATTGGAAGTTTTGCATTTGTGTCCTTCCATGTGAACCACAGAGCTCAGGCAATCGCCATGACTTTTTTCCATATACCAGCTATTGCTGCATAAGATGTTAAGACACTACCATCTGAACTTTTAGAAATACATGCCGGGAGCTCAGCTGCTGGTTCAAGTGGATAATGGGTAGAATAATGCTACATGAGAGATACTGAAGATTAGATGGAGGCGGTAAAGCTGGTCTTCAGTGGGTCAAAGGCATAAGTTATGATAGTTAGGGTTCAAATCACCTGAGATTGCATTGAAGAGGCCACCATCTGTGGTGACAGCATATTTAACCTTGACAGTAAAGAAGGGTCTTGGTATGTGGCGGATTAGGACTTTAAGTTAACGAACCATATATTGTGGTTCTGAAAGCAAATAAATGTAACTTTGAGCGATGCAAAAAATATTTAATCACCTGGCATGTTCCACCTGCTTCTGCAGCAGGTGGAAAAATAGCTGTAAGGGTGATATGTAAGGTATTGGCTAGAGACGTAGCAATTCTATATAAAGCTCATCTAAACTGGATTCCTACATAAGAGAGGGCACAGCTCAAAGTTTCAGTGAGAGATAAGAACATAGAACAATTAGACATAATTATTTGGGTATAGTTACTGTTATTCTGCTGGCTTCTTTGGTATCCTGATAATTTCCTTGGTACTAAGTCAGCTCAGACAGTCACCAAACCTTGCACCACAGGGTTGCCTTTGAGTAAGCATGATTGCACATAGTCTATAACAGGAAAGTACGGCCATTTTCTTTTATACTTTTTTAACCACTTATTTATTTTCCGCTCTCACCCAGTAAATAGGGGCGTAGCATAAGAACGGGTGTTGGTGTGTTACATCCCCCTAGTAAATGATTTTTTCTGGTAAACAGTTGGGTACAGGTGCTTTCAGTTGGGTATAGCAACGCGTCCGTCAGTTTTCAAAAAGACGTTTTACATACACAGACAGAACCACACACACTTTCTCCCTCAATTGGTTTAGAAAGTCTTCAAAAATGTCGGTTATTTCACAAAATATTGTGATTTTTCTCACTTAGTACTCCCACCAATCCACACTCCTCTCCCTTTTCACTGCCCCTTAGCACCTCTCATGCACCCTGCTGTTACATGATATATTTTAACATTATATTGTTGGAAAATCAGAACCTCACTTGGTCTTACTGACCAAGCTGCACCCCTGCCAAAAAACACAGGCCCATATTTAAACTTTTTTTTTGTGCCGCATTTGCGTCACTTTTTTACGCAAAAGCGGCGCAAACTTACAAAATATAATTGTATCTTGTAAGTTTGCGCCGCTTTTGCGTCAAAAAGTGACGCAGATGATGTGCTAAAAAAGTATAAATATGGGCCACAGTTTTTAGGGCTTGATGCATGGCTCTGCCTTGTGAGATATTGTATACAAGGGGCCTGCAGACTACCCATTGCTTAATATTTGTTGGCTTCATTGTCACTCTCATTTGTTGCCTTCTAATTGGCCAGTGCATGGACCAAGTACTGATTACTTTAACTTGATTGCTGTCCTCCCACTGATCGCACTGTGGTTGAGGTACTACTTTTTCTTTTTACTTCTTCTCTGCCGTCCTTATTGAACCTCTTGCCATTTGTAGCTATGTTTTACTCTGCCACATGCACTTCAACAATGCCCTTTTCTCCTTTGAGATGGATGTTTATTGTGACAATAGATGTTATTTGTTTTCAATGTGACAACAGATGTTATCTGCTTCCTAATTTATTTTCAGGAAGACATAGGTGCAACTGCCTTCTTTTTGTGATAGGGTTATTTGCAATTGGTCATATTTGTATTTGATTTTCACAAATGGTGAGATTAACTGATTTGCTCAGTATCACAGGTGTGTTATGCCAAGACTGAACATTTGCAAAGCCAATAGGTCACACATTGAAACTATTGGCTCTGCCATTTCATTTTGTTCATGCAGTACAGCATGGGCATTTCTGACTTTTGGCAATGATTTGTAGCCAAGCTGTATACTGCATGGCTGCTGTGCAGAATGGCTAAAAATAATAATAATAAATACTATGATTCATCCATCTCTAACGCACTTAAAAGAAGTGCATTCGCCCTGGCTGCTTCACGCCACTTTCTTAAATTAGTTTGACCCACACTGCAAAACATCCACACTGCCGTACAGCAAGGGTACAAAACATTGCCAAATCCAATAGCTCTCTATAGGCTTCGCAAAGGCTTGTTCAGTTTACACTGTGACTCAGCAATGCACACATTGTCAATTTTAAACTACGCACTAGTAATACATGATGTCTATTTGCCACACTGCTTCTGAACACTACATGATGAATTTTTCAAAAGATGCCATAGAAAGTACACACTTCCAGTGGTAACAATGCAACAGTAAACACACATCGCTAAATTACATTAAACTCCTAGGACGCATATAACACACATTTTCAAATTGCTTTAGGAATGAATATTATTAATTTTAAACATTATCACAATTGTATACATTTTGACCGTTTCCAACAACACAACACACAACAACACTCAAACAAATATCCACTGCCAGTTTAGATAATACTCCTCTACGGGACAGTTGTCAGTTTTCAAAATGCCGGAATATGTAGATATTGCCAATTGTCAGAAAGCCTGCCATGCTTGCAGATCCACAGTTTTTCCTTTCAGCAGGAAATACGCTTTTTGTTTCTAAGCTAAGACCACAAAAAACAAACATCGCACTGTTTCAGTGTCAGTCTATTTCTCTTACTGCATTTCAGTCGTTACTAAACAATTTATATTAAAGTTGTCATTATTACCTAAAGTAAAGGCACTCAATTTACCAACTTTGTGTAATGTACCTGGGGTTCATGCAAAATGCTCCAATACCTTTGTGTCGAATACTAAGACTGCAAAAAAACAACAAAAACAAAACAATAAAAAACTGTAACTCGTGGCTTGCTCTCAGTAAATATAAGCTGCAATTTCTACTTCATTTTGAACTATCTTTCAAGTTGTGGCTTCTTAACCCAAAGTGCACTGATTAGTTCCCAATCCCAAATTGTTTTAATTCTTAGGAATCAGCATTAAAAAAAACGTGGCGTTGATATGCTGAAAACATGGTATAAAGACAGCTCACTAGTGATGAAAAGTCTTAAATACTGTAGACCCTTTCACAAGCAGAGAACCAAACCACTGTGTAAAATATTAGGTTAGCCCAGGTGGTTAAAGGCCCTGCAGCATGCAAAAATGTAAGTTCCTATAGCCTTCATGAGCCTGCCACTGCCGAATGGTGGGATGCCAAATATCTGAATGCCTTTTTTCCCCACGAGCTCATGCTGCCTCTTTCAGTTCTTTTTATCCCTGTTTTCTCCCTTTGCCACAATTTTGCTTTATCTTCTTCCTCCTTTCTTGCGTTTTTGACTCTCCCTCTATGGACTTGGTTCAAAAAATGATTACAAAAAAAAGAAATTCCAGGTCCCCAAAAATGAGTGACAGTGCCGCCAGCTGCAAACAACGGCACAAATTATGCCCCACTTAAAATCGTAAAACAATTCTTGCAAACTACAGTGTTCCTCGCAGACGACGGTCGACCTTGACGCCCTCCCCGTTTGCCAGCGCCCATTTATTCACTTTGTATTCTCTTGACATTCGTCAACATAGCCCCAGACTGGATAGCGAGGGGCGTGCTCTGCTTTGCCGTCTGCGCGCTACTTTGCACAGCAGGCGCTGGATAGGCGGAAGACGTTCAGCGGTGACGTCGGCTGCCTTTCCCACACGTTCCTTCTCTCATTTACTCTTATTCTTCGTGCTGTTTGTGATCCGAGCTGAGCTGCCGGATGAAAACACGGATTACCCACTGCTTTTTAGATCAATATATAACACAGGAGATTTGCCATGCTGAACAACGCGAGCTCTGGAAGTGAAAGAGCACTAAATGATGGGTCTTGTTCCGCCCACGCGCCCCCCTGCCTTCCGCACCGCCACCATGGTTGGGTCTATGTACGGCAACCGGGCAGCCAGACAGTTCAAATCGTCTCATTATAGTCCTGCATCTAATCTTTCCCCCGGCTAGTCATAGCTCCGTGAGTATGTGTAATACACACTTCAGAGCCAGCGATTAAAGCTAATGTCACAGTAGTTCACGGTAAATTATTTATATCAGTCTCGTTTTCGGATTCCTTTCCCATCTGTTCATTGCTTCCGTCCTTCCAACCTGCCCCCCTCCCATTCATCCGTGCACAAAACTCAACCACCAGACAATTACTTATTTGCTGGTTTGGTTTAAAAAACACTTAAGGGACCAAAGCCTACAACATGAAATTATAATATAAAGGAAACTCACCCTTCAAAGCAGATAAAATGCAACACCAAGTTTAACACTATGAAACGCCTAGAAGCAAATGAAGACTCCCCCTTTAGGATAAGGGGATTTTGCACGTAAGAAAGGCCGGCCATACGCTGTCCCTAAGTTTTTTCTAATGTATATTGGACGTTGGTTGGCTAACTGTGGTACTACGTACACCAGTGTGCAACACAGGTCCACGAATGCCAGATCCAAGACAGATTTTAACTATAATCATGTGCTCTTTACACAGTTTTCATATAGATGTGTTATATGTAAGCGCATGCTACGACAAGATCATAACACCTAACAATCAGTCATGGGCCTGACCCTTGTGGACAGTTTTTGGACATCTCCATTGCACACTGTGCAAAATAAAGACGCAGATAATGGAAGATAATGTAGTTGACGCATGATGGCGCTAAGGAATGGCTAGCGTCTCATAAAAAGACACTAGCCGGTGAGGGATGGTGTTAGGGGAAATGGCTCTAGTGGGTCGAAAATAACGTTAGGCTGGTTAGCGGCAAAATATCTGCCGCTAGTCAGCCAAGCGTCATTTTTTGACGCACAAGCAGCCAAAAAATGACTCCTGTCTAAGTATAGACAGAAGTCATTACCACCACCCCAATGCACACGACAAGGGACCAGTGTCCCCAGGGCAAGCCCAACATATCCAGTGCCAGGAAAGGGGCCCCATGTAAGGGGCTCCCAGTGGCACACCACACACATACACAAACACTTACCTACAACTTACCTGGGATGGGCTCCCTCCTCCTGTAGTGCCCCTGGTGGTGATGCTGAGGGTTGGGGTGGTCATCTTTGTGCCCATTCCATGGTGTTTCCCCACGGAAATGGGCCTACCTGCACTTTAACATCTGGCCTGACCAGGCGTTAAATAATGACGCTAAATGGCCTTAGCGACATTATTTAGGCCTGCCTCCTCATTGCACGTTGTTTCTACGTTTGGTGTTAAATATAGCACTGGGGGGCTAGCAACGTCTACCTTGCATCTCATTGACGCAAGGTGGGTTGGCATCGTAGAAATCTCGTGAAACAATTTTAGTGCCGAAATATAAATATGGAGTTGTTAGCACTGCTTTAGCGTCAAAATAAATGGCACTAAGGCAACGCCAACTCTTCATAAATATGGGCAAAAACATTACAGTAGGTCTAAGGAGTAGGCAGGCTGTGTGCGAACTTTTTGAAAAAGGCAATTGCTCATGGACCGGTGGTTTTCTATTACAAAAACAACAGATTTGGAATCATGAACCAGGTGAAGCACGTCAGTATCATACATGGCTTGGTTAATAAAGTTTAGAGATGACAGTCTGAGAAAAAAAAAACCTATCATGCACGGATTTAGCTTCAAATATAGTTAGGTCATCAAATACTCAATGGTAAAGAACCAGTTTCTTGAAGGGCGATTAGTTGGAAAGCAATTCATTCCATATACGGCCCACTCTCAACATGGTTTTATGCCAGTGTTACATGTTAACCTCATGCGTCGAATGTACATCTGAGTCATTTCTTTAATTAATTCAATTACTTAGGATTTGCAGCACAATTGACTTTCCAGAGCTTCTCATGCCGAATGCATTTCGTGATTCTCTTCCTAGCTTCAGGGGCGAAGTTATAGTACTGGTATAAAAAGAAACAAATACCTGCAAACTATTTCATGCGTAAAAAAAAATTAAAAAAGGGAAAAAACCCGGAAATCTCCTCGTGAGATCATACAGTTCAACTCATAAATCTTATAACCATAACCCTTCTCCTATTAGCACTATGTATATTTTCTCTCCTCTAAATCACCCGGTTGCTAGACAATCAATACTGCTCCATGCTATCTTTGTAAAGTACAAGAACCCTCTCAGTAGTAACTTCACATCGTCAAAACTGTCTCTCTCGTGGACCAAGAACCTCCTTGGTATGATCTGGTAAATACTTGCACCAATAGTCTACTACGCAGTTTACTATGAAGTCTTCACGCCCTCATCTGTACTTTATCTGTTTAATGAAGTATTTCCTTTCTTTCAATTGCGCATAATGTCAATTAATGCTCGAGGTACATCTTCTTCCCACATTGCTTTCAAATTACACAATTATTCTCCTGTGCTTATTGCATATTTCTCCTATGCGGGCTGATCCATTATTGCTATCCCACGATTTGCTTGCATTGACATAATGTAATTTTTTTGTATACATAAGGTAAGTCCATTGATTAATTTACAGCAGCCACTTGTAGCCCCCCAACATTTTTCTTGGAGCCACCTGCTAATCAAGTATAATTTGCCTCCATAGAAGCAATTCTGCTGTTGTTTGTTTAAAAACATGACCGACCGTTGTTACTTTTCTAATCTTCTCTGGGTTTTGAGAGAACTTCCGCCGACCCCTCACTTGCTCCTGAGCAGATCACTAGCCAGGATTCCGCTCCCCGCCCCCCTCCCCCACATCCACCTTAAACCATTTTGTGGGCTGCAACCAGTAAGCACACTGCCATGCCTCTGGTCTCCTTCTCTTTCCCTCCAGCTTGTCAGCAGTCGTACCTTTCATATCAAGGCTTTTTGCTGTGTTAATTCTGAATCTGAGCTAATCGTGCATCGCTGAGGTCTGTACTGCACCTGTTTTTGTGTGATGAATGATTGCACTGCTGATCCATGTGATTCTTGCTCTGGGTGCACTTGGAGCTAGTACTGCACTTGCTATTTTTGTACCTTTTCTATGTGTTAACAACATTTGCATTACAGCTGTCTCTTCTGTTACAGCTCAGTGTATGAGAATATCATGCACTGAGGCTGCCTTGTGCACATCATACCAGGGTGCATCACACCAACGCAAATGTGGACAAGGCAATGCTCTTTGCTCATACCTCATGCTATATGCTACACCAAAGCAGTATCCATCACGCTCACTGAGCAGCAGAAGAGGGAGACAAGACTCCATGCATGTTCAGCCATTGGCTTCTTTGCTGAGCCTCAAAACAATCACTATAAGATTGCCAACTAAAATAGCATCCGTCCTATTTGATTCGGTCCAGATAAAACATAAAGCTTTTCCGGTAAGAATTTCGGCCAGAATCAGTTAAAAAGTAAACCAGTGTTCTAGAATTATCCCACTAACATCTTAAAATGTTATTGAAGCTTGTTAGTTCTGTCCCGGTGAAATTTTAGCAGCCTTATCAAGTTGAGTTCTTTTAATGTCACATTAAAGGTATTGCACGTGGGTGGATATATTTTTCTCATTTTCACATAATTTCACAAAACTTATGTGAAATAAAACACATTTTCTTGACATATTCTTGTATGAATCTCAGATAAAAGGTGATAACATTTGAGATACCTACAGGAGACTGGCTTTAGGAGAAAACCTGTCCGGTGATGTTTCTCCCTGGGGCAAAATCATTGTGAAGTTCACAATTTTAAGGAGATTTCATGGCATAGAAAAAAGTGCAGAGATTTAGTATTGCACTACTATCTGGTTCTGAAACTGTCGTTTTGATATTTATCCGAGAAGTGCTAGAACCAGCCCATTCATATCTGCAGTCCTTCTGTTTGAGTGCTCGCAGTTTTCTTAACATATGGGGAATAGGGTAAGCAATCTCACCATTAAAGCACCCCTTTGTGTTGCTTGGCTGTTGATGCAGTCAGGTTTCTGGAATGCCGTCAGGTTCCAGGGATGCATTACACAAAGAGTTCCAGGATGAATACTGAGGCCCAGAGATCATGATCTGACTTAGGGTGTTTGCTTTGAAGGAGGTTGATTGGTGCAAGGCGTGTCTCCTTGATGAGTGTGTGATTTCAGGATCACCTAGCCCCACCAGGCCATGAAGTAAATCACAACCGTAAGCAGGGATGATTGTTGACACCAAGGAAAGTAGGAAATTGCTGTCTTGCTTTGTGAGTTTGAAGGGATAATAATAGGGATAGGGATCCCCTGACAGCCCTGAAGAATTCCCCTGACCGGAACATGGTACTTGTGTGGGCAGAAACATGTTAGCGCATTTCAAGTATAGTGGGATCATTGCACTCCAAAACATCCAGGTAATGTTTTTTCATGTTTTAAACTATTCCTAAGGTACCAACTTATAAAGGATATGCCTATGGTATAGCTTTAGGTATTCTTAACTTGAACTGGATTCCTGCCTTATCCAGGTGGTAAATATAAAAATAACTCTTATTTTTTGGGGTTGAGTCTGCCCTGGTAGTACTATCTGACCAGGGTGGGATGAGGCGGCCAGTGATGAAGCATGCCACATTATGTGGGTGAGGCTTCCAAATATATGATGATCCACAAGGGGTCTAACACCTTGGGACAGTTGAGTAGGAATGAGAAATACCCCTCTTACATAAAATATTCACCATATCTTTTGTGTTTTGCTTGGAGCAGGTCCTGGCTGTAGAGTTTCAGGTTGCTCCTTCGGTGTGCTGGATGCTGAAAATGGGGGAGTGAATACCTCTATTTACATAAGTCCTAGAGAGCAGATGACGGGTATACTAGGTGGTGTGTGTGTTAGAAGTTCCAGTGTCGCTGACAGATCTAGGGTAAGGGAGTTTGGGATATTCCACAACAATAGTAAACAAAGTCTACTTAACAAGCATCATCAATGCCAATATGTCTGGCTTTAAAGGAATGTTTTTTGGTAATGTGTAGCACTACAAGTAGATAGCATTGGAATAGATATGTGTTTGTGTGGAAGTAAAGAACTGTAGAATAATATTGGTGTGGGTTAAAATGCAGGGTACTGCTGCACTGTCCAGCCAGACTTTAAAAAAACAGATAGGTTAATGACTGCTCTCCTTCAATCTTTACTGCTGCCAGAGAAAAACACCATACTTTATCTAGTTATCTAGCACACTTTATTAGCTTTGCAATGTCATGTGAGTGCTCCTGAAAGTTCAAGCTCAGGTAGCTGAATAATTAAACAAAATGATCACAACAGTGAGGATGGCAAGCACTTTTTTTTGTGGAAGTATGCAACTTCTGCACAATCAAAATGTGTAATCCTGGCTTCCAACATGTGGGTGGACTCAAAGCCCTTCACCTGGCGATTCTCACATAATTGTCTGGCGACAGCTGCGCTACCAAGCCAGACCATAAAAATGCAGTTTCATTATTTTAAAGGCTTATAGTGAATGCAACTTTAACTTCTCCTCTGAAGTTGTCTTTTAAGTCCACCATCTTTGGACCAGGCTGGCCAGTGACTTCTACTTCAAAGTGCACCATCCATAGGGTAGAATCTCTAAACCTCAGTTTGTATTTGTCTTTCAAGTCCACACAGTGTTTTTTTTGCACATAATTGTGGGCATCAGACCAGACCAACCTTTTTGGTTCCGAGAAGTATTTGAGAATTCACTTTTTAGAGCAAAAGAAGGAATTACTGAAAATAAATGCCACAACATTAAATCCTAATATCATTGTAACACATATTTCCATCAGTCTTCAAGATCCCTCTGTTAATTGAAGACATTGATGTCAAAGAATATAAAATATATAAGAAACTCACAAAGGGTATACATGACCCAATCACATGGGTGATTTAAAAATAAAACTTAATGCAAAGCAACAGGATGATCTCATCCAAGTTGCAGCAGAAAGGTCCGAGGACATGGTTTGAGCCCCTTGGGTAGGAGTAAACTGGGAGCATCATCTTAGACAGAGTCAGAGAAACAATGACTCCACTCACTGCTCCGAATCTGCACTGCTTCCTAATTAGCTTCGCATGAAATAAATTCCATTACAAACATCCTCACCAGTATCCAGCCTCTATGTAAACCACCTTGGTTCATACCCCTGGACCTCATCTACTACTCAGTGCTCTGTTGTTTTTATAGGGTTTTTGAGGATTAGGGATGGGAGGAGATTAGGGCGGTGAGGGGTTTTAAGGCTCAGGGATGAGTGGAGTTTTGGGGTGGTGAGAGGTTTTTAGGGTTCAGGGATGGGTGAAGTTTAGGGTATTAGGGAGTTTTTGGGGTTTGCTGATGGGCGGAGTTTACGGCTGGTGAGTTTTTTTAGGGATCAGTTATGGGTTCAGGTATTCAAAAGGTGTAAAGTATTTAGGGCCATATTTATACTCTGTTTGCGCCGGATTTGCGTCGTTTTTATTTACGCAAATTCGACGCAAAACGAACTCCATATTTATACTCTGGCGTTAGACGCGTCTAGCGCCAAAGTTCATGGAGTTTGCGTAATTTTTTAGCGTGGACACCTACTTTGCGTTAATGATATGCAAGGTAGGCGTTCCCTTCTAAAAAATGACTCCGAGGCATGTGCGCCGTATTTACACTCCCGGGCAAAAATGACACCCGGGAGTGGGCGGGCCCAAAAAAATGACATCCAGCCGCTTTTGCGTCATTTTTTAACGCCTGGTCAGGGCAGGCGTTAAGGGACATGTGGGCTCGGAAGGAGCCCAGAGGTGCCCTCCCATGCCCCCAGGGACACCCCCTGCCACCCTTGCCCACCCCAGGAGGACGCCCAAGGATGGAGGGACCCATCCCAGGGAACTTAAGGTAAGTTCAGGTAAGTTTTATTTATTTATTTTTTTGTGGCATAGGGGGGCCTGATTTGTGCCCCCCTACATGCCACTATGCCCAGGGGACATAAGTCCCCTGGGCATGGCCATTGGGCAAGGGGGCATGACTCCTGTCTTTGCTAAGACAGGAGTCATTTCAATGGAGGTTGGGAGTAAAAAAAAATGGCGCAAATCGGGTTGAGGCGAAAATTTGCTATTTGGCAGTTTTACACATTGTGCGAGACCTAGTGGGTCACAAATAGACCTACCTCATGGATAATAATGAGGTAGGTCTCGCTTTGCAACCCATTGGGAAGCACTAAAATTACAGGGATGGTGGCCTGCTAGGGTCAGCAGACCACCATGTCTGTGATTGCTTTTGAAAAAAAGCAGTCTTCTTTTTTTAAAATGCAGTCTGTTTTCCTTAAATGAAAATGGGATGTGCTTCAAAAAGGAAAATGGAAAGTTTTCTTATCATTTTTAAGAGTAGGTGGTGGTTCCTTGGATCTCTGCCTGTTCTTAAACCATGTTTTTAGAAACATACACAAAGGGAAAGTGTTCCTTTGGGGGACCCCTTCCCACATGCAAATGGGTTACCACCAACCTGAAGTTGGTGGTAAAATGCAAATGTCTTGCAACTGCATTTTGGTCTGGAACATTCACACATACCACTGTGATTTGGTATTAGGAAGGGACACCCTAAACACGCCCATTCCTAATACCAAATAGCAAAGCCAATTTGAAACCAAAACACAAATAGGGCTTTGTATGTGCCAAAACACATTTTTCTGGTTGCAAACGCCTCAATTCTGCAACTCAAGCCCTTTGCGAGCAGAAACATCCTTTGTAGATCTGGCCCTAAATCTAGGCAGATACTTATTGATTAATAATTGTCATGCTCCCAACACGACAGGGATATTTTACTTTAAAGACATTTACATGCACTATTTAATTAATGCTTAAAAATAAAACCTTTAAAAGGATTTTATTTTTCAGTTGCCAGCACTACTGATGTGTGGCATTTAGAAGTGCTGCGGTTGTAATGTCTTCCATCCATCCTGAAGCCATTCACTGTGTTTTGGTTATAGAAAGGGCTCTGCAGTTCGGCTACTATTCTCCTGCCAATCCTGAATATATTTCCGCTTTTATCAAGAGAACAATTTCGACAGAACCTAAATCAGGAAAAGGGCAAAATGTATGCATGAGTAATTCTGCATAATTTATTAATGTAAACAGAAGTTTTATTGCCTGTGGGTGGGCATAGGTCAACATCATCTATGCAAGGCATTCCTGTATTATGTACTCATGAAATTCAAACGTGATTGGAGAAATAGGCTCTTAAGCACAGGTGAATGAAACGGGTGCGTGCAGACACACACAGACACACATATTAGAACATGGACCTATCAGACATTTTCCCTTGTCTTTGGCAAGCAACCAAGCACAATCATAGGTAAGAAGACAGATGTTTTCCCTTAACCAACACATTGTGTGTCCAGTCCACGATAGAAATGGCGGCTCATCTATAGTGGCAAATGAGCGTTGTCCTGCCACTTAAGAGCCAAACAGTAAAAACATTTATAAGCTATGTGGCTGGCGTTGCATAGTGCAGAAGGAGGATGCGTGGTCCTCCTCTCATAATGAAGCTATAGGTCAAAGGGCTGCTGTAAATTAAAGTGTGCATGTCAGGCTGGTCAAAAGCTTGGGTGAGCCCAATCTGACATGCACACTTTAAAGGCCTCTGATACCGCACTGTTAGGGAGCCTAGCGGGCAGAGACAGCAGTTCTGTGGTCTCAGGTGGAGTGCTGGGTTGCCCTGCTCAAGCCAATCCCAGCGCTGCTCTTGTACACTTCAATGAAAGTCTAAACACTGTGGGGCAAATTTATGAAAAGTGGTGCATCATATCAAGATGCACTATTTTTCTTGCACCCCATTGCGCTCCCCTAACGCCACCATGTGTGCGTCGGATTTAGGATACGGAGCACCATGGCGCAAGTTAAGGAACTAGCATCATAAATTTTGACACTAGTTTGGCGCTTTGCAAGATTAGCACCAAAAATATTGACGCTAATCCTGCAAAGTGACAGGAAGCCCATTGAAAACAATGGGAGAGTCATTTTAAAGCCTGCCTTAGGTAGGTGTTAAAAAAGATGCTAGAAATGTTTCTGGCCTTCTACCGCCGGAACACCCCCATTGTATACATTATGCATGGTGCAGGCATAATGTGGTGCAAGAGTTTACAAAGGGATGCACTGCATGCATTCCGCCACTTTGTAAATATGGTGTGGCGTTTTTGCCAACCAAACGCCACATTAGCTTTAAAAAAAATGACACTAATATGGTGCAAGGTGGCGCTAAGGGCTTCTTAAATCTGGCCCTCTGTATTTTAAAGAGCAGTGTTGCGACTGGCCGGGCTGCACTGGGCCAACATAGGCAAATTCCACTGGGCAATGGAATCAGAGGAGCACCCAAGTGAGCAGAGCAGCTGTATTTCGGATCGGAATCTTCTTGATGAAAGGTAGGTAACATATAGCTATAATGCTGAATTTAGGGATGCGTTTCTTTTCTGTCACTCCAAGAAGGATCGGAATGCAAAGAAGTGATAATTTTTGGAGTGACACTAAAGGAACATGCAGCCCCACCACTTTTAAAAAGGCACCAACTGCCGCTGAATTTTGTCTTCCATGCCTATAGGAAACTCGAGTTTCGCATTTTTTAGAGTTCGAGACCTAGTTTAAAGGAGATGGTGGGAAAATTGAGACATCACACACTAAACACACATCATAACTGCATGCTATAGCACTGAATCAGTGTTATAATTTTGAATAAAAATAATAATTATTTTACAGCAACACCGCTTATTATCATGTAGCACTTACATAAATATACCTGGAGCGCAAATAGGGCCCAAATTTTATGGATCACGTAAACCCTTATTGCCACAAAATATCACACAGGAAACACAGTTGCAACACTGGGTAACCACAATATTTATTCATTAAGTTATTTTGAAGTTGTATGTACTGCCACACCTGACATTTCACAGCACTTTATCTTTGCACAATCAATAATTGTGAATGTTCTGCTGTTCTAGACTAAGGCCCTGATTTAAGAGGACCTAGCGCCTCCTTGCGCCACATTAGCATTTTTTTTTACGCTAATGTGGCCTAACGAGACCAAATTTGCTGCGCTATATTTACAAAGTGGCGCAAAACATGCATTGCACCACTTTGTAACCCCTTGCATCACATTATGCCTGCGCCAGGCATAATGTATGCAAGAGGGGCGTTCCACCATTGGGGGGGGGCAAAAAAAAGATGAACAGAAATCTAAAAAAATTATTTGCACTATTTTTCAGAGCAGGTGTTAAAAGGGGACACACCATTGGTTACAACGGGCCCCTATGTACTGTTCAGGATTAGTCCAACATTTTGGCACTAACCCTGAACAGTACATAAATAGAGTCAAAAAGTTTGATGCTATTGCCCCCTACACTGTCCGTGGTGTGCTGTATTTTAAATATGGAGCACACATGGTGGTGGTAGGGGGCGCTAAGGGGCTCAAGGAAAGTGGCCCTGCACTGGGTGCAGCACCACTTTTCTCAGTGCTTAATTTTGTGCTTGTTGTTTCCGGTTCTGAGCACCGGCACTTGTTTTTGAGGGCCCGGGCTTATTCTTCTGCCTCAAGCATTTGCTGCGAGCAAAAGCCTCATATGGGAAAGACGGAGGAAGAGAAAAACGACAAAGTGTCACAAAGGGAGAAAGTAGAAAGCTGCAAGAGTGAGCTGAAGGGGCAGGGAGTGGCTTTATATGGATTGAAGAGGTCCGAGATGGCTTCAGTATTAAGCTGCCTCAGTATTCCCTGTTCTCACATTTAATTGCAGCAGCCGCATGTTTAAGTGGAGGGCTTTGGGCACCGGCACATTTTTATTTACAAATTAGGCACTGACGTTTCTTACATCTGCACTAAGTGAGAATAAAGAAGAGGATCGCCTTGCTGCCAGACCAGTAAGTCCTAAAAACTGTCCGTGACCACTTGCTTATCATAATTGCTAATAAAATTTCAAGGCTGTGTTCTGCATCTGTGTTTTTCTTGGAGCTGTGTTTCATGTAGGAACTATCACCAGCAGCAGAACAGTCTGAAGGAACATCATGAGGGCACCAGGCTTCATTTTTTTTAAAGAACATTGTATTGGGTTTCTGCCTGTGCACGTTTTGATATAGAACACTAATATCCAATTACGTTTGGGAAGTCCCAGCTGTACAAGATTACATGTTTGTACACCATCAGGACTGCAGAGGGCGGATGTTAATAATCGCCTATGGACACAGCTTATGGGGTTTCTTTGACTCTATTATCGCTTACAGCACACCAATGTTTAACGACTCCCAGGTTTTGTCTATTCCATGTTATCTGATGTTCTCCACTTCCCCCATATTTCTTTCAAATTTCTTTGGACAGCTTCTGCTTTGGTAAACATAGTTTTCAGCCAACATGCTCATGTACATGTTTTCTTTCCATTCTTGTAGAATTGGGGGCTCTTTCCCTGCTTATTTTCTAGCAATGACCCTCATAGCCACCATTAGGACAATCCTCGCTCACCATGCCCAGCAGTGCTATTCTAGGAAGGCAATCACAAGCTTCATTCAAGGCTTAAGGCAAAGGGCAGCACACTGCTTTACATTGATGAAGCACTGCAGGAGGTTACTGGAACAATGTACATTTTACCGCTGTTGGAGCTGGTGCCCCAGGTCATAGAGTAACCTTTAGGACTTAGGTAGTAGCCCACTGACACTCAAAAACAGTGATGAGCATCCTGAATATCGACACCAGAATATCAATGTGACGCAATGGTGAGGGCAAAATACTGCAAACAAAATATCGACAGGTAGGTATGATTTTCTATACCTAACTCCACATATGTGCACCATGGCGATATACATGTATGTATGTATCTTCCAAGTATGTGGAAGTGGAGTTAGGAATTGTAAGTATATACTTCCCTATATGCACTTAGGGGGTCATTCTGACCCTGGCGGTAAAATCCGAAAGGGCCAACGACCGCGGGAGCACCGCCAACAGGCTGGCGGTGCTCCCTTGGGCATTCTGACCGCGGCGGTACAGCCGCGGTCAGAAACAGAAAACCGGCGGTGTACCGCCGGTTTTCCGCTGCCCTGGCACCATGGGGATTCTGACCCCCATACCGCCATCCTGTTCCTGGCGGTTTTGGCCGCCAGGCACAGGATGGCGGTATGGGGTGTCGTGGGGCCCCCGTAACAGGGCCCCACCAAGATTTTCAGTGTCTGCCATGCAGACACTGAAAATCGCGACGGGTGCAACTGCACCCGTCGCACCCCTTCTACTCCGCCGGCTCCATTCGGAGCCGGCATCCTCATGGAAGGGTGTTTCCCGCTGGGCTGGCGGACGGCCTTCTGGCGGTCGCCCGCCAGCCCAGCGGGAAACCCAGAATACCCGCGGCGGTCTTTTGACCGCGCAGCGGTATTCTGGCGGTCCCAGCCAGGCCGGCGGCTTCCGCCGCCGGCCGGGTTCAGAATGACCCCCTTAGTGTTATTTGGTCCCTTGATATTCTTGTACCACAATGTTCTGGGAGTCGATATTCAGTGGATCAGTATCTTCAAAGCTCAAAAATGCAACCAGTCAGTGTCAGGGTGACAGAGCCTCCATCCTTAGAGAGGATGCTAGGTACAGCAGGTCATGCCCCTGTCTGAGAATGTAGTGCAATCGCTTTAGATCAAACTTGAATACAAAGAAGAAGAGAGCAGAAGTAAAATGGACAATGGGCCACTTCAGCTGTTTCACTGTGCGCAGCACCCATTCCCAGTCATTCATTTTACACATAAAGATGTTTCTGATTGTTTACTTTTAACAATTGTTAGGTTAACCAAAGGTGATCACTATTAGTATTCTGTCTACACTTTTCCTGATGTCCACAGTTGGTATAATGAAGCAATCAAAATAAGGATAGGAAATATTCATCTTAAAAATGAAATAAATACAAGGTGGTCCTGATGTCCCCAATTGGTATTATGAAGCAACCAAAATAAAATTAGCAAATATTCATGCTAAACATAAAATATATACAAGGTGGTCCTGTCTTCACAAACTCACTAGAATATATGTACACTGAGAGGCATTTAGGCATCAACCTTAATGGCAGCTACTTCACTAAAAAACTAAAAACAAAATGCTGCTACCAATCAGAACCTGGGCAATGCGGTTGAGGGACCCTTACCACAAAGAAAAACAGGTTTTGAAACGTTAAGCTTTCCCCAGTCACACGATAAACTAGGGATGTGTCCTAAGTGTCACTCAATCTGAAGGGTCGAGGGGTGTTAGAAATGAGGTTTCTGTTGGGTGTGGTATACACCTAAGCCAGGCAGAACCTACTTCTCTAGTCAGGGGAAGTAAGTTACACACCAAAGACAACCTGTGCTCACCTCCGGTAGGTTGGCACAGAGCTGTGAGGTTTAACTTCAGAGTTCATGAGTAAAGCTTATGCTCAACACACTCACACCCGTAACACAGTGAATGCACCACAAAAGGGTCTTCACACAGGATTATATAAAATTATATGTCTCTTATTGTAAATATATACATCATAGATCATAAGCAACATAAATCATAGGTTCTGAGTACATTATGTAAATACTGAAAAAGCATTTGTTATCTTGGATTTTAAGAGAATCCAAAATGACATGAATTAGAATTACTGGGTATATCATACCAAACACTGACATAGTAATCAGGATACCTAGACACCATGTCACTTGTAATTGCCTGGAGCATGAAATGCATGCAAGAGGTATAGGGGTCATCAACGTAATGTACCCTGGTTGAGAGATAAGATGCCTGAAACATTAGTTGTCACCAGAATCCCATGATTCCCCGCAGAGCATCAACAGTAAATGCCTAGGGTATGAATTGCAGCCGATTAGGTAACCTAAAACACTTGAACCACCAGGCAACAATAGATCACAGCACACTTGAGCTCCTTTTAGCAGGATTATGGTAGCTTTTGGAACTTAACATCAAACGAGTTGTTTTAGATGTGCACCGTAGGCCGCAGGAGTACCTGCGCGCCTACTACATGTATTGTGGTAATCCTGGTCATTTCCTGGTGATGGTTGGGAGCCTCCACCTAGGTTTCTCCCCATCACCTGGTGCAGCCATGAACAACACTGGGCTGTTCACAGTACCTGTGAGGAGGGCTCGAGGACTACCAAGGAGTGTCCGTTATATTCCTGGAGCCACGCAACCTGCAGTTTTCCGAGCAGGTCGGGCAGTGCAGCGTCTTGGTGTGGATGGAGAGGGAGGCGCAAGGGTTATCCACGCTGCTCACGGGACAAGGGGCATGCACTGGCCCTGGTGCACAGTACACAGATCTCAGTGCACACTGGCTGCAACTTCTCTGGGGGAGCGCTCACACCCAGGGCACTCTAAGCACTCGACAAAGAGTTCCTTTTGAGGATGCATGCCTCAGTCACCATCCCCCCAGTGGAAAAAGAGAGCCCGGGCACAGCGGAGGTGAGCAATCAAAACACGCAGTTCTTTCTCAGGGCTATGAACATGGCACAGGCAGGCAGACTCCGACATGGGTTGCACTTTGGCATGGGACATGCACAGGTGCAAAAGGCTAATTAGAGAGCACTGATCACATGCTGGATACTAGAAAATGCACTCACTATGTGCTGTAAGCACACACCAAGCAGGGGTAAAAAGCACTCACCATGAGCTAATTGTTGGGACTGCAATGACCAGATGCGGGGTCTCTTCACCAAGTCTGGGGCATCCCTGTCCCATGAGAACACTAGGGGCACAACGCATGGTGGCTGGCCAGCTCCTGCAGGCAAGTAGAAGGCAGGGATGGTAGTTTCTCTTCTCAACATCACAATGCCCGGATAGTCCAAGGTCAGGGAGCAGCTGGCAGCAGAGGAGCAAGCAGAAAAGTAATCCAGTGAGTCAGTTATGCCACCCAACAAGTAGTAGACAGCAGGGCAACAGGAGAAGAGCAGCCCACATGAGTCCTTTGGTGCAGTGCAGCAGTCCTTCAGGGAGAGGTTCAGCACCATTTCCCAAAGGTGCTCTTCAAATCATGGGGACAGAGCCCCTATACTTGTACTTAAAAATGCCTTTGGTCAGGGGGTGACATTAAAGGAACCCTTTCAAGTGTAACACACCCCCTTCAACCAAGCCCTGGCTAAAGACATCAGTAGATGGTAAATTAGCCCATTTTGTAAGAACAGGACACAGCCTATTGACATGTAAGGTGTGAAGGACCCTTCCTCTTCGCAGCCCAGGACGTCTATTAGTATGCAAATAGATGCAGATGCCTCTCCTGTCTCACCCAGCCCCTCCTGTGTTGTGGCTGTCTGAAAAGTATGCACCAAGTGTAGCTGTCACTCTGCCCTAGACGTGAATTCCCAGGCAGCAAAGCACATAGAGTTATGACAGAGAAATGCCCACTTTCTAAAAGCGGCATTTCTAGAAAAGTAATGTAAAATCCAACTACACCAGTAAGCAGGAATTTTCGCTACCATTCCAAACATACCAAACATGCCCACGCTATCCCTCAGATCAGAAATTACCACTTCAACATATATAATGGAATTCCCAGTGCTAGCCTAGGAGAGAGGTGCAGCCCTCGCAGGAATGAAAAATAAAATAGGCTGTCACTACTAGGACGTAAGTACATGTCATACCTTTTAAATACACAGCACCCTGCCCATAGGGCTACCTAGGACCTACTTTAGGGGTGACTTAGGTGTAGTAAAAGGGAGTTTAAGGCCTTGGGAAGTAGTTTGAAATGCCAAATCAACGTAGCTGTAAACTGCTCATGCAGGCCCTGTAGTGGCATCCTGAGATAGGTTTGAAAGGCTACTTCTGTGGGTGGCGCAATCAGCATTGCAGGCCTACTAGGAACATTTAATTTACAGGCCCTGTGTATATTGCATACAACTTTACAAGGGACCTACAGGTAAATTAAATATGCCAAACAGGCATAAGCCAATCATACAAAATTTTAGGGGAGCAAGGACATGCACCTTAACACTGGTTAGCAGTGATAAAGTGCCTAGAGTCCTAAAGCCAACAAAAAGAGGGTCAGAAAGATAGGAGGAGGAGGCAAAAAGTTTGGGATTAACCCTGCAGGAATGGCCATTTCCAACCGGGGAGTTGAGAGGGGGAGACTCTCCTAGGATTATGTGACCAGTGACCTAAAATTCAGCTAAAACAAAAAAAATGGAGGGGAACCTGTTGGTTAAAGAGCCTTGCAGGGCATCTCTGGAGGAGAGTGAGGGAAGTAGCAAAGGACACACATAAATTTCAAAAACACAGCAAAGTAGTACCTGCGCATTCAAAAACCTGTAGGAAAGCCTTTCCTACACTTTTCCAACCACATCTAATAATCCTACATAAACCACATACATAAATGCAGTGCAGAAAGGAGGCCAATGCTCACCTATCAATGCAGTATTAATAAGATGTTTGAAGGCAAGGTGCTGTAATAATTCAAAATAATTAATTTCAAGGAAACAATAGTAAAGCTTACAAAATTTAAAAATAACAAAGTATTAAATTATGTGCATGAGTAAAGTATGTATTGCTTATGCAACACACACAGGAGGATTAAGTGATGTAAAAATAAAACACTTATTTTAACCATGTGCGTGAGTAACACATAAATTGAATGTGCAGCATTCACACATAGCAGAGAAAATGGGTGTAATTCATTTATCTATTTGCATACCAGAAATACATCCCTGTATACTATTCTGTAAATGTTTTATGTCTGAATCCCACAGGCATTTAAGTAATTGCCAAGGATATGTTCTATTGTTGTTTGCATAGACAGAACATATTTCACATCTTTAATAAATCATGTGAGCTCTGCATTGACGTTGGCCATGTCAGTTTAGTAATATACAGTCATCTAAACCATTTTCACACCTACTGCAATAAAAAACCTTGATAGAGAAGAAACACAATTTTTCTCAGTCTAAAGATCTTATTTAAGTTAGGAGGGTGAGTGAAGTCTGTGAATACACCATATTCCAAGTCAACTGTACACAGTTTGTGAAATTACTACCATGAACAGACTTAGGACAATTAATATTGGGAGTCAGCCTGAATCACTACCATATTTCATATTGAGAAAGACAACATGAAAAAGACACCACTTTCAGTGAGGCCATGTGGCCCGCCAAAGCGATCGCTACCATCCAGCGATTGATTACTAGTGGTATGCACAATCAGAACAAATGGGTTTGCTCAGCTTGATTATCACCCTGATGTTTCTTACAAACCATCAACTGAGGGGTAAAATCTTCTTATTTCTCTCAAAGTAGTAATCTTGTAACCAGATTTCTACCTATCATTTGCAACAATTAAATATTCAGTTATTGATGAAAACAGTGAAAGTCTCATTGAGGGTTTGGCAGGGCTGGAGCCCCACCTCTGATTGGAAGTGGTAAGCACCCTGTCTAAGCAGGAACCACAATCCTTGTCAGGGTAAGTCAGATATATGCCGTAAAGTAACCTGTGCTCACACTCTGGTAGCTTGGCACAGCACAGGCAGCCTTAACTTAGGGGGCAGTGAATAAAGTATGTGTGCAACCCTTGAAACAGTACACAGTGAATGCACTGCACAAAAAGACACCACACCTGGTCAGAATAATAGATCTTAATTTTACGAGTAAAAGAAGGCCAAAACAACAAAAATCCAATAAGTAAAAGTTGAGATACGAACCTTCAAAGATTAAAACAAAACATGCTTAAAAGCATAAAACGCCAACTGGGGCTATCTGGTCGCTCTGGACTGGGTGAAATCCAAAAGTTCAGGTTGACCTCGATGGAGAGTGGGTTTATATAATCCCAGACAAGTTACGCTGAAGATTCACCTTCTCAAATTTGAACCAAGAGTATGCAGGGAAGAAGTTAGCTGGGAGCCAGGAGAGCATCACTGGTGGTGGTCTGCTGGTGTGAAGAGTCAGCCGGGTGTTGTGGATGGGTGTACTGGATCCTTGTGGTCATGAGGGATGATGCTTGCTGTGCAAAGAGGTGAATTTACAGTGGCTCATGCTGATTCTTCATGGTAGAGGCACAGTTCTGGTACGAGTGGGCCCGTTCGCTGTCTTGAAGAGTCCAGAAGCTTGCTTTCAGGAGCCACAAAACACTTTCAAGGGCGGCTGAGGACTGGAAGAGCACCTCTGGGGGGTCAGATGGTGGCTAAAGATGGGCCCAGGGACTGTAGTGGTTTGTGTCCTTGAGACTTTAGAAAAAGAGAGGGCAAGCCACCAGGACCTTGGAGTCACTTGGTTCTGTGTTGGAAAGATTCAGGTCCAGTCCTCATTATCAGCAAGGAGGGCAGCAGGTCAGCACAGCAAAGCAGGTGTACAGCAGAGTCCAGCAAAGTGACAGTCCTTTTAGCAACACATCAGTCCTTCTTCCTAGCAGAGTATCTACAGGTCCAGAAGTGTCCTGAGCTGGTGGTGTCCGAGCTCCAGTTCATATACCTAGTGGTGTCTTTGAAGAGGGGAGACTTCAAAGAGAGGCTTTTGGAGTACACAAAGTCCCTGGCCTGGTTACAGAATCACTACAGGGGGTTACGAAGGCCTTTGTGTAGGATCAGGACACAGCCCCTTCAGCCCATTAAGGTGTATGTGTCCGCTCATCCCTCCCATTCTGCCTAGGATGGGCCATCAGGATATGGATGGCTCATCGATCACACCTAAGCTCCCTTTGTGTGTGGCTGCCTGGAGGGAATGCACAAGAGACCAGCTGTCACCCATCCAGACTTTTAGTCAGAGACAGACAAAAGGCACTAGGTGGATAAACTAAGAAAAACCCAGCTTTCTAAAAGGGAAATTTTCAGAATTACAATTTAAAATACAGCTTCACCGTAAGTTGTGATTTTAAATTGTGATTCCAGAGACACCAATCATGGGGGTTCCATCTCTTCCCAATTGGAAATTAAACTTATAACATGTAATACTGTAATCCCAATGTTATCCTATAGGAGATATAGGCCTGGCAGTAATGAAAATCGAATTTAAGATTTTTTCACCACTAGGACATGTAAAACCTAAAAGTCCTACTTTTTAAAGACACAGGCCTGGCAAGAGGGTAACTGGCCAGGATGACATGTTAGTTTAAAACTGCACACATAGGCTCTGCAATGGCAGGCCTCAGCCATGTTTGAAGACCTACTAAAGTAGGTGGCACAATCAGTGCTGCAGGCACACCAGTAACATTTACTTTACCGGTCTAGGGAGCTATGAGTAAATTAAATATGCCCATTGTGCATAAGCTAATGTTACCATGTTTGTAGCAAAGAGCATAAGCACCCTAGCTCTGGTTAGCAGTGGCAAAGTATCCAGAGTCCTAAAGCCTGCAAAAACAAGGTCATCAACACAGTAGGTCAGAAGGCAAATAGTTAGAAGAAACTACGCCAAAGATGCGAGGTCTAACACTCATCAATTTTAAAATGGGAAAGCACCAGGTTTCTGAAAGCAGATTTTTACCTTGCTTTACCATTGCCTGGAACCTTTGACTGAGCAACCCTTCCACAAAGGGCCACCAAAGCACAGTTGCGGTAGACCTGTCTTGGACAAAATTAGCACCACTGATGGTTCCTACCAGAAACTATCATGCAAGACATGGTAGACCTAGGGAGAGGAACAGAACAATTTGTGCTCAGCATTGTTGGTGTCAATGTACAGAACAAAAAAGAATTCCAAAAGATTTCCAAAAGGACTGCTTCCTTCAACATGGCGGCCTGCTTGGCATTCGGCTTTGACTTAAGTGCACCAGTGGAATCAGTAGATGCACTTACAGCAGTGATATTCACACTAGACAGAGATCATATAAAATTGACAGCAGTCCTCCATGGGGCATGCAGAGGCCAGGGCATCTACTGGCCTAGTAGCCTCATAGGATTCTTGACAGTCAAATTGAGGTTGTATATACTGGTGCATAATAAGGCAAAACTTTTTTGGACGAGTTGATGACAAAATAATAAAAATGTTCTAACCTTAATGTTTGCATAGTAAAGCTTCCAGTTTCTTCACTTTTTCATATTTTCGAACTCAATTATAACATCAAAGTACCACCTCATATTTAAAACATCATAATAGCTCTATTAAATTCCAATTTCTCTGTTCTCGCTGGGCACCTAGTCTGCACTAAGTCCAAAGAATATTTTTAGCTCTGGCTGTTCAATTTTTATCAAAGCAACCTCAGATAGCTTGTGCTTTCTATTACATTTGTTCTTGGCTTTCCTGGAATGCAAGACTGCATATAATTTCTTTCCAAATGTACAAACTCACATGTGAATGCAGGCATGCAGACTCGCGTGCACACCTGCACACACACAAAGCCATCATGACTGGCACGCCCACCATGCTTGCTGACAAGCTCACTGCCTAGGGTGGCTCTCGGCACACATGCAGCCAGGACCCCACCAGATTGGACACAAAGAAGTACAAAAAAGTTAAAAAAAGGCAAGTGGACTTCGTCTATACACTAAGGCCTTCATTATGAACATGGCAGGAAAGACCGCCAATAGGCTGGTGGTCTGGGCTGCCAAATAATGAAGCACATGAAAAACAGGCAGCCTGAAAAACACACAGCAGAGGAGTGTCGACAATGATGGAAGAGGCTGCACACAGGCCAACGGAAAGGCCCTACCCGCCCAACAAATAATGAAGCACTAGACCGCCGTCAGTTAAGGGGCAGGAACCACCGCCACTCAAAGCCAGGCGGCAACAAACCAAAAAAAAGGAAACGCTCACACAACACACTGAAGCAGACATGGAGAGAGAGTTGGAAATCATGCCAGTGCTGCTCCTTGCCATATACCCCATGACCGTGACCGCCGACAAAGATGACGATGGTAAGTACCGCAACCTACTAAACAAGGAAAGAAAGGACACAGTGACATACCCACCCACTCCACCCACCCCGCAACGCACCCACAACCCATCACAACATCACAAGGCATACACAACTGAGCAAGAGGTACTTACCCGACACAAGCCCAAGACAACCTGCCCAAAGCACCCACATGTGCACAACGCTCCCCCACAATGAAACGAGGAACCACGGATCCAGAGTGTGCCAACACCAACACTGGGCACACAAACTTTATTAAAGCTCCAGGAGCAACAAATTGTCCAAATGATGCCATTGGCCAGTTCATATAAAAAAGGCTGATGGGTCCAAATGGCCTGAACTTGACTCCCACATGTGCACAGGGTACTCCACCATAAAGGAGCATAAGTGGGGCATCTAGGCACCTCAGGGAACAGGGGCAGAGGGTGGCGGGGGTGGGGACTTACGTCTGGGATGGGGGGTTGGGCTTCCATTTGGGAGGTGGAGGGGGTTTTGTTTTGCTTTGGAAGGCGAGGGAGCGGGCTTGGACTGGGTGGCAGATGGTCCAGGGCCAGCACGGGGACTTTTGCTCACTGGGGAAGGTGCACGGGAATGGGAAGGGCAGACATGGGTGGACTTGGGCGTGGAAGGAGTGGACAGGGCAAGGAGGTGTGCACGTTTAGGGAAGAGACGGGGTGGGCCAGTGGGTTCAAAAGGGTCTACACGGGATAGGAAAAGTTTCTTAGGGGCAGTCGGGGTGGACCTCATGGAAGGTGTGGGAGTGGAGGTAGAGGGAGTGGTTGTAACAGGTATAGGAGTGCGTGACGTGGATGCAGGTGCCTGTACAGTATGCTGAGGTGTGGTGGATGTGTGCTGGGTGGGTGTCTGTGAATGTCTGAGTGTAATGGGAGGAGGGGGGGTGGACACAGTGGGACAAGACAGGCTGACAGTGTAAATGGATGTTGTCTGGGTGTCTGCAAGTTTGGTGACTGTGCTGCAAGTGTTACTCAAAGTCGTTGTGGTGAGTGAGTGCAGGTGTGCTGTCTGGGGTGCATGACTGGGTGTCTGATGTTGTGGTGACTGCAAGAATGGGGTCAGCAGCAGTGAATGAGGGTGCAGTGCTTGTGAGTGTGCATGTAGAGGTCACAGACAGGGAGGCAGAAGAGGTGGACACCGTGGGGGAAGTGGATGTTGTTGTGTGTGCCTTTGTTTGTTGGCTGTGTGTATGACTGTGGTGGAAAGTGTGGTGCTTGTGTTTCTGTGTGTGCTTCTTGTGTGTTGAGGTGTGTGCATGGCTGACTGAACGTGTGCTTGGGATGGGTAAAGGGGTTGGGGTGCTGGAAGGGGTAGAGGTGGTTGGAGGGGGGACGGAAAGACCAGGGACACTGGCTGCCGTCAAAGAGGAGGCCAGAGCCTGAAAAGATCTCTGTAGGCCAGACATGGCACTGTGAATGCCTTCCAGGTATGCATTGCGCTGCTGCATCTGGGATGCTAGCCCCTGGATGGCATTCATGATGGTTGTCTGCCCTACAGAGATGGTCCTCAGGAGGTCCATAGCCTCCTCCGTGAGGGCCGCAGGGCTGACTGGGGCAGGGGATAAGGTGCCTAGGGTGAAGGAGACGCCCACCCTTCCGGGTGAGCGGGCACGGGTAACTGGGTGGGGCGCAACTGGGAGGGCGGTGATAGTATGGGGTGGCAGAAGATGTCAAAGATTGGGTGGGCCCACTAGGGTCCGCCACCAACAGGGAGCTTGCATCGGAGGAGGTATCAGAGTCACTACCTCCACTGGTAGTTGCCTCCCCATGGTACTCCCCTCGCCTTTCAACCCACTGGTCCCCGTGGCATCAGTAGATTCTGCCCCCTTGGAACCGTGGGCCGCTGCATCCCCACTCACCGGTGCCACTGCTCCCTTGCTGATGATGCTGATGTACACAGACAACACAAGAGTACGGGTGGGGAGACAAAACAGGAGAGAGAATATTAACATCTGAATGGATGTACGTATCTGGTTCACCCATACTCTCACCCAGCTAATTCACCAACATGCAGAACCTACAGCTATACTCATGGCCATGCCCCTGACTACTGGCCACAACCCTAGTATACAACCATCTCCCACATTACAGAAGGACCAGAGGAACTGCAGACCTGCCTCTTATCATCTAAGTGCCCATGGGGCCATAATGCTAAATGACATCAGTCAGAGTCCCTGCCACTAGACAGCATACATACTATAGCACCCTCAGACATCCATAAAGGAGGCATTATATGGTCTTGGTACTCACACCCTTGTGTCTGTTATGCAGCCTTCAAGAGCCCATCCAAGTCTGGATATGCCACTGCCAGAATGCGGTGTATTAGGGGGGTCAGGGCCCGATGGGCACCCCTTCCTCATTGGGAGGACTTCCCCAGCTGGGCCTCGCAGGTCTTCCTCGCCCAGCGCCGCAGGTCCTCCCACCGCTTCCTGCAGTGGGTGCTCCGCCAGTTGTAGGCCCCCAGGGTCCGCACCTCCCTGGCGATGGACTGCCAGAGTTCCCTCTTCTGATGGGCGCTGACCTGTAGGGGACACACAGAAAATTAACACTGAGGTCAGAAAAAGCACCTTTGATACCACTGGACATACGTACCTTATGTGACAGACACTTAAACAGCATTCCAGCACCTCACTCATGCTGAAAGTCATGCATTAAATGGCTGTGCAGTTACAAATTGTGCACACATGCATACAGTCATCCACCACCATCACACACATCCATGCACACCATCCGCGTACTCACCTGCACCTCTGGTCGACCATATCACTTGGCACACAGGGGTAGGACCCCGTCCACCAGCTTCTCCAGCTCCTCCGTGGTGAAGACAAGGGCCCTTTCCCCTGTGACTCGTGCCATTTCCAGGACCAGAGTCAGGACACAGCAGCACATTTAGTGGAGTACTTGCATGCACGGAATCCGGGAGTCAAGTGAACCTGGGGTGACGAAATGGCGTACGCTCCATGGCGGTGTGCACCATCACCGCCGGCGGCGATCATGATAGGCCCATATTCCCCATTTACCACCATGTTAACCAATGAATGGGTGCACGGCGGTGAACACCGCCTTATGCCATTACGACAACCGCTAGCGGTATGAGGTCACTTTCACTGCTACATATCTGGATGACAGGGGACTGGCATTTTGCGAACTACTACGCAGTTATTATTTGGTCATGTGCCCCATGCAGGCCCTATCAGTTAGGACATGTCACTCCAGTTTAACATCCTAAAATGCTTACGTGTCACCTAAATGTTTGACAGCAGTGTTGAATACGCAACATGTTGTGCTAATGAATTTGTGTCTCTCACATGTGTTCTCCACTCCTCCTAGGTACAGACCCACTCCTCCTAGGTACAGACCCGTATGGCGAGGGAGGGCCCCATCTGTGTACAGACCACTTGTTGATTTGGAGACCATGGTGGAACGTCACATCATTGTCAATTACATACTCACTCGTGCTGCTATTCATGAACTTTGTGCATTACTGGATCCAGTACTGAGACCCGCTAATCGTAATCAGCATGCCATCCCTACTGAAGTGCAATTGCTATCTGTACTCCATTTCCTGGCCACGGCCTCATTTCAGGTGACAGTGGGCATGGGTGCAGGGTTTTCACAGCCAATGTTTTGCGTTATCCTGTCAAAATTCCTGGATGCATTTGTACAACACCTGCAGTCATCTGTGAGGTTTCCCCAAAGTGCTGAACTACCTGCCATCAAGTGAGACTTTTATGCCTTTGCCAACATACCTCATGTGATAGGTGCCATTGATGGCACCTACATAGCTCTCATCCCCCCAAGAGTAAGTGAGCAGGTGCACAGAAACAGGAAGAACTTCCACTCAATGAACAGACAATTGGTGTCTACTGCAGACCAGTACATTTCACATGTGAATGCCATGTTCCCTGGATCAGTTCATGATTCCTTTGTCCTGAGGAACAGCAGTGTGCCACACATGATGGATCAACTACAAGGGGACAGAGGGTGGCTCATAGGTGAGTGTGTTTGACACTTTTTCTGTACATAGCTGACAGCCAGGCTGTCTGCAACTGATGGTAGTTTGTTACAGTCCTGTTTCGCCCACTTTTGCAGGTGATTCTGGCTACCCCAACATGCATTGGCTCCTGACACCAGTGGGGAATCCTAGGACAGATGCAGACTGGAATTCCAATGAGGCCCATGGACGTACTAGAAGGGTAATAGTGCTCACGATAGGTCTTCTGAAGGCTAGATTCCGTTGCCTCCATCTCTCTGAGGGATCCCTGTGCTATGGCCCTGAGAAGGTGTGCAGAATAGTGGTGGCCTGCTGCATGCTGCACAACGTGGGTGTGAGGAAATCTATCCCGCTACTGGAGGAGGAGGAGGGTGCTGTATACCCAGACCTGCTTCCTCTGAGAGGGGATGAGAGTGATGGTGATGATGAAGAGGGGAAAGATGTTCACTCCAGGAACCAACTGATCCAATTATACTTCCACTGACTACGAGGTACCATTCACTGATGATGTTGTCTGCACTGAATAATGTCAGTCTGACTTATTTACTATGGGGATGTGGGGTCTGTAGTCATTGACACTGTTACATGAATTGCAGGTGCCATGTGCCATGATGAGCAACATGGTGTACATTTCTGTTTACTACACCCAATGATGTGTGTGGGGTGCCATTCCTCCAATAAAGGTATGATTTTTAATTTAACTGGAAAATGCATTCACACTTACAATTGATTCAACATATTGACAGAGGGCATAGAAATTGGTGTACATGTGTTTTAGTTGTTGTCAGGGATGCTTGGTGCTCTTTACATTGATAGGAAGTGGGCTGATGGTGGATGCCCATACTGGCTACATGGTCTCAGCGATTGGTGGCAGTGGGTATAGGTCCATCTGTAACTTGCAGGTTGTTGAGTTGCTATTGGCTGGTGAGGATGGTAGCACAGTGGCACACTTGGGAGACAGTTCGTGTCAGTGTCACTTCTTTGAGGGTGCCTTGGTCTTGGCAGGGGTTCCAGTACCATATCTGGGTCTGAGGGACCGTTTGAGTGGCTGGTGCTGGGCTGTACGGGTAGGGGTGCTGGTCTCCTGTGTGTCCTTAGACAGTAGCACCAGTCCAGTTGTTGCTGCTGATGTGTGATGGCCTGCTGTATGCTGCACAATGTGGCTGTGAGGAAATCTATCCCCCTCTTGGAGGAGGAGGGTGCTGTATATCAAGACCAGCTTCGTCTGAGAGGGGATGAGAGTGATATTGATGATGAAGAGGGGTAAGATGTACACTCCAGGAACCAACTGATCCAATTATACTTCAAGTGACTATAAGGTACTGTTCGCTGATGATATTGTCTGTACTGCATACTGTCAGTCTGACTTATTCTCTATGGGGGTGTGGGGTCTGTAGCCATTGACACTGTAACATGAACTTCAAGTGCAGTGTGACATGATAAACAACTTGTTAGACATTTCTGTTTACTCCACACCATGTTGTGTGTGGGGTGCAATTCCTTCAATAAAGGTCTGATTACTGAATTTAACTGGTAAATGCATTCGCACTTCGATTTGATTCAACATAATGACAGGGGACATTGCAATTGGTGTAAATGTGTTTTAATAGGGGTCAGGGATGTATTAGTGCTCTTTACAGTGATGGAAGTGGGCTGATGGTGGGTGTCCATACTGGCTACATTGTCTCAGTGATTGGTGGCAGTTATTATATGTCCATCTGCACTTTACTAGTTGTTGAGTTGCTATTGGCAGTGAGGATGGTGGTTCAGTGGCACATTTGGGAGACAGTTTGTGTCAGAGTCACTTCTTTGACAGTGCCTTGGTCTTGGCAGGTGTACCAGTGCCATATCTGGGTCTGAGGGACCGTTTGAGTGTCTGCTGTTGGGTTGTACGGGTAGGGGTGCTGGTCTCCTGTGTGTCCTTAGACAGTGGCACTGGTCCAGTTGCTGCTGCTGATGTTGATGGCTGGTCTGTATCGTGGTCTGTGGTAGGGGCTTCCTGGTTTGTGGGGGTCTCAGGCTGTGTTGGGAAGTGGTGCAGCAGTGCCCCTGCAATAGTGGCCATGGTGGCATTGAGATGTTTCCACTGCTCCATGGCCTCTTAGTGGTGTGCTATCTGCAGCCTTTGATTCTGCTCCAGGGTAGCGACGATCTGGCCCATCCTGTCCTGGGTATGGTGGTATGCTCCCAAGACCTCAGAGATCACCTCCTGGGCTGCAGCATCCATCCTTTGCCCCCCCCCGGGCCACTGATGCCGTCCCACTGGCCCTAGCCCCCTGTGCCTGTATCCCCTGCACAGGTCTGGCGGTACCACTTGTGCTGGGGCCATTGTCATCCTGCCTGTTGGTAGGTGGAGACTGTGGCCTCTGTACTTGTGTTCCACCAGTCTGTGGCCTGGAGACACTGGTGTGGGTTTGTTTGCCATGTGCTGATGTTGATGGCTGGGTGGTAGGGGGGTCAGTGGTGTCCTGGGTGGGGCTGCTGGATGGTGACAGTCCAGGACTGTGTGATGGGCCAGGGTATTCCTCACTGTCCAGAGTTCCCTCTCCAGTGTCCTGAGTGGTGTCTCAATGTGGGGCACTGACACTCCTTGGCCTTTCTGTCAGGGTGGCATGGGTGGTGGTGCCTGTGGGGGGGAATGGACATGTATGTTACATTTACTAAATCAGATCGGGTTTTCAGGGCAGGCCTATTTTGTGCAGGTTTTCCACTGTTGGGCCATGCAGGGTCCTTTTGTGAGGTTGCCATTGCATTTAGCATGGGATGTGGAGGTGCAGTGTGGGTGGTGTAGTGCCATTTTGATACCTTGCAGGGGTGGGTGGCTGTGCACAGGGGGAGGTATGTGGGCCTGTTGGTGGGTTTGTGGGCATGCAAGGTGACTGGATGTAGTGATTGTGGCCAGGGAGGGGTGTGGTCCTGGTAGGAGTTGGAGGGGTGAGGTGGTGCATGCATCACAGGTGTGGTAGTCCATTACTCCAGTGAATCCAGTGAGGCCCTCATGGTGCAGGATGGCCAATACCTTTTCCTCCCAGTCAGTGTAGTCGGGGGTGTTGGTGGGGGTCCTCCCCCAGTCTTCTGGACCGCAATGTTGTGCCTCGATGCCATGAACCTCTCCCTTCCCACGCAGGTCGTTCCATCTCTTGCGGATGTCGTCCCATGTGCGTGGATGGTTTCCCACTGTGTTGACCTATGTCTGCCATAACTCCATCTTCCTGTTGATGGGTGTGTGCTGGACCTATGCACTGAATATTACAGGCTCGACCTTGAGTATCTTGTCCACCATTGTTCTTAACTCCCTTTCTGTGAAGCCTGAGTGCCAGGGGGTGCCATGGTGTCTGTTGTGGGTGATGTGTTGTGTCTTGTGTCATTGGATGTGTGAGTAGTGTGTTGTTGCATTCAGCGTCTGCTTGTAGTGTTGTCAGTCTGGCTTCTCCTATTGCCGATGCAAAGGATCGTTGCGTGTGTATGTGAGTGTGTTATAGTGTTGTGGATGTGTGTCAGGTGTGTGGGTTTCAAACTTGCCAATGTGTGCATTTCTTGCTGTTGGGTCCCATTGCTGGCTGTGGCAGTCTGTACCACCAATGGTTGTTCGGCATCCACTAACCGCTGCGGTGATTTGTGCATCATTATTTGGAAGGCGGGGGATTTGTGTGCTCGGCTGTGGCTGGATGGGATGTGCAGCCTTTCCGCCGACAAGTCCCTGGTGGTGGCTGGTGGTAACAAAACTTTTGGCGGGTTCTGTTGTTGGCATCTTTATATGGCAGGTTTCTGTTCACCGCCAATGGCGGTATTATGTTCACCGTCGCTGCAGCGGGCGACGGTGTTTACCGCTATAATCATAATGACCCCCTAAATCTTCTGGAATAACATCTCTGTATTCATCACTTCTGCCCGAACCCAGCTCCAATTTAGAAAAGAGCTAAGAACAGTTATATCACAATGAAGTTCCCTTCATCCCTCAGAACCCAGACACTTGTCCATCAACTTTCATTATGTCTTTGCCTTTGACTCATTGTAGGCACTTGGGTTATTTGTTGTGTGCCTTCATAAGCAATAGGTACACAATTTTTCTTACTAGGAACCAAGCACCCCATTGTAGTGGTTGACTCTCTCAGGGTAGCGAGGGAGAGCAGTACAAGGCCTACACAGGGGACATGATGTGGGCTAGTGATAACCATTCACTGGCACGCAATAATACCACTCAATAAATGATTGTCCAGTCGGTACTTTTTCTCTAGAAAAGGCAGACGTACATTTATTACACACCCACTACTAAATACTACACAATAATTTACAAATATGTACATTTGCAGATGGAAAATACCATATATGACAGTGTATAATCACCTTTGACCCATTAAAGGGGTCGCACAAACATATCTAGTGAGTCTGCTGGTTTTGTCAAGGTTCAAGAGCAATAACCTATGCGTTAAAATCCTCATCAGCACTTCCAGCTGTAGAACAAAATCGCCAGCCTTGGGAGTACTTATAAATATGCTGGAAATCCTGAGGAGGACAGTGGTTCGAAGTCCCACCCAACTTACCGTGGGGGCTTCTCCAGTCTGTTTTGGGGGAAGGCTATGCACTTGTTGTTGGTGGCGACCCCACAGTCCTGGGGCCATCACAAAGGGAGAAACAACCAAAATTAGGACAAATATAGTCAAGAATGATTCAGCCCCACAGGGCATTAAGGGGCACTCCTTTGAGAGCAGTGAATATTTCACTAGGCGTGCAGAGGAGAGTCCCTGCAGTTTTGCCTTTGGGTTTATTTTAATTTTCTCTGTTGCACTGCATCGCATGGCCTTTTTCTTTTTCCAAGGGTGCCCGGTCCCACCCATGCACCCCGTACTGCATTTCCATAGGAGGCACCCCAGTCAGGCCACCCCGCCTCCCCTATGTCTCCCCGCCTGGAGAGCATTCTTCTAAGCTGTTGCAGGTGCTGGCAAGGTCTCTCTGCCTTCCCGCTTCTGTGGGCAAGTGCAGCAATCTGTGATGGCCTCCTGATCCCTGGTGGACACAGCACGGGGAGTGAGGAGGCTGGCCATGCTCAGGAGAGCAGGACGGCGCTCCCCCATCATTGATTTGCCTGCGGGGTCAGGGATGTGATCCAAACCCCCCGAAAAGACTATGCCCATGGGATGGGATCAGCAGGTGAATTGGAGAATAAGTGGGGGGCATGCATACCCTCTCCCTGGGGCAATTTACGGTAGTCCTTGCACCGATCCCTGGATGTTGGCCGACACTCGGGCAAATTTACCAGTCAGCAGAGCCCTATGGTCTCCATGGCAAGAAAGGTCAAAGGTCCCCGAATTTTAAAATGCTGTAACCTGAGTCCTGTTGGGTCATTTTGGATGATCCTGGGCTCATGTTATTCCTGGCAGTGAGCTCTATCCTTCAGGGGCTGTTGCAGCAACTGTCCTCACCTCCAAAGTGGTGCAGTCCTGAAGGAGCTAGTTCACCTGGCTCCCAGGGCCAGCTCTTCTACTGATCTTTGCTTCTGGACACAGAAGTCCAGGGTTTTGCCCCAACTGGTCCTCAGGGGGGCATAGGGGCCAGCCACATTGGCCCCAGGGGAGACCACTGGTCATCTGGGCTGAGTCCTTAGTCCCTTTCGGAGGTCAGGTGATTCCTCCTTCCAGTTCTCCATGGTAGTCCAAGGGTCCAGCAGGGAAATCCACAGGCAACAGAGAGTCTCTCCCTTGTGCAAGAGTTTTTAAAGGGGAGAAGAAGCTTCCAGAAGTCAGGCACTCCTAGCCAATTCAAGATGATAAGTCACCTCTCCAGCCTCATGTGCAGTATGCTGGGACAGTCGCAAATGGCGTCATCCAGGAGCCACTGATCACATCTGCTCCTGGCGTCTCAGCTCCACCCCTTGCTGACATCACTGTCAGAGACTTGCATACTAAGAGTTTAAAGGGAGCATCCCTCCTGGGTTGTCTCCAGTTGTCTGGGCTCTCTCCTTTGTTCAGTGGGCTTGGACAGGCCCATCCCTGGTACAGTGTGACAGCTGAGTGATTATTGCAGACCATTCTGCCCCACCTCTTTCATCCCCAGGAGCTGGATGAAGTACTATTAATTGCTCCCTTTCGGTGGGGAGGCCTTTGTATCCGCTGCTGGAGAGAAATGTAATTAACTGGACTTAGCAGGATGACAAAAGGCCTCGGTTCTGATCCTGCGGTGAGTCAGGGAAATATGACAACTCTGGATGACCCATAAAGTGTGCAGATATCATTTTGGAAATTACATCATTGATTTTCCTGCACAGGATGCACCTCAATTCAAGATGTCAAAGATCTCTGAAGACAAAAGGGAAGCAAAACTGCACTCTATGGCAGTTCTCTCCCTCTGTATATACAGGGAGTGCAGAATTATTAGGCAAGTTGTATTTTTGAGGATTAATTTTATTATTGAACAACAACCATGTTCTCAATGAACCCAAAAAACTCATTAATATCAAAGCTGAATATATTTGGAAGTAGTTTTTAGTTTGTTTTTAGTTTTAGCTATGTTAGGGGGATATCTGTGTGTGCAGGTGACTATTACTGTGCATAATTATTAGGCAACTTAACAAAAAAAAATATATACCCATTTCAATTATTTATTATTACCAGTGAAACCAATATAACATCTCAACATTCACAAATATACATTTCTGACATTCAAAAACAAAACAAAAACAAATCAGTGACCAATATAGCCACCTTTCTTTGCAAGGACACTCAAAAGCCTGCCATCCATGGATTCTGTCAGTGTTTTGATCTGTTCACCATCAACATTGCGTGCAGCAGCAACCACAGCCTCCCAGACACTGTTCAGAGAGGTGTACTGTTTTCCCTCCTTGTAAATCTCACATTTGATGATGGACCACAGGTTCTCAATGGGGTTCAGATCAGGTGAACAAGGAGGCCATGTCATTAGATTTCCTTCTTTTATACCCTTTCTTGCCAGCCACGCTGTGGAGTACTTGGACGCGTGTGATGGAGCATTGTCCTGCATGAAAATCATGTTTTTCTTGAAGGATGCAGACTTCTTCCTGTACCACTGCTTGAAGAAGGTGTCTTCCAGGAACTGGCAGTAGGACTGGGAGTTGAGCTTGACTCCATCCTCAACCCGAAAAGGCCCCACAAGCTCATCTTTGATGATACCAGCCCAAACCAGTACTCCACCTCCACCTTGCTGGCGTCTGAGTCAGACTGGAGCTCTCTGCCCTTTACCAATCCAGCCACGGGCCCATCCATCTGGCCCATCAAGACTCACTCTCATTTCATCAGTCCATAAAACCTTAGAAAAATTAGTCTTGAGATATTTCTTGGCCCAGTCTTGACGTTTCAGCTTGTGTGTCTTGTTCAGTGGTGGTCGTCTTTCAGCCTTTCTTACCTTGGCCATGTCTCTGAGTATTGCACACCTTGTGCTTTTGGGCACTCCAGTGATGTTGCAGCTCTGAAATATGGCCAAACTGGTGGCAAGTGGCATCGTGGCAGCTGCACGCTTGACTTTTCTCAGTTCAAGGGCAGTTATTTTGCGCCTTGGTTTTTCCACACGCTTCTTGCGACCCTGTTGACTATTTTGAATGAAACGCTTGATTGTTCGATGATCACGCTTCAGAAGCTTTGCAATTTTAAGAGTGCTGCATCCCTCTGCAAGATATCTCACTATTTTTGACTTTTCTGAGCCTGTCAAGTCCTTCTTTTGACCCATTTTGCCAAAGGAAAGGAAGTTGCCTAATAATTATGCACACCTGATATAGGGTGTTGATGTCATTAGACCACACCCCTTCTCATTACAGAGATGCACATCACCTAATATGCTTAATTGGTAGTAGGCTTTCGAGCCTATACAGCTTGGAGTAAGACAACATGCATAAAGAGGATGATGTGGTCAAAATACTCATTTGCCTAATAATTCTGCACTCCCTGTAATAAAGTGTCACTGTAGATAATGCCTTAAATCACACCTACTTTCCCTTCTAGTGTACTCTAATGATATAAGTTCTAGGTGAATATCTAACCCTGCACCGTTCCCATTGCACCAGGATACCTGTGCGCAGTTGCGGAGCTTCTTCAGCGCCCAGACCACAGCAAAAGCCTCACACTTAAATGCACTCCACCCAGCTTCCTGGGAAAGTAACCTCCTACTAATGAAGGCTACAGGCTGGTCTAGGCCATCTTCATTTAGCTGTGCTAATACTGCTCCTACACCATGCTCTCAACCATCTGTCTGCACGACAAATTCCTTAGAGAAGTCAGGTGCCTTCAGCATGGGTGCAGTGCACATGGCTGCCTTCAGGGCATCAAAAGCTGTCTGGCAAGCTTCAGTCGATATCACTTTTCTTGGAGGTTAACTCAATCAAGGGAGCAACAATAGTGCCATACCCCTTCATAAACCTCCTGTAGTATCCTGTGAGACCAAAAAAGGCTCTCACCTTGGTCTGAGTCTTGGGAGGCTCTCAAGCCAGAATGGTATCAATTTTTGTCTGTAGGAGTGTCACCTGGCCACTCCCCACCTGGGGTCCCAAGTACACCACAGAACCCTGCCCTATTTATGCACTTACTTGCATTAGTAGTGAGGCCTGCCTTCTGCAGGGCCTCCAACACTTTACAGAGGAGCTGTAAGTGCTCCTCCCAAGTGGAGCTGAACACAGCAATGTCATTCAGGTAGGCAGCACTGAAATCATCGAGCCCAGCCAACACCTGGTTGACCAACCTCTGAAAGGTGGCAGGGGCATTCTTCCTCCCAAAGGGCATCACCCTAAACTGGTAGTGCCCATCTGGTGTGGAGAATGCAGACCTCTCTTTAACCCCCTCATTCAGGGCAATCTGCCAATACCCAGGGGTCAAATCGAATGTACTTAGATATTTGTCAGTCCCTAACCGGTAAATGGCCTCATCAGCTCGGGGGATGGCGTGCACGTCATTCTTGGTGACAGCATTGAGTCCCTGGTAGTCCACACAGCACCTGAGTTCTGGGGTGGCACTAGGAGAAGCAGCCTTTGGGCCCAATACCACAGGGCTGGCCCAAGGGCTACTGGAAAACTCAATAACCCTTACATCTTAGATGCTTCATCTTTGATGGTAGCCCTAAACTTGTCAGTCACTCTGTAAACCTTATGTTTCACAGGAGGACTGTCCCCAGTGTCCACATCATGTGTACACAAAGGAGTGACCCCTGGGGTCAAGGAAAACAAGGAGGCAAACTGTCCCAATACCTGGCAACAGTCCCTCTGTTGCTCTGGGGTCAGTGAGGGGGAGAGGTTCACACCCTCCACAGACCCATACTTCTTCTTGGCAGACAGGAAGAGGCTCACTCTCTTCCTCCACCCCATCATCTGTTGTCAGGAACATGGTTACCTCAGACCGTTCAAAGTGAGGCTTGAGGCGGTTTACATGCAGGACCCTCAAAAGGTTCCTGGGAGTCCGCAAGTTCACCAGATAGCTGAAATTACTCTTACACTCCACCACCTCAAAAGGCCCAGTCCACTTATCTTGGAGCACCCTAGGCTACACTGGGGCCATCACCCAAACCTTTTGCCCAGCTGGAACTCTACCAGCGTAGCATTCTGGTCATACCAGCACTTCATGTCTTCCTGGCTTTCCTCCAGGTTCTCCTGAGCAAGCTGCCGGAGGTGGGCTGTATGGTTCTGAAAGCCAGCATGTAACTGAATACATCCTGGGGGGATCTTACTGGGGGCTTTCTCCAAGTCCTCCTTCACCAGACTCAAAGGTCTGCACTAAGGTACTGCTGCCACCATCTCTACTAGACTGGCTCCTCTGATCCAGATGTCTCAAACTGAGCTCATGAGCCAGCAGCAGCTTTTTCTCTTCAATGGCCAGCCTTCTTCCTTCCATCTCCATTTTGATCCTCTCCAATTCTATATGGTGAACCCTCTCTGCCTGTCTGTCCTGCAGCTCTTCAGGAGTCAGACACTTTAATGACACACTGCTACCTGCCCTAGAGACCCTCCCCCAGGCATAACAGGCACATCCACCACACCACTGTGAACACTCTGCACCTCCTCACCCTCATCCTCCTCCTCTGTGTGCCCCTCAGCCTCCTTGGCTGTCACCCAGGCCCTCAGTGCCTTTTGCAGCTCTTCCTTCCTGGTGGAGCTCTTAATGGGACAGGCAAGATCCTGGCAAAACTGCTTCAGATGAGCCACTGTGTACTCCTTCAGTTTCTCCAACTCAATAACAGCTTTTGCAGACACAGCTGATGCATTCCCAGATTGAGACATGATGGCAAGGATCACGCACAGATGCAAAGTTCCAAGGCGGAAAAAGAGTTCCCAGTAGGAAGTTCAAAAATCAACAGAAAGATCACCAAAAATATGGAAGCAGGGAAAAAGCCCACAAAGAGAAAAAGTAAAAAACCAAGTAGTATGTGGTCACGTAAAGGTCTGCACTTAAAACAGTAGTGTACACTTCATCACATTATGTCAAGTACAAATACAAGTCCAATTCCAAACGCTGATCACCAATGTTAGAAATGGGGTCTCTGGTTAGAACATCTTTGGTCCAGTACGTTTGGAGGGTATGCTCCCCTACCACATATATATATATTTTTAGAAAGAATTAGTAAAACTTGTGCATATTACCATGCAATTGTCCAGCACACAGTCAAAACATGGGAAGCAGAGGCAAAAAAGACAGGGGAGACCACCCCAAGGATACCAAGTCTAACATTCAGTAGAACTATTCTGAGGCAGAAATATATATATATATATATATATATATATATATATATATATATATATATATATATATATATTGATTTAGCCATCCCAACGGTGCTAGGAATTCTAACCATAGCAAAGTTAGCCCCATGATGTCATATATTAGGCAGCAAAGAGTGTCAAAATGCCAGTAGGTATTTTAGGTTCTCTACAAAGTATTTTTCACACAGCTTCCAGGTTTCACATACTAATGAGTGGAGGTGCTAGTGGACAAGGCGGTTTGTTAACTTACAAAGACGAGTCAGACAATTCAGTAGACTGCGAACTAGCTAAGTTCTACAAGACGAGGGGGGCCAACTGCATCTTCAGACTAAGAAAAGTGTCTCCAGAGATAAGGTGTGTAGCTACCTAACACTGGAAAATGCTCTCTTTTTAAGGTAGTGTTATTCATTTAGCACAGACCTACCTTGGGACAAACATAGTGATGTATATTAACGTGAGAGCTGGGAGGCAACAAGGAGTGTGTACTTACATCAAAGTGGGAATTACACAGGGATTTTACATTGCATTTCATATATTTATAATTTTAGGCACACGGAAGTTAAGTGATTTGCCCAGGGTCATGTGGATATCAGTCAAGTGCAGAAGCAAGGATTAAAAGCCAAGTCTTTAAGTTCCCCAGCAGGACGTTTTCTTCACATCACCTCTTACCCCATTTCACGGTGACCTTCTTAGCTTTCAGCAGAGCTCATGCCTACCCTGTATAAAAGGCAAGCGTGGTTACATCCCTGTCTTTCTCTTGTAAGTGTTTCGTAGTTTAATCACATACTGTTTAATGTACAGGCGAGTCATTCATCCAGTCTCATTGACTTCAACCAGAAATGTATAATGATCTTTTGGATTCCTCCTTAAAATATCTGTTTTCTTCCACGTTGCTTTTTTTTACGATTGGTGCAGTACTTGTACATATTTTTGATAAGAACGTTGATGTACATTTGAAGGTGCCTTTAGGTAAGATAAACACGGGCTGACATTTCAGCATGCTCCCCAAAAATAATAAATGTTATGGCAGGTATCATAAGATCCTTGACCATCGATTGCCCATTGACTCTGTGAGACACTGTCCACGATCCTGGCTGGTCACCTTGCTGTCAGTAAATTAGAGGTCAGATCTATGGAGCCATGGCGAGTGCCCACGCTGTAGGGCAATTAAAGTGCAGATGGCCCTAGGAACACCATAACATAGCTTAGGCACAATGTATGATGCTCACCTTGTACCATGCTTTTAGACTCCACAGCAGAGAAGCAGGAGGTCTGGAAAGTGGCAGGCTAACCTCTAGGCTTGCCTGCCCCCATTGCAGGGCTTTTCATTTTTGAGCTCCTGGGATGAGTGAAACTCCACCACTGATTGGTCGAACAAGAAGTTTTTGACTGTGGGGGTTTGTACTCCCAGATATCTTTGAAGGTGAATTTACCAGGTGGTATGCAATCTCTAGTGTAATGTTACTGGCCATCCTACTTCAGGCTGATCAGCAAAACATCAGTGACATTATTTAAAGAAGTCACTTAACAGACACGTCTTAATAGTATTTCTGTCCTTTTACTGTACGTGAGTGATACCAGATCAAAGCTAGGCCCAGAAACAGGTCCCCGTGCCCCATTAAATGACTAAATATGCAGCGATTGGGTGGAGAGAACCCATTTCCTCAGCAGTGCAGGAATCACATGCAAATTGAAGTCATTTGTGCTGCTTCCTCTATTCCAACAATTCATGTACTATGTTCTAGAAGGTTGTTTTAGTGACTGTGTGTAGCATGTATGTCGTATATATGGTGCATGGTACGGTGCTTATTTTTAATGTAAAAATAAATCTTCGGGGGGTAGGTTTTGTTGAATTCATTTGCCATGTATTTGTGAGTACTAAGTTGCAATATAATTTGAATTAAATGTATGATTTAGTGGTTCTATATCAGGACATGTTATGTTGGACACCTTTATACAACATTAAATGATTAGCAATAATTACAATTAATTAATTGGATATTGATACATTTTTATGTGTATAAACGGAGTTTGAATTTATTTGACTTGTGTCTGCAGAAACTTTCCATGTACACTGCAATGTATCTCCTTAACGGTGGTGTTTTATAATACCCAGGTTTATGAGCAGTAAAATACAGGCCATTGCCACATCAAGGTTAAAGCCTAGAGAATGGTGCACTTTGGTAAGAAGGTTTAGAAGAAAAAAGTAGTCACTTGAATACATATGACCAGTAATTAGTGTTCACCTTCTAATGGACAAGGGTACTTAGGAAAAACCAGAAGGGCTGGTGACTTGGGTATGAACAAACGCAGAAAATGTCATGTTTCTAGTGTAGGTTGTTCGGCGGATTTGTTTTTGTTTTTTTCTACCCACCATAACCTCGCTAGAAGCAAGAAGAACAAAGGAAGGGAACCACTTTAGCTTTCAAGGTCGAACATTCAGTGCTTTGCTTCATTCTGAGGAGTGCGGTATGAGGCCAATGAAAGAAAACATGGAAAAATAACATGTAATTCAAAGCAGACATTCAAAAAATGCCCTTTTTAGGTTTTGAAAAATATATATACACAGACTTACCACTTTCAACTGTGCATTGAAAACGTGAAAGTCCTTGTTTTCTCCATCAGTTTATTTTAGAACGGCTACAGCAGAATTTAGCTAGGTTCACAAAGGCTGCACATCACAAAAATGAAACGCACAGGCCCATTTTGTCCACATGAAAAATGCGCGTGATTCTGAAATTGTAAAAAGTGAAACCTGGGCTTTTGTAACATTACCAGGCAAGTCTCTAATTCACCGATTTGCAAAATGAGGCTGAACAACAATGGTTTGAATTAAAGGGCCAGAACAGTGAAAAATAATTAATTGACTTGCAAAATGGGAATGTCTAAGGATTGGCCAAGTCAGAAAAAAACTCATTTAATTAGCTTCGCCTTTCCTGGAACCAGTACTGCTATTGCGCCAATCTGTTGCCACCCAACAAGAAAGGAGTTAAGAAGTTAAGAAGCAGTTGAGGAAGTTGAGAATGCTCTCTACGCGCCTGATAAGCTGTGCCTCAAATATTTCTGAACTCTTATTTTTGCAGGGATCAGTATTATAAGTTGTGCAGAATTTATCGCACTTGATAATTGCTGGGTGAAATGGATTCCTGCAATTTTCTACGGAAAAGTTTGATAGGTTATACCTGCCGAAATATACTGGCCAATCACTCTTATAATTACCGGGACATATTAATTTTGGTGAGACACGCATGGAAAGCTGCATGTTATGTCTCGTGTTAGGATGAAGCTTGTAATAGGCAGAATTGATTGAATTTGTTACATTTCAAACCTCGGGGTATCGGATTTTATAAGGTGTGATAAATATTGCATGCTCTTCCACGGCACTTGCAATCGTGGAGTAAAAGTCGAGGCAACAGGCGGAGAAAATGGGTGAAGATAATATTGCCCGAGCCATCTCTAAAGTGAACGTAGAAAAGAAAATCAAATAAGGAGGAAAATGAGTCAATTACACAGGTTATAGCTGCAGCTCACAACACATACAAATGCAGGCCAGTTGTAAAAGACTGGATTGTTCTACAAAGAGTGACAAAAAAGCGATCCTTGGCGTGTGTGACACTTTCCCATTTTCATAGCTGCACATCTGTAGCTATGTGTTGTGTACTCGTGAATCTACCACCCACGTATTTGGTTCCATTAATCAAGTGGTGGGGAGAAATGAGGGGTGGGAGCGAATGTAAAATAGGCCTTTCAAGAAGCTTGCCAATCACAAACCCTAGACCCTAATATTACATTTATAGAAAAACTTGTCATCCAGCCACAGTCCACCACATCCCTCAGTAGTCCTTTCCCCTTCCATAAAATACTTCTTGTTTGTATGGTGTCCTACAGCTCTCCCAACATGACCTTGCAGATGTATACTAGTTTTATTACCCTGGTTTCCTGAATCCCTCCAACGCCTCCCTCTGAGTTTTGTTCCTCCCTGGCTTCAGTGTACTTTTGCTGCACCGCTATGGAGAGTGAGCAGTTACCAGGAAGCCTTGATCACTAAGTAGGTGCACTTTAATATATGAGGGTGAGCTACTTGAGCAAGCTGTGACGTGCTTCAAGTGTCATGCGATCCGACTTCGCCAATCATACTAAACCTTTAGGAAGTTGGTTAATGAAACTCGTCGCACCAGTCTGAAAGTTTTATTAAGCCACTATTTCGGAAGCTCACATAATTTCCTGCCTGAAGGTTTTCAGGGGGAAATGTCACAGGCAGCTCCAAACATAGAAGTCATTCACAGAAGCCTGGCGCTAGTGGTGTTGACTGCTGGGGCTGTTGAATTCCAAGGGTATGCAGTCTTGTTTCCAGTATATGCTATTTTTTTCACCGACCCTCCCAGAGCTAGCCTGGCAAACAAAACCAGCCTTGCCCAAATGGTCAAAACATCTTTGCTCCAGTAGTTTGGAGGGTATGCTCCCCCGCCAAATATTTATTTTTATTTTTAGAAAGAATGAGTAAACCCTGTGCATATTACCATGCAATTTTCAAAATCAATTCTAAGCATCTTTAAGACTGTGTCATGGCATACCATCCAGACTTCATAGGAGTCCTTAACTTGCAGCCCACCGGGGGAAATATACAAATGTTCATGTGACACTTTCTGTATGTTGACCTCATTCTTGCAGATTCTTTTCATTGCACTTTCTGCCTTTGTCGTTTTATTCTGTCTTTCTTTCCTTCCCCCTTCCGCCCTTTTCTGCCTTTATCTTTTGCTCTGTATCCAATTGTGATGATGAAAATTAAATTCTAGTCCCAAAAAACGAGTGCCAGTGCGCATTAACTGTTACCAGCAGCTCAAATTAAGCACTGGCTGGATAGAAGGAATCTCGCAATTATTTGCGTACAAAAACTTTAATGTGAGCAAAACTGGTAAAATAAGCAAAATCTTTAAACTGATTGAAGTGCAAAGTTTGTCCGCATCACCCAAATATGACATCAAACATTTGAAACTGCGCCCACACTTAGTAAGAGCCTGCTATGGTGTATCTCACATTACATTTTGATATGTTGCCTTTGTATGACTACGAGGCTCAGCCTCAGATTTGTAGTTGCATTTCAACATGATGTAGCTGTCTTCAAGTGTGGTTAGGGTGAACAATAGGTAGGGAGCACTTAATAGACCTGGGCTACAATTACAGAAAAGGCACACTTTTCTGGTCTGCTCCAGGTGCACCTTTCAAAGGGTGTGTCTGGTGCAAACCAGTACAGTGCGCCCTGTATCATGAATCCACTGCCTCTAAGGCATCCACAATATTGCGGGTGGCCAGGAGGTAGCACATTCAGTGTAAAAAGAGTAGGTGCTTGACCACTGACAGAATATCGAAAACACAACTATTGTGCGGACTTTATAAAGCACTAAGGGACATATTTAGGAGCTCCTAGCACCATTCTAATGCTACATTAGGCTCATTTTTTTTACTAATGCATGTATTGCGCCATTTTGTAACCCTATGGGCTACATTATGTCTGCACCAGGCATAATGTATGCAAAGGGGGCGTTCCCCCTTTAGGTGGGGCTGAAAAAATGACGCAAATAAATCTAAGAGATTTCTTTGTGCCATTTTTTTCGGCACTTTTAAAGCCTGCTCAGAGCAGGCATTAAAAGGGGGCACACCATTGTTTACAATGGGCCCCTATGTACTTTGCAGTAGTAGCGGCAACATTTTGGTGCTACTCCTGCAGAGTACATCAATAGCATCATAGAAAATGAGGCTATTGCCCCCTACCCTAGCCATGGTGTGGCGTATTTTAAATACGTCACACACATGATGGTGGTAGGGAGGCGGTATAGGGCACAAGAAAAGTGGCGCTGCACTATGTGCAGCTCCACTTTTCTTATAGATGCCCCTAATTTCCTAACTAGGACACAGTGATTTATAGCAGAGTCACAGATGTCATTACACTAGGTGTAGGGCAGGTGGTGGTGAAGTACCAACCCAAGACAACAGTAAGAGATTCCATGAGAGAGTACGGACATGGCTTCATGTATCCCCCATTTCTACTTCATGGATGTAGCCCACCTTGAACCTATTTCTACCTCCAGGACTCCCACTGCAAAAATTACGGTCCAAAGGTTTATAAATCTGAGAAGATATATGCACGCAGTTGCCAATCTCACAGTAGCTTCCAGGGTGTTATAAACCATCTGAATTTTTGCTGAACAGAGTTGGTAGTCAATGGGGATAAGGTAACCCATTAAACAATTTCACTGAACACAAAACACAAAATTGAGAGATGCATCACGGCATAAGGAAAAATATTATGTATTTTACCTAAACAAGTAAATAAAGCATCTTTCTATTATTTCACAATTGTATTTTATCTGCTCGCAAAGAAATATCCAACATTTCCCGTGGCCTTTATAAAAAAAATAAGGAATGCTATGGTCAATTACAAATAAATTCAAACCCAATGTGTTATTAATATTATTGCTGGTTGCTTTTAAGCCCGATGGTAAACAAAGGATTCCAGCGACAAGCGATACAGGGAGCCTGAAAAGGTACTTCTGGCTTCAGTGGAATTTTTGGATTCGCAGCACATTTCAAGCCCCCTAGCACACTAAACACGTACAAGAATCAATACATCAAAATGAGAAAAGTGTACTTTTGGGGGACATGTCCTCCCTCTCCTCATACAACTTTAAGCAGCATCAATCAAACAGGGATGCTTCCAACGCGGATCAAAGAAATACAAAGACTAAAATGCACACAACAGAGAACGGTGTTGATGTCTCTCGAATAAGAAGGTATATACGTATAAAAAGTAAAAGCTGCTCGCAATTATTAAAAACAAGAGATTTGTGAGCTTCCCCATAGTTACAAAACAAAAATGTGTTGGAAATGTGGATGATACTTTTAGACACCACTAGGTTCTGAGAACTTTTGGATTTTCTTCATGGCTCCAATAAATCCATCCATCCCTACAGCTGTCTGTCCATCCATGGCACCATACAACTCAATGTGAGTCTCTCGGCATTGTAGTCAGCCATTCGGGAATAGGACGCAGCTGAGAATAGTTCCTGCCCTGCCAGCTATACCCGAAAAGCCATGTTTTAAAGGCTTTTATGAATTTGAGGATGCTCGGCTATTTTTTTAGGGACAAGGGCACCTTATTCCACAATTTTGAAGCCAGTAGTGAGACCAGTGTATTGAAGATAGGGTCATGCTTGCGGTTACCAGAAGCAGATCCGGCACCTCAATTGTGGATATGTTGAAGTCTCAGAACGTTTGTAGATCAACAGGATCAGGGTCATATTAATGCCCTCACCGTACTGGACTTGTCAATGGCTTTTAATATAATCAACTGTATCAAGGCAGCTGGCATCGATACCACGATACACCAAAGCAGTCAGTTTAGTGCCTTATAACCAGGACTACTGGAATTATGTGGGAGTGGGGGAAAACTTTATGCGTCAGGGTTTACTAAACTATATGGCAAAGAAAAGCAAATTATGTGGGAAGACGTGGCACATTTTGTGATAGCGTTACCTGATTATTTTGTCATTTGTACACATGGTAACACTATTTGGGCAAAGGTTTCACCTCATTAGTATCTGTTGAACATTCAAATACAGCAATTAGCAACACAAAGATGACCAATCAGCCTTTGCGAGGGGCCTTCTACTGTGCATAACATGTGATGCTACATTTTTAGCCACGTTTGAGCCATTTGAACTAGAAACATTTTTTATGTTAGATGTTAGATTCTGTAGATTATGCAGCAGATGATGCATTATCCATAGCTATGTGGAAAACACCTCCGCCACAAACAATTCTATAAGTCTGGTTACTCTGTTTATAACTTGCAAAAACTTACAATCCATTTCGAAGTACCCCAAGATGAATTTTTCTCTCTTTAATAATAACGTGAACCTGTGAGCACTATTAAATAGAGGCATTGTAACCTTTATGTATGCTAAAAGCACACAGGTGATGATATGCCTTGAGGGAAATCCGACTGCACATCTAGTTTTACAGAAAAATAAAGCATTTGTTTGGAACTTAATGCCAGTAGTTGGCAAAGGCTGAATGCAGAGAAACCGGAAGTACTGATTATAATTGGTAAAAACGACCTAAGGGTCGACACTTACTGGCTAGTCGAGATGGGCTCCTCAACACCCAAAAAGTCAGAAAACGCCTTCAAGTTTAAAGGGACAATGATCTTTGAATGACTAATTACATTTCCTCTTTTGTTTACACTTGCACTTCTTACCTCAGGAAACTGAGAAAAGATCTCCCATTCTAAATGAATGATGGTAAAAGATTAGCAGTCCCCTTTTTCATTGGTTCATGCAGTATATTGTGCTAATTTGCTCTACCTGGGAGTCCCAGACTGCTTATTTCAAGTCATCCAAAATATCACTGCTCATTTGATGCTGGAGCGGAGCATATATTCTACGATGCCCAAACTTTCTTTTCTCGATTCCATTGGCTGCCTATAAATCAAGAAATCCAATTTAAGTCACTCTGGGCAGACAGCCTGCAATAGGGCTCCTGCTAAGGTAATAGGACTGTGTATTATGACAACAGAACTTCAGAATGTGGGGGACTAAGTCCATCCACATCATCAGGAGCTGTCGGCCCAGTTCCTGGCTGGCTCACAGTGCCTCACCTAAACCCATAACCTTCCCGGTGTGGAAGGTGATTAAACTCTGACTCTCAAGGGAGTTTTGGAAACAGATCAAAACCTTTTGTTGTATTACTCATGCATGCCAAAGCAAAAACACACGAGAGATTCCAAATACATTTTTATACAACTATTGAAACAATCATCTTGAATAGAGAATGAGCTGTAAAATTACTACTCCCATACCTTTAACAAGGTAAGGGGCAGCAAGTCAGTTGCAAAGGCCGTCACCTCACTCATGCTCAACAAAAGCATTGTGACATCTGCATACTTAAAAAAGGCTGCAGTTACTTTGTGCAACAGGCAGATTGTGGAATGCTGGTTAAACAATATAGAGACAAGAGAACCATTATTGAGCTCTCCGAGGAATGGGACTACATATGGAGGTGAATGGCTTCAGATGAATTAGCTGGACCCCATGCAATAGAAAGGATTACACCCATTTCACCACAGCTCCTCCTTTGGAGGCTTCAGAGTAACAGCAGAGCACAACCTCGTAGTCCTCTGTGATAACAGTAGTAGGACTTGGCACCGTCAACAGGACTTGACACTGTCAAGATCCACAATCGACCTCATCACTTCTATTTCAGTGACCACCATTTTCTCAGTGCTGAAAAAAGGACAGAAGCCTTTCTGCTGGAGTGGAGAAGGATCGTCTCTGAAACAGTAGCAGTAGGGTCTGAAAGGTTCTGTACCATCTTAATAAGTTCTTTCTCTTAGTGTCCCACTAGATGAATCTTCAATCAAAAACATATTTGCTGATATCCCTAAATGATTGCATTTTTATATCGGAAAGAAATTCTGCTTTTACTATTCAGTAATGCACAATTTGTGGGTGAGATATGGCAGAGGATTAGGATCATCTTCTTCTACACACACTACCAGTCAATCAATCAATATTTCTAAAGCACAGCTTATCACTCTTGAGGGTATCCAGGAGCTGGGTTGCTGGATTCAATCGAAGAGCCAGGTCTTGAGTCTCTTTCTGAAGTCTGTCAGTGAGGGTGCCTTTCGGAGGTGGGGAGGGAGGGTGTTCCAGGAATTGGGGTGAGGTGGGGTGAGGTGGGAGAAGGAGCGGCACCCTCTGTGGCTATGGCAGATATGCAGTGTTTATACGAGGGTGTGGGAGGTGGAACAAAGGTTTCTGGATAGCTTGTGGAACTTCAGGCGATGGTTCATGTATGCCGGTCCTTGGTCATAGAGGTGTGTGTCTGTGGTTTCAACTGGCATCTGTCTTGGACGAAGAGCCAGTGGAGGTTTCTCATGTGTTGAGTGATGTGGGTCCATTTTGGCAGGTTGAGGATCAATATGGCCACTGACTTTATCGACTGTATCGTTTAGAGCCTTCTCATGAGTTAAATGGTGGTTCCTGCATACAGTGCGTTGCCGTAGTCCTGATGGCTGGTGATTAGGGCTTGCGTGACTGTTTTTCTCATGCCTGTGGGGAGCCATTTGAAGATTCTTTGCAGCATGCGAAGAGTGTGGAAGCAGACAGAGGAGAGCTGTGTTGATCTGTCGCTTCATGGTGATTTCGTTGTTCAGGATGATGCTGAGGTTGTGGGCATGGTCATTAGGTGTGCGTCCGAGTTCAGCCAGCCACCAGGTGTCATTTCAGAGGGAGGCCCGGTTACCAAAGATCAGCCCTTTGGTCTTGTCCATGTTGAGCTTTAAACAGCTGTTCTTCATCCAGGCTGCAACATTCTTCATGCAGTTGTGGAAGTTAGTTTTGGTGGTGTTGGGGTCTGCTGAGAGTGAAAGGATGAGTTGGGTGTCATCGGCATAGGATACAACGTTGATCTCGTAAGTTCTGACGATCTGGGGTAGAGGTGTCATGTAGGTGTTGAAGAGGGTGGGCCTGAGGAATGAGCCTTGAGGCACTACGCAGATGGTGATTGTGGGTTTGGAGGTGGAGGGTGGTAAGCGTCCCATGAGGAATGGTGCAATCCAACTGAGAACATGGCCCTGGATCCTGATCTTGTGCAGTCTCTTGATGGATGGGTGGTGGGATACAGTGTTGGACGATGTGGAGAGGTCGAGGAGGATCAAGGCCACTGATTCTTCTCCATTGAATAGTTGTCCGTGGTGGCGATCAGGGCAATATCCATGCTGTGGTTAGCCTGCAATCTGGTTTGAGAGGTGTCCAGGAGGCTGTTTCTCTCTAGGTGTTCTGTGAGCTGTCGTTGATGGCCTTCTACAGGACTTTGGCAGGAAAAGGGAGCAGTGAGATGGGGCAGTAGAACTGGAGTTCATTGGGGTCTGCGGAGTGTTTCTTGAGGAGAGGTCTGACCTCTGCACGTTTCCATGCATCAGGAAAGGTGGCTGTGGCAATGAATGCATTGAGGATGGTGTTGAGTTGGTGGCTGATCACTTTGCTTCCTAGGTTGAAGAGGCGGTGGGTTGCTTCCGAGTTGATGGAGTTCATGATGGCTGTCGGAGTTCATGATGGCCGTTGTGTCCGGTGTGGTGAGCTGTTTCCATCTGGTGAGATGTTGGTTGGTTGTTTGCTTGTGGATGTGGGGGTAGAATGGGTTGGGCTGGGGTTGCACCAACGATATACTGCAATATAATGGCAACTCAGGATAAGTATGTCCAAAGAGGACATTACAGAAGGCAATAAAGCAGAGGAGAGGGATTATTTAAAAAGGAGGACCCTCCAAAAAGAGAATGAGGATAGTGAAGCAAAGACATAAACATTTTGTGACACTGATGTTTTTTGAAGTCCCCAGGGCCCCTTCCTTGCCCCTTCCAGCCCCAAACACTATACGGTGGGTGTGCAGCTCTTTGTGTGAGGAGAAGCACGGCCCTATTCAGAGGCAAGTGTCAGCCCCTCCCACCCACCTAGCCCAGGAAGACCCATCAGCTTGGAGATCACCTTTCTGTATGTACCTTAAATATTTGAAGTTGAAAAGGATGTAAAGCTGAGAAATGACAACTGACACACCTAGACTAGAACTCTCATCCTTCTCTGTTAATCAGTAGTCCACAGGTGACTCCTTACTGTGCATTCTCCAGACATATCTATAACATTTAAACCAAGGATTATTCATGGTAAAAAGATGTAAATGTTCCATCCTTAGCTATGTTTAACATTAAAAAGACAATTAAATACCCAGACACACTGCCATGAGATGCGAGGATTTGAACCTTCAACCTTATGAATGATAGTCAAAGAGACTTACCAGTAGGAAAGTACACACTCTTTACTGCTATGCATCAAAACATAACTATAACATTCGTACCAAACATCGTGCTGGTGTGACGCTTTGAAGTCATTATATGGAGAGACTATTGCACTAATAGTCTCTCTTACTCTCTTCCCATTATTGGATGGAAGAAAGAGAAAGAATGTGAGAGACTGACAAGACTGAGGGGGGAGACTCTGGGACCCCCCAGTCCCAGCCAGCTGCTCACCTCCGAGGGGAGCCAGCATTGCTCCTGCATGCAGGGAGCTGCTACAAATAGCAGCTCCCTGCACGCAGAAGCAATGTTTTCATCTCTTTCACTGCCAGCACGCTCCCCTTGTTGAAAGCAGCATGTTTGCTTTTGCTTGGTGGGAGCTGGCACAGCTCCTACTAAGCAAAAGCAACCAGCGAGCTCCCAAGGGTGGGCACCTTGGGAGGTAGCAGGAGCTGGCCCTGGGGGTCCCTGGCCACATGTGACTCCAGGATTGGAGGGGGCACGCAGCCCCTTCCTTCTTTTTTTATTTCTATATGGCCCTGTGAGGTGGTGGTCCAGGGAGCACGGGGGGATCCGTGTGCCCGCCACCCCATTTATTATTACATTGTAATCCTGGTGAGTTGGTGGTCCCTGGGGTTTTATTAAGCCCAAGGAGGAGGGACCCTGCACCCCCTCCTTTATTTTGGGAATGTCCCCAGACCTGGCACAACTGGGAGCAAGATGAAACGCAAACGCCGGAGACTGTGCTTGCTTTTTATTTTAATCCACAGTAAAATTTATGAATATTTGCAAATTTGACAGTGAATTAGAAAAATATGCTTTTTAGCCCTGGGTGGTGCCAGCGGGACCCCTGGACTGAGGCTAGGGGCTCATGGTATCCCTACCGTGGCTCCTTTTCATTTTTTTTCATTTTTGTTTTCGGGACTTGGCTGGAGCCAAGTCCCAAAATGGCTGGCAACACTTTCTGGTTAAAAAAAAGTGTTAACAGCCAATACAATCTCAGCAAGAGATCCAGACTATTAACAAAGTAATTGCGACCCTAGATATACAAACTTGGATTTCCATTAATACCTCCACTACTGAACTCATTTATACCAAATAAGAAAAAGGGTGATCTGTGGACCAAAAGCTACCTTTCTGCCAAGCATTTTGGGCTGCAGGCATGTCTAAAGAGTCTTTGGGAATTAACACGGGAAACACACTTTTTTTGACTCACCACTTTTTCTCAGCCCTCACTTAACAGATCACCCCGAAATTTTCCATGCACAACAAGACCCAACTTGACACTTTTATTTGGAAAACTTAGTGAAGATTCATTAATGGCACCAAAGATATAGCCAAGACAAAAAATGCTTTTCCTATGGAAACTAGGTTCTAACTATAACATGTATATATATATATATATATATATATATATATATATATATATATATATATATATATATATATATATTTATATATATATATATATATATATATATATATATATATATGATATGATGTAATGATTTTTTAGTCATAGAGATTATATTCTAGTAAGAATTATTGCAGTTGAAATCTTCTACCCCCATGGGCTTGTCAAAAGCAGTAACAAACACGAAAATCCATCCCTACAAAGGTAATCTGAGTTATTTCCTGTAAAAAAATACCTGACTACAGATGGTGTAAAAACAATGATCCCTTAAAGGCTTATTGGTTTTATCATGTGTTATGTGGTAAATAAATTAGCCCTACTGTCTTTCTTGAAACCAGACCTATCTCATCTGAAGTACCTTTTCCTAGAGAATCAATCTGGCCTATCGCTGTTACCATTGCTTGTCACCATAACCCTCTATGGACTGCTGTGTTAAGCTTAAGCTTTCCTACAAGGCAATCATCAGGTGTACAGAAAAAAAGACAAAAGTATATAAAATTTCAGTTGGCAAAGCAAAATATTATTTCTTCTAAGAGGGTTTAAGAAGGATTCTCACAGTGCAAATCAACTATAACAACGGAAGGTAACCAACACCAAAAGTCTTGCCACTATTATAATACGCAAATACTGCACATCTTCCATACTGACGGTTTGTTCAGGTTGGCCATCATAAACAAAACCGTTGCCTACTACAGCAATTTGTAAAATTTTGTGTAACAAAATATGTGCCTACATACTTTATCATAGTAACATAACAAATTCACCCTTAAAAAGCCTATTAACTTTAGCACACAATTTTCACAATAATTAAGGGCCTAGTTGCTCTGTCATAACAATTCATTCTAACAGATCACTTCTAAGGAATCTGCTATGACTTTTCCTAGTGAACTGTTAATGATCACTGTCTTTACAATTGGCTTGATGCCATGAGGAGCACAGGTCTACTGAAGGGTACATGAGTTGGCAGCCATCATGCATACAATTATAAAATTACAAATATGTATGAAATTACTGTTGGGAAAACAATATACTAACTATCTCGATAGGACACAGCAAGAATCATCAGTGTGAAAATCTGCTACTCCCAGTGTTTGTTAGAGCAGGTGATCCACACCAAAACCATTTCCTACTATGGGACTCTCTGAGATTACATATAACGAAGTATCTCTCTCCAGCCTGTAACATAAGGTGATGCCAACTCACCTTTAGAGGCCTTGAAGTACGTATGTTTTTATGTACATAGGTATTTATGTATATACGTATGTATGCATATATGCATATATATATATGTATGTATGTATTTATGTAAATATGCAGAAATGTATGTATGTATGTATTTTTATGCTATTCCTGTAATGAAATCCTAGCCAAAGGCAGTGGAGTGCTGTACATTAACAAAGAGAAGCTTAAAGGCAATAATTAATAGGAGAGGACAGTGTGTTATGGACAGATAACACATTGTAATGTAGTGTTCTTTAAAGCAGTGCATCTTCAACTCCTTCCTGATTTGGAGCAGTATTGGGGAAGTCATGATGGATGTGAGGATGTTGTTCCAGATCCTGGGTGCATAGATGGAATAGGCCTGTTGTCTTGTATTTTATTTTTTTACACTTGTTAGTCTGCAGTCTGATACTGTCTTGGCTGCGGGTGTGCCTAGCTATAGTGAGCATGTCTGCCATCTAATTAGGGGTGCTGGTCGAGGATGCTTTGTAAATAATGCAGCAGGTTTTGATGATCATCAAGATGAACCAATGGAGCTCCATCTGGATGGGGTGATGTGATCATATTTCTTCAGACTCAAGATAAGATGTGCTGTAGCATGTAGAATGTCTCCCCGGAATGCCAATGTGAAATCTGAGGCCATGGAGTAGGGCTTAACCACCATCGACATGGGAGAGTACAAGAGCTTGAACAGAAGTTCTGAAGCTGTTTTCTGGAGAAAATGGCTCAACTTTCTTTAGGAGAGAGAGCTGGTATCAGGCAGTCTTTGTTATTGGCAGTATGTTCCTTGATGGTGAGGTTGGTATCCAGGGTGAATCCAAGTGACATGTTATTCCGTGAGAGTTGTTGTTCAAGGCTGTCAAGGTTCATGTCTTTGAGCCAGATTTGTACTATATTTGGTTTGGTTTTCACGGTAAATAATAGAAATTCTGTCTCGGTTGGGTTGAGCCTCAGGCAGGTGCTGGATATCCAGTTCTGGATGATGATGTGCAAGCAATTTTGGAGGCTTCAGAAATCTAGAGTAGAGGAGACTTTAAAGTAGAGTTGTGCATCATCAGCATATTGGTGAATCTTAATGGTAAAGCACCAAGCTGTTCCATGTAAAGGTTGAAGATGACAGGAGTCAGTGGGGAATCCTTAGGGACTTCACAGGTAATAGGGATCTTTTGTTACCTGAAGATGTCCATGGCTTTAAGACATGCTTTTCACAATAAATAAGCCAGGCCTGCTACCTTTGTTGTAACATTTTATAATAAACAGTCCAGGCCTATGGCATATGACACATCATTTCTCAGTGTACTATTCAGGTGCATAGCTCTTACTGTTGGTATCCAACTGAGGCTTAATGTAATGAACGCAAACTTTCCCACCAGACAACGATCAGATGTGCATTCATAAAATTACAAACGGATAGAAAATTACAGTTGTCAAAGAAATAATACTTTTGCTTCTAAGAAAGCTAAACACTGATTTTCACAGAGCAAATCCTATAGCCCCAAGGTTTGTAAGAGGAGGTAACCTATACCAATCTGCAAGATTCTATGTAACAAAATACCTATCTCTTTAATACAGAGTAATAACAACCCACCCTTAACTGCCTTGTTATTGTAACATTTTCTAACAAATAATCAGCCCTTCAACCTTAACTATTCTGTTGTCAGCATAACCAGGTTGGACCCACTGTACTGGGCATCAGCTTCACCACAAGGCAACCACCGGGTGTACTTTAATAAAATTACAAATATGTATCAAATCCCATTTGCTAGAAAATATAAAATCCCTCCTAAGAGAGCCTGATAAGGATTATTATAGTGCACATCTTCTATCCCCACAGTTTGTTAAGATGTGTCACCACAACAAATAAATTGCCTATTTTAACAAAATACCTGTTACAGGCTTTAACACAGTCTAATAAGAAAACAATCTTAAAAGCCTCTTACCTTTCACACATGCTTTTCACAATATCTATTTCAGACCTACAGGCTTTGTCATAACATTTCATAAAGAGCAGATTAAACCTATGGAATCTGGCATAACATTTCCCAATGAAATGATAAGGCCTATAACCTTTACCAATGGCTTCACACCCTAGCCAACTTGTGCGTATTCAAGTGCACATAAACTGGCAATCATCAGCCATATAGTTGTAAAATTACAAATACATAGAAAAATACAAATTGCAAAGCACTAAACAGCCCCTCTTCATAAGGCTTAACAAGATTCTTCACAGTGAAAACCCCCAGAGGTTGTCAGAGCTAGTGGCCAATACTAAAGCTGTTGCCTACTACAATAATCTGTGAGATTGTAACACTGTGCCTGTCTATAGTAACGTGATGTGATAGCAACCCACCGCTAAAGTTCTACAGGCTTTAACAAATGTTTTTCACTGTAAATGAGCTAGGCCAACTCCTGCCTAGCGCATTTACTGCCTGTTTCACAATGTTTCTTGTTATTTAGACAAGATCTATGTCATCAGACATAACTTTTCGTAGTGCACCAATATTGTCAACATAGCCAACTCAGGTCTACTGTTTTTGAGTGTAAATTTGCCACAAGGCAACCTTAAGGAGACATTCATAACATTACAAAGGTAAACAAAATTACAGATAGCTAAACAAAATTCTATCTTTTGTGAGAGAGCCTATTAAGGATTCTCACAGAGCAAATGTTTTCGATCTGTGCTTTAACACAGGGGTTCCCAACACCAATTTAGTCTGTAAACTGTGAGATTCCATGTGACAAACTCCTTCTCTGCAGGATTTCTTACAGAGTATTATCAATCCGTCCTTAAATTGATTGATGTTAATACATGCTTTTCACAATAAATATGTCAGGTGTACTGCCATTATTACACCTTTTCATAACACATAGATTAGGCCTATAGTTATGATCATCGTCTTGCCACCGCAGCCCTGGTGTATTGTCTGAGCTTTTCTACAAGCCAAAAGTGCAATACAAGCACGCTTTTCAGTGGAAGCACACACTTTGACCCAATCAAATCCTGTACTCAAGAAAAACAACATGTGTGTGGTGTATATCCCCTCTCTCAAAGGTATTCTGGAAGCTCTTATTCTGTTGATCACATAAGGCATTGCATCAGCAGTGCAGTCAAGGCATACCTGAAAAGGGTGTGATTTTGGTGGAGCATGGTTGCAAAGGAAAAGCAACAGCTGTAAGGAGCACAGGAAACTAGTTGAAGAAACTCCCCTTCACATTCTCCTCAATTAACAAACATCTCCCCTTAGTTAACTTACAGGTCATGATTGGTTAATGCTGCACGCTCTATTCTTAACCATTTTCAATGGTATGGTGCTATGTTCTGAAGCAATACCTACATAAGGTTGTTTTCTGTGGCGGGCGTGGCTAGAGACCCTGTTGAAGATGGCTGTGTTTTAACAACATTCTGATGGCCATGGGGAAATATAAAGTCCACTAACAAGCAGCCATCCTGTTCCATTGCAGGAAACTGCAGTGCTGGGGCATACCTCCGATGCTGCTCACCCGACAGCCCTGTCTACACTGTAAGCCCCTCTGGTGCTGTGAAGAGCTGGTAAGAGGCTCTGCCTGCCGTCCAGGCTGCAAATCATTGTCCTTTCTGTAGTGCAGATGAGCTGGCTGTGATTGCATGCACTTGCTGCTGTGACAGAGTGCTGGATAACCCATACGGCTGGGCAGCAGGGACGGCTGGCACCGCCTCCCCCTTCGTGACTAGAGGTAGGACAAGGGCCATGAATGCTTTCTCCCTGGTGGAGAAAGGGAAGGGAGAGTGAAGAGGGTGGATGATACATAAACTGTCAGCCCCCAGAAGAAGGCTGCGATTGTGGGAGTGGGAAGGCTGGTACCCATCTCACGTCCACTGCAGGACCTGTAAACCACTGGCACAATTTAAATTGGTTGCCTCACTGTGCCCTGCGTGGGCCACAAGGCCATTGGACTGGTTGGGTGACTGCCTGGGGTCCTGAGAAACCTCCACTGCAGACGGCTGCAGCATAGTAAACCTGGAGATTCACATTAACTTAGTAGTGGTGGGTGCCCCAGCCTGTTGCCTGTTATCAACATTGGACATAAAAAGAAGGTTCCAGCAAATAGGTACCCGTAAAATGAACCAAAAGCAAGACTGCAGTCCTTCAAATCTAAAAAGGTTGGCACTTTCACAGGAGAAACACACAGCCATGAAGCAGACTATGTTGAAACAATCTTCTATGGAGCCTAGCATGGAAGAATGGGTGAGGTTGCTTCTCCCGGCAATGCAAGGGTGCCTTGCCAAGACAATTTGACAGATTGATGCACATACCTTGCATTTGGACTCTCTATAAGAAAGCCTAGAATACTTGATTGGCGACTGTCGGCAGCGGAAAACCATATATCTGACACCGAAGACATCTTAAGCACTATCTGTGAACTATAAATATATAGCAGAGTAACTTGAAAAATATACAGGAAAAATAAAGACCTAGAGGTGAGATCTGACAGATGTAACATTTGAATTTTAGGCATTCAGGAAACGATGGCTATGAGGAAAATTGCAGCCTTTATGGAACAACTATTGATAACCGTGCTTGGCCGGGATAAACTATCTTCCCAATTCGTAGAGGAGAGAGCTCACCATACATTGGGACCCAGACTAGTCCCTGAAGCAGCACCGTATATAATACTAGCCAAATAGCGCAACTAGAGAGATAGTGATGCCATACTTGCTATGGCAAGAGACAAGTCTGAAATTTCACACAAAGGATACCTGCTGTCTTTTTACCCAAACCATACTCAAGCTGTATATGAGGCCCAACAGAATAAGAAATTGCAGGAGTTGAATATCCAAGGTGCAATGTTATATCTGGTGCAGTTGCAGTTCCACTATGATGGCAACCCTCATATTTTTGTTGGTCACCAGGACGAGACCATTTTGCCCAAGCGCAAGAAAAACAGCTACACTAGCCGTGAACAGGAGGGGATGCTACAAAACAAACCAGGGCCTCATTCACATGAAGCGTGTCTGGGATTTGCTGCAGCATTCACATCGCTATATAGTTATACAAGGAGGAGCTGCCAGTGTAGGGCATACTTTCTACTCAGGGCATAGAGTTTCTTTAATGGGACTGCTATAATGAAATAGGGAATTCAACTCTATATATACATTTTTTATTATATGAATTTTTTGAACAGCCTGTACTGAGGCTAAATGTGGCTTATGGGGTGAGAAGTGTATGAGATCAGCCTGTTTTCCTATACAGTTGTATAGCTGTTCCCGTGGGCACTGTAATGACTGTTACACATTTTCTATAGGCATGTTAACTTCTGCATGTTTACTCTACTAATTGCCCCAAGGTGCAAGACGCTGGATAATGAAATTGCTGTGGGGACAGGACTGGATGATACAAGTGGGGGAATATCTCGTACATAACAGTTAGGATTCGATGTAGGTGGGGGTTGCTCCACATAGGGCACATTCTTATACATAGCTCAGCTTGTTGCAAGCCAAAGCAACTGCTAGGACTCACCGTAATCTCACTCTTATAAAATGCATGGTGTGAAATGCACGAGAATTCATTAATTCCACAAAGACACTCCACGTTTTGGTATATGCCATAAGACATTCATAGACATACTCCTCTTGCAGGAAACCCACCTGCTGACCCATTGAAGTTTACATATGGTCAAATATTGGGGGTCACACAGGGTTTTCTGCTAATTACTTCACCTACTTCAGAAGGGTTACCATAATCAATAGAAAGGTACAACATTTCCATGCCCTTCAACTGGAGGCAGACCCAGAGGGATGTTTTATGATAGTTCAAGATCTATTACAACAGACACATATTACTATTGTTTACACCTATGGACCTAATCATGAGGATCCTAGACTTTACCACATGGTTATGGTGCTTTGTCCCCATTTACAACCACGTTCAGTGCTATGGGGGGAGGTTAACTTAACTTTGCATGATACCCTGGATATCTCAAACACTAGACCATGTCAACATGGGGCTGCACAATCTATCCTACTGGATAGAATGCAACACCACAACTTGGTAGGAATCGGGAAGTCTCATCAAAGTACTAAATGGGAGTATATGTTCTACTCCACAGTCCATGGTTCGGGCTCCAAATTAGATTTCTGGTTGGAGACCTGAGACATACTTGGTTGGATGGATAAGGTGTTACATTTGCCCCAGACATTATCTGACCATCCTCCTGTAGTGTTGATAGTACAAATACTGGGTGCGGAAGGTATGAGTTGATTGTTGCATCTGCTGCCCACCATGTTCCTTGGCATGGTTTTTAGAGAAGAAATCAAACAGGTGATTTTTGTGTACTTTGACATAAATAAGGTTTCGCTAGAGGGACACGGGATGGTCTGGGAAGTCTTTATACTGTGATCAGAGGGAGTGCATATCGAAAGGTCATTCCATCTTAAAATCTATTAGAGGTACTCTTGCTAGAACAGAAGGCTAATTTAAGCAATCGGAGGCTCAGAACATGGGAGATCACAGGTCAGATACCCTTAAAAAAATACAGCTTAAACTGAGCATATTTGGGATGAGGCAGATAGGTAGAGGAAATTTATGGAAAAATATGTAGTGGCCCCAATATATGGTGGAGGCGAATGACCTGAGCATACATTAGTTAGACTGATTAAATACAGGTGAGCCACTGATCATTTTGCTGCAATAGAGATGTGAAGAGTGAGGTGATATCCTTGAAGAATTTGCCAATAATATTACATATACCCATATTTAAAGGGAACGAAGGAGGGATTAATCAGTATCTAGTGCTGATAACAACGGCTTTGGTTGGTGTGAGAGGACGGTTCTGACCATCTGGTCCACCCTGATTTTTTGCTGTTTGACCACCTGTTTTTTTTACCTTTTACTGTGAGGGAGCCTCCTAGTAGGGGACTCACCCACAGTAAACCCATGGTAAGATGGACAGCGTGTATTTACCGCTGGTGCCACCTTGCCAAGGAAAGGCTCCTGTAGTGCAGCAAGAGTGGGAGGCACCGGGAGGGTTACACGTGACCATGTGTGCACACACGTGGGCACCCATGTGAGGGCTGCGCGGGGAGGATTCATGGAGCATGCAGCCCAAGAACAGCGCTTAGGTAGCCTCGTGCAGAAGGACCTATGCAGAGTGGGTGGTGACCTGGAGTAGGCCTCATGTGATGGGTGTACACATGTGAGAGATATTCAGTGTGCTTACTTTCTTTTTACTGTAGAAACACTCCATTGAATGTCAACGTCAGTGCGCTTACTGCCTTTTCACAGTAGGGACACTCCCTTAAATGTAAATGGGAAAGAGTCCCCTAGGTCCCACAGAAACCAGAGTCATACCAATGTACACTGTAACCTGTATGAAAAGAATGATGCAGTAAGTTACAAAAGCATAGTTGCACAACTTATGGGTCATCCAGGAATGTCATCTTTCTCTGACTAAGCACAGAATTAGGGTCAATTACTGCTCTATCCAGCTGCCTGAGCAGGCCAGTGCATCAATCAGCCAGCTGTCAGCCCCTGCCAGGAAATGGGTGTGGAGGCCCTGTAAGGAATGTCAGGGAGGAAGGGCTGAGTTTCAGAGCACATGTGGACCCAGCTCCTGGACAATGCCATTTTGAGCAATCCCAGAAGACTGTGCAGGGAGGAGGGGGGAGGGGGACAGGGGCAAGGAAGTGATGAGACACATCTGGATAGGCCAGAGGTGCAGGCCTTCTGGACACTTCTGCCCTCACTTAAAAGGTCCTTCACAGGGGAGAACTCTCTCTCTCTTGGCTGTGCTTTACTGCTAGACACTCGGACTGCAGACAGGTGCCATGAGCTAATGGAAGGAAGAACACCCTGACTGCCCCCTGGGGTAGGGACTCTGTCTCTGAAGAACTTCAGACCCAGTGAGGCACATCCCAGGGCCAGGTAAGCTGGTCCCCTTACCCCCCTCCGAGGACTAGTTGGGGGAAAGATTGGGCTGGCACAAGTAGAGCTCGCTGCACAGAAGAAAAGGAAGGCATGCAGAGGAAAGGCTGGTGCAAGGAGTCAGTGTGACTGTGTTGGAAAATGGGTTATTGGTAAGGGCAGGTAGGTACCTACACCTAGCAACAAGCCACTAACCTCCACCTAGGTACAGTTAGGTCTCAGTAAATTAATCCCAGCTCAACCCTTGGTAGCTTGGCAACGAGCGTCAAGGCTTAACTTAGGAGACAGTGTGTAAAGCATTCAAATATCACAAAACAGTAATTAAATAAAACACAGGAAACAGTTTAAAAATCCAAAACCAATTTATAAAAATAGTTTATATTTTTATCTTTAAAATGACACAAAAACGAATAAAATCGGGTAAAGGGAACCGGAGATATGAATTTTTAAAGAATTATTACTTTTCTAGCGCTTAGAAACAAAAAGCGCCAATCGGGTCATCTGGTTGCACCTCGACCGGGGCAAAGTCAAAGTTTCAGGCCGACCGCGATGGAGCCCTGCTCGGCTACAAGTCGCGGGAGGCCTCGGTTAAAAAGTTACCTTCTGACTTAGGGCCTGATTCTAACTTTGGAGGACGGTGTTAAACCGTCCCAAAAGTGGCGGATATACCACCTACCGTATTACGAGTTCCATAGGATATAATGGACTCGTAATACGGTAGGTGGTATATCCGCCACTTTTGGGACGGTTTAACACCGTCCTCCAAAGTTAGAATCAGGCCCTTAGTCTTTATTTTGAAGTTTTTCTTCACCGGGACGAACCTGCCAGTTGAATCCGACATCCTGGAGCCCTTGTCCGGATACGCGAAGTGGGTTTCCTCGGTGGAGATTTTTACCTTCGGACTTAGTCGTTTTTTCGAGATGAAAATCCTTCGACCGGGGTAAACCTGGATCTTGATCCGACGTCCGTGGAGCCCTTCTCGGATACGATGGCTGGGAGGTCCCGGTCAACTTTTTACCTTCGGACTTAGGGGGGTCATTCTAACCCTGGCGGTAAAAACCGCCAGGGCGAATGACCGCGGTAGCACCGCCAACAGGCTGGCGGTGCACCGCTGGGCATTCTGACCGCGGCGCTTCAGCCGCGGCCAGAAACGGAAAGTCGGCGGTGTACCGCCGACTTTCCGCTGCCCTTGAGAATCCTCCATGGCGGCGGAGCACGCTCCGCCGCCATGGGGATTCTGACACCCCCTACCGCCATCCTGTTCCTGGCGGGTCTCCCGCCAGGAACAGGATGGCGGTAGGGGGTGCCGCGGGGCCCCTGGGGGCCCCTGCAGTGCCCATGCCAATGGCATGGGCACTGCAGGGCCCCCCGTAAGAGGGATCCAAAAAGAATTTCAGTGTCTGCCTAGCAGACACTGAAATTCGCGACGGGTGCTACTGCACCCGTCACACTCCAGCAACTCCGCCGGCTCCATTCGGAGCCGGCTTCATCGTTGCTGGGTCTTTCCCGCTGTGCTGGCGGGCGGCCTTTTGGCGGTCGCCCGCCAGCACAGCGGGAAAGCCAGAATGGCCGCCGCGGTCTTGTGACCGCGGTGCGGTCATTTGGCGGTAACCGCATGGCAGGCGGCGACCGCCGCGGTTAGAATCACCGCCTTAGTCTCTTTTTCTGATGTTTTTCTTTACCGGGACGAACCACCAAGTCAAGCCGGGTCGCGGTTGAGGCAAGCCGGCTAGAATTTCCGCGGCGGGTCGGTCCCTCTCTGGAGCTTTTTTTAAAAAATTCTCAAATCTTTTCCAAACTTCTGGGGCTTCACCCAGATGTTCTTTTAAGGTTCTTTTGGGGTCCACAGCTCACCCCAAGGGTCCAGAAGTTCTGTGATGGTCCTTGGGGGGTGCGGACTTCAACTCCCAGAATGCACCTGGCGCAAACTCATTTTTGGCCACTGGACAGTGGTCAGCTGGTCACTTTTCAGGAGTTGGTGCAGGGGGACTCTGGATAGCAATTTTTCACCTGTAGCAAACAGGGAGTCCCTCCTTGAACCAGTTGAAGCCAGGCAAAGTCCTTCTTGTGGTGAAGCCCAAGTGTGCAGCTGGTGCAGTCCTTCTGAGTGCAGGTTCCAGGTGCAGGCCAGGGGTCCAGCAGGGCAGTCCTTCTTCTCCTTTAGTTCTTTTCTTGTTGAAATCTGGTGGGGATCTGAGGTGTGGGGGCAGGTCTGCCAGTTTTATCCTTGCTCCTGGGTGAAAAGCAGGGGGGTTCTGGTCCTCCAATCAGGTACAGGGTCGTCCCCCTGTGATGACCACTTCCTGGGAAGTGTGGCAAAAATCCATCCCAAAAGGCAACAGTCTCTAAAAATCCAACATGGCTGAATCTGATTTTTGGAGGTTACATCTGGCTGAGCCCACCCACTGGTGTGGCTAAAAATCATAAACACACCCCTCTCCTGCCCTCTCCTAATCTAATCAAGGGGGCACCTAGTTGTCTGGGGTTGCAGGATGTGGGGGTGTTGCTGGGTGCTCCAGATGTCCTTCTCTGCCTTTGAAGACCAGTTTGGCAGCCCTCCCCCTTCCTGCCTCACCATCTGCTGAGGGGAGATTCTCTCCCCCAAGCACATTCCTTTGTGTGAAGCCAGGCCACTTCACACCTCATCAAGGCAGCTTGGCAAAAGCTGCTGCAGGCTGGCCAATCAGAGCACAGCAGCAAAAACAATGCAGAGCCGAAATTGGCAACTTTTTAGGTAAAGTCTAAACTTTTTACCTGAACAAGTTATAGTAAATCCAACAACTGGAAGTTGTGGGATTTATTACAACAATTAATTTGATACCAAATTCTTGGTATGCAACATTTAAGGAGACTTTAACATTTAAAATAAAGTCTCCCCATTCTAGCCTATGAAGGCCATTTACTTCAATGAGGGAAAAACGAAGTTGGCTGTTTTTACCTCACCAGGGCTTATAAATCTATTTTTATAAAGTCCCTGGTTATAGTTACATGGCACCCAGCCCTAGGGCCACATAGGGCACACCTTAGGGGTGACATATATGTAAAAATAAGGTCGTTTAAGACTTTGGAAGTACTTTTAATTCCAAAGTCGAATTTGCATATAACTTTAATTTAAAAGCAGCCAGCAAGGCAGGCTTGCTTTTAAAATGACACTGGGCACTTCAGCAGTGCACCTAGGTGTGCACCACCTATGCTGTGGTCCCTTAACCTACATGCCCTACCATTTACTAGGGACTTATAGGTAGGTTAACTTAGCCAATTATAATTATCCTAATTTGCATATCCATTTTACACAGAGCACTGGCCCTGGGACTGGTAAGCAGTACCCAGGGCACAGCCAAGAGTCAGTAACCACCAGTACCTATCCAAAAAGTGTGTGGGTGATCAGGCAAAAAAAAGAGGACTTTCCTACACTGCCCCCCCCCCAGATGAAAGGTGATGGGTACCAACCTACACCCTGGTAGTCCTCATCAGCTAAGTGGAAAAACCTGGAAAGGCCATCTGCATTGGCATGAGCAGTCCCAGGTCTGTGCTCCACTGTGAAGTCCATCCCCTGTAGGGAAATGGACCACCTTAACAGTTTTGGGTTCTCCCCCCTCATCTGCATCAACCACCTGAGAGGTCTGTGGTCAGTTTGTACACGGAAGTGAGTGCCAAACAAGTAAGGCCTCAACTTCTTCAGGGATCAGACCACAGCAAAGGCCTCCCTCTCAATGGCACTCCATTTTTTCTCTCTGGGGAGTAGTCGCCTGCTGATGAAGGCAACTGGGTGATCATGGCCCTCTTCATTAACTTGTGCTCACACTGCCCCAATCCCTTCCTCTGAAGCATCTGTTTGCACTACAAACTCCTTGCTATAGTCAGGGGCCAGTAACACTGGTGCTGAACACATAGCCTGTTTTAGGGTGTCAAAAGCTTTCTGACACTCTGGGGTCCAAATGACCTTCTTGGGCTGTTTCTTGGAGGTAAGCTTAGTCAGAGGGGCCACTATGGTCCCAAAATTCTGAATAAACCTCCTGTAGTACCCAGTCAGGCCAAGAAAGGCCCTGACCTGAGTCTGGGTTTTAGGAGCCTCCCAATCCAGGATAGTCTGGATCTTGGTCTGGAGAGGTTGTACATGGCCTCCACCAACAAGGTGGCCCAGGTACACAACTGAGCTTTGCCCTATCTGGCACTTGCTTGCCTTGATAGTCAGGCCTGCTTGAAGCAGGGCCTGAAGCACTTCCTTCAGGTGGACCAGGTAGTCCCTCCCGGTGGAACTAAATACAGCTATATCATCCAGATAAGCTGCACTGAAAGATTCCAACCCAGATAGGACTCTCTTCACCAACCGTTGGAAGGTGGCAGGAGCATTTTTCATACCAAAGGGCATCACCGTGAACTGAAAGTGGCCCTCTGGTGTGGAAAATGCTGACCTCTCCTTAGCTCCTGGATTTAAGGCAATCTGCCAATATCCTGAGGTCAGATCAAATGTGCTCAGGAATTTGGCAGCCCCCAACCTGTCAATGAGCTCATCAGCTCTAGGTATGGGGTGAGCATCAGTCCTAGTGACTGCGTTTAGACCTCTGTAGTCCACACAGAATCTCAATTCTTTCTTCCCACCTTGGGGATTAGGTTTGGGCACCAGTACCACTGGACTGGACCAAGGACTATCAGAGGGCTCAATTACCTTGAGCTCCAACATCTTAGCCACTTCAGCTTTGATGTTGGCCTTGACCTGGTCAGACAGCCTGTACAGCTTGTTCTTGACAGGCAAGCTGTCACCAGTGTCAACATCATGGACACACCAATTGGTGAGTCCAGGGGTCAGGGAGAACAGACTAGCAAACTGTTTCAAAACTTGTTTGCAGTCTTTTTGTTGCTGATCTGTCAATTTGGGAGAGAGTACCACTCCCTCCACTGACCCATCTTGTGCCTTTGAGGACAGGAGGTCTGGCAGAGGTTCACCCTCCTCCTCCTTCCCTTCATCAGTGACCATCAGCATGGTCATGTCTGCCCTGTCCTGGTGGGGTTTCATCCTGTTAACATGCAGGATCCTGTGAGGATTCCTGGGGGTGCCAAGGTCCACCAAGTATGTGACCTCACCTTTTTTCTCCAGAATTGGATAGGGCCCAGTCCATTTGGCCTGTAGTGCCCTAGGAGCCATGGGCTCCAAAACCCACACCAGCTGTCCTGGGTGATACTCAGGCAGGGTAGCCTTTTGATCATGCCAGAGCTTCATGAGCTCCTGGCTGGACTCCAGGTTTCTGCTTGCCTTCTTCATGTACTCAGCCATGCGTGACCGCAGGCCCAGCACATAATCTAGCACATTCTCCTTGGACTCTTTGAGAGGCTTTTCCCAAGACTCTCTCACCAAGCACAATGGGCCTCTTACAGGGTGCCCAAACAGTAACTCAAAGGGGCTGAATCCAACCCCCTTCTGTGGCACCTCTCTGTAGGCAAACAGCAGGCATGGGAGGAGGACATCCCATCTCCTCCTGAGTTTGTCAGACAAACCCATGATCATGCCCTTCAGGGTCTTATTAAATCTTTCCACGAGACCATTGGTCTGTGGGTGGTAGGGGTGGTGAACTTATAAGTAACACCACACTCATCCCACATGGCTTTCAGATAGGCTGACATAAAGTTTGTGCCCCTATCTGAGACCACCTCCTTTGGGAACCCCACTCTGGTGAACACACCAAGTAGGGACCTAGCCACTGTGGGAGCAGTGACTGTCCGGAGGGGTATTGCCTCAGGGTACCTGGTGGCATGGTCCACTGCCACCACAATGTACCTGTTACCTGAAGCAGTTGGTGGGTCTAGGGGACCAACAATGTCAATCCCCACCCGCTCAAAGGGAGTCCCAACCACTGGCAGTGGTATCAGTGGAGCCTTTGGTGTGCCTCCTGTCTTGCCACTGGCTTGACAGGTGACACAGGAGCTGCAAAACTCCCTGACTTTTTCTGACATTTGGGGCCAATAAAAATGGTTGACCAGCCTGTTCCAGGTCTTGGTCTGTCCCAAATGACCAGTTAAGGGGATATCATGGCTTAAGTTAAGGAGGAATTCTCTATACTTCTGGGGGACCACTACTCTCCTAGTAGCCCCTGGTTTGAGGGCCCTTGCCTCAGTGTAGAGAACTCCATCCTCCCAATAAACCTTGTGGGTCCCACTGGTATCCCCTTGTTCTTGCCTGGCAGCAGTCTGCCTCAGGCCCTCAAGAGTGGGACACTCTCTTTGTCCCTGGCACGAATCTTCTCTGGTGGGCCCACCTGCCCCTTGCAGTTCTGCCAAATCAGGCAGAGTTTGCAGGGAAAGTGTCCCTCCCTCAGAGTTCAGATCCTCCCCCTCAGGGTTGGATTCTTCCTGACCCTCTGTACTTGTTGGGGCTGGCAAGCCAGACCCAGTGCCCTTTCTCTTTTTCTTGGAGGCTTGGCCCATTGTTCCAGGGTCCAAGTGTCCAGCATTTCCCTGTTGTGCTGCCTGTGACCTGGTCACAGCACACACCCATTCAGGGAGGTCCAGCATCTGTACATGGACCCTTCTCTCCACTTCTGACCATTCAGATGCTTCAAGATCATTTCCCAGCAGACACTCTACTGGGAGGGCAGGAGCTACAGCTACCTTTTTAGGGCCAGTCACACCCCCCCATTCCAGACTCACCATAGCCATGGGATGGAGTTTGGTTCTGCTATCTGCATAAGTCACCTGGTGGAAGACACCAGGTAAGACCTGCTCTGGAGAAACCAGCTTTTCTGTGACCATTGTCACACTGGCTCCTGTATCTCTCAGAGCTTCCACTTCAGTCCCATTGACTTTAGGCCTCTGCCTATACCTCTCCATGATGGGAGGTAAGGTGGCCAAAGTTGCAATGTCCACCCCACCCACGGATACTAAGGTGACCTCAGTGTACCCTGATTCCACCCCTGGGCCAACTTCCACCCCCAACCCTACACTAGCAATCCCCTGGGATTGCCCACCAGTGGGGGGCTTCTTGGAGCAGATAGCATCTCCTCTTTTATGTCCAGGTTGATGACAATCAAAACACTTGCCGGCCTTAGCAAGCTCCTGAAACCTTCCTGCTTTAGCAGGATCATAATTCTTTCCCTGATACCCTTTCCCTTTAAAAGTGAATTGGCTCGGGGCTCCCCCTCCCTGAGAAGTTTTTGGGGACTCTTGTGAGGACTCCTTGGGTTTTTTGTCATCTTTCCCCTGGTTCTTCCCCTGGGAAGAACCATGTCCTCCCTTTTTCAGATCACCCCCTGGGGGTTTCTGGTTAACCCTAGTTCTTAACCAGTCATCGGCTGCCTCCCCCAGCTCTCTGGGGTTGGTCAACCTAGAGTCTACTAGATACTGGCGGAGCCTCTCTTGGACACAATTAGTTAGAAGGTGCTCCCTCATAATCAAATTGTACAGCCCCTCAAAGGTACTTACCCTGTTGCCCTGTATCCAGCCCTCCAGTGCCTTTACTGAAATGTCCACAAAGTCCACCCAGGACTGGGTGCTTGTCTTTTGGGTGTCCCTAAACTTGAGCCTATACTGCTCTGGGGTCAGACCAAACTTTTTAGTCAAGCAACTCTTCATACTGGGGTATGAGTCTGCATCCTCCCCACTCATGGTTAGGAGCCTATCCCTCCCAGAGTTGGGAACTAACTCCCAAAGAAGTGAACCCCAGTACCTAGGCTTGACTTTCCTCATCTGGAGGGCCCTCTCAAAGGCCCCCAGCCACTTATCTATGTCATCCCCCTCTACATAGGCAGGAACCACCCCTTTGGGTAATCTGGGGGAAAAACTCCCACCCAGGGACACCTCAGCTTCTTTCTCGCTGCCACCATCTCTTTTCTCTTTGCTTGCCCACTTTTTCTTTTCTAGGGCCAGCTTCTCTGCTTCCAAAGCTATGTATGCTAGCTGGGCCTCCAGCTCTCTTTCTCTGATGGATGGGATCTCTCCTCCTGAAAGGACCCCCTTCCTACCACTAGCTTTGGGTCTGCCCCTAGTGACTGTATCTACTGAGGACCGTTCTTCCTCATCCTCACTTGGGCTCAGATGCCTTCCCTCCCCTGAGAGGTTAGAGTTAGCATCCTCCCCTTTTTCTTCCTCCTCTGGAACTTCCTCTGTCCCCAGCTCTTGGGCCTCAGCCCATGCTGTCAGGGATTTAATCAGGATTTGCTTCCTGAGATCAGTGGTTGCAGGCAACCCTCTCTCAATACACAACCCCCTAAGCTGGACTACTGTCAGTGTGGGTAGGCTAGCCAGATCAAGCTCCATGGTTCCCTAGTTTTGTGTCAACAAAAACTTTTTTCAAAAATTGGAAACAAGAATTTAGAAAAATTACAAAAATTCAATAATTGAAATTAATCCAAATTAATAGAAAAAATAAAACAAATAAAAAATGTAAAAATTAAAAAAAAATTTTTTTTTGCACTAAGACAATTTAAAGGATTTTTAATTTGTTTTACTTAAAACTGTAACGTGATACTGAACACAAGTACAGGATCCCACCGCTGCCACCAAAAATGTTGGAAAATGGGTTATTGGTAAGGGCAGGTAGGTACCTACACCTAGCAACAAGCCACTAACCTCCACCTAGGTACAGTTAGGTCTCAGTAAATTAATCCCAGCTCAACCCTTGGTAGCTTGGCAACGAGCGTCAAGGCTTAACTTAGGAGACAGTGTGTAAAGCATTCAAATATCACAAAACAGTAATTAAATAAAACACAGGAAACAGTTTAAAAATCCAAAACCAATTTATAAAAATAGTTTATATTTTTATCTTTAAAATGACACAAAAACGAATAAAATCGGATAAAGGGAACCGGAGATATGAATTTTTAAAGAATTATTACTTTTCTAGCGCTTAGAAACAAAAAGCGCCAATCGGGTCATCTGGTTGCACCTCGACTGGGGCAAAGTCAAAGTTTCAGGCCGACCGCGATGGAGCCCTGCTCGGCTACAAGTCGCGGGAGGCCTCGGTTAAAAAGTTACCTTCTGACTTAGTCTTTATTTTGAAGTTTTTCTTCACCGGGACGAACCTGCCAGTTGAATCCGACCTCCTGGAGCCCTTGTCCGGATACGCGATGTGGGTTTCCTCAGTGGAGATTTTTACCTTCGGACTTAGTCGTTTTTTCGAGATGAAAATCCTTCGACCGGGGTAAACCTGGATCTTGATCCGACGTCCGTGGAGCCCTTCTCGGATACGATGGCTGGGAGGTCCCGGTCAACTTTTTACCTTCGGACTTAGGCCCTCATTCTGACCCTGGCGGTCGGCGGAGAGGCGGCGGTCGGACCGCGAACAGACCGGCGGTATTAAAAATGGCATTCTGACCCTGGCGGGAACCGCCAACACAGCCCGCCAACTTAACACTCCGACCGCCACAGCGGTACAAACAAACAGCGCGGCGGTTCCCGCCAACAGCCCGGCGGCAGACAAAGTACCGCCCACCCTATTACGACCCACCAATCTGCCACCTTTTCCGGGGCGGGAGCACCGCCGATAAGAACACGGCGGAAACAGACTACGAACGGGAAAACGCTCACCTCTACGCACTCCACGGGAGATTCCGGCAGTATGGAGCCAGAGTTGCAGGTCATCCCCGCACTCCTATTCCTCCTCATATACCAGGAGCACGCCCGGCGGCGCGGAAGACATCGGTGAGTACTGCACCTACGACACAGGGGAGGGAAAAGATTACCGGCACACACCCTCCCACCCACACCCACTACAACACACACATCAATGCATTCCCACAGATCACTGTCACAACCCACAAACCACCCCCCTCCGAAATAATGCAAAGACCAAAAGAAGAGATCAGAAACGGGCAGATATATTGAAATAAACTATGTACAAAATATATACAGCTACTAAATGTAGTCCAACCACTGTCCGTGGATCACAGGGGTCCTGTGCAAAGGGGCAAGGCCCAGTCCCACGACAAGAACTCCACGGAGAGAACACTGCAGGGGCATCAGAAAGAAAATAGGACAGGCACCTCAGGGGGAAGGGAAGGGGGGGCACCTCAGCCACTTGAGTACACGACGCCAGATCCACGAGGGGACTCCATGACCACTGGGCCATCCTGGGGAGAGCAAAGCCACAGTCCATACAGTCCATACAGTGGGTGGCCTGCCCACTGGGCCATCCTGTGGAGAGCAAAGCCACAGTCCAAACAGTCCATACAGTGGGTGGCCTGCCCACTGGGCCATCCTGGGGAGAGCAAAGCCACAGTCCATACAGTCCATACAGTGGGTGGCCTGCCCACTGGGCCATCCTGGGGAGAGCAAAGCCACAGTCCAAACAGTCCATACAGTGGGTGGCCTGCCCACTGGGCCATCCTGGGGAGAGCAAAGCCACAGTCCATACAGTCCATACAGTGGGTGGCCTGCCCACTGGGCCATCCTGGGGAGAGCAAAGCCACAGTCCAAACAGTCCATACAGTGGGTGGCCTGCCCACTGGGCCATCCTGGGGAGAGCAAAGCCACAGTCCATACAGTCCATACAGTGGGTGGCCTGCCCACTGGGCCATCCTGGGGAGAGCAAAGCCACAGTCCATACAGTCCATACAGTGGGTGGCCTGCCCACTGGGCCATCCTGGGGAGAGCAAAGCCACAGTCCATACAGTCCATACAGTGGGTGGCCTGCCCACTGGGCCATCCTGGGGAGAGCAAAGCCACAGTCCAAACAGTCCATAACAGACCCCACTGCCACTGGAGGAGGCAAGTTGGCCAGAGGACATCCTGCAGCCCTGCGCAAGATAGATCCTGCCCTGCCACGTCTGCCAAAGGGCCAGCGGTTCTTGCCTTGAAGGGCCCAGTTCAGCGGTTCTTGAGACGGCGGGGCCCAGCGGAGCGGTGCTTGAGACGGCGGGGCCCAGTTCAGCGGTTCTTGAGACGGCGGGGCCCAGTTCAGCGGTTCTTGCCTTGAAGGGCCCAGTTCAGCGGTTCTTGAGACGGCGGGGCCCAGTTCAGCGGTTCTTGAGATGGCGGGGCCCAGTTCAGCGGTTCTTGCCTTGAAGGGCCCAGGTCAGCGGTTCTTGAGACGGCGGGGCCCAGTTCAGCGGTTCTTGCCTTGAAGGGCCCAGTTCAGCGGTTCTTGAGACGGCGGGGCCCAGTTCAGCGGTTCTTGCCTTGAAGGGCCCAGTTCAGCGGTTCTTGAGACGGCGGGGCCCAGTTCAGCGGTTCTTGCCTTGAAGGGCCCAGTTCAGCGGTTCTTGCCTTGAAGGGCCCAGGTCAGCGGTTCTTGAGACGGCGGGGCCCAGTTCAGCGGTTCTTGCCTTGAAGGGCCCAGGTCAGCGGTTCTTGCCTTGAAGGGCCCAGGTCAGCGGTTCTTGAGATGGCGGGGCCCAGTTCAGCGGTTCTTGCCTTGAAGGGCCCAGGTCAGCGGTTCTTGAGACGGCGGGGCCCAGTTCAGCGGTTCTTGCCTTGAAGGGCCCAGTTCAGCGGTTCTTGCCTTGAAGGGCCCAGGTCAGCGGTTCTTGAGACGGCGGGGCCCAGTTCAGCGGTTCTTGCCTTGAAGGGCCCAGTTCAGCGGTTCTTGAGACGGCGGGGCCCAGTTCAGCGGTTCTTGCCTTGAAGGGCCCAGTTCAGCGGTTCTTGCCTTGAAGGGCCCAGGTCAGCGGTTCTTGAGACGGCGGGGCCCAGTTCAGCGGTTCTTGCCTTGAAGGGCCCAGGTCAGCGGTTCTTGCCTTGAAGGGCCCAGGTCAGCGGTTCTTGAGATGGCGGGGCCCAGTTCAGCGGTTCTTGCCTTGAAGGGCCCAGGTCAGCGGTTCTTGAGACGGCGGGGCCCAGTTCAGCGGTTCTTGCCTTGAAGGGCCCAGTTCAGCGGTTCTTGCCTTGAAGGGCCCAGGTCAGCGGTTCTTGAGACGGCGGGGCCCAGTTCAGCGGTTCTTGCCTTGAAGGGCCCAGTTCAGCGGTTCTTGAGACGGCGGGGCCCAGTTCAGCGGTTCTTGCCTTGAAGGGCCCAGTTCAGCGGTTCTTGAGACGGCGGGGCCCAGTTCAGCGGTTCTTGCCTTGAAGGGCCCAGTTCAGCGGTTCTTGCCTTGAAGGGCCCAGGTCAGCGGTTCTTGAGACGGCGGGGCCCAGTTCAGCGGTTCTTGCCTTGAAGGGCCCAGGTCAGCGGTTCTTGCCTTGAAGGGCCCAGGTCAGCGGTTCTTGAGATGGCGGGGCCCAGTTCAGCGGTTCTTGCCTTGAAGGGCCCAGGTCAGCGGTTCTTGAGACGGCGGGGCCCAGTTCAGCGGTTCTTGCCTTGAAGGGCCCAGTTCAGCGGTTCTTGAGACGGCGGGGCCCAGTTCAGCGGTTCTTGCCTTGAAGGGCCCAGTTCAGCGGTTCTTGCCTTGAAGGGCCCAGGTCAGCGGTTCTTGAGACGGCGGGGCCCAGTTCAGCGGTTCTTGAGACGGCGGGGCCCAGTTCAGCGGTTCTTGAGACGGCGGGGCCCAGTTCAGCGGTTCTTGAGACGGCGGACGGTCTATGGCCAACTGCTAATTGCATGGTGGTGCCCTCCTGGGCAGCGGGGATGGTGCTCCTTCACTGCCCACCTGGGCTGTGGGTGGTGGGGCCCTCCTGGCCAGCTGGGCTGGGTCCTCCCTGGGCAGCGGCTATGGGGGTGGTGGGCTCTCCCGGGGCAGCGGCTATGGGGGTTGTGGGCTCCTCCTGGGCAGCAGGCCTGCTGCCTGACCTCTCCAACTTGCTGCCCTTGCCCTCCTTAGTCGTCGGCCTGTGGCCCTTGCCTCCCTTTGGAGCTGTGGCTGGTGACTGTCTCTGGGTGGTGTCCGGGGGGATGTAGAAGGCGGGCTCCTGCGGCGCCCTTCCGCCTTCTGCTCCTCTTCCCAGGGGGTGGGCTGGCTGTCCCCTTGCTGCTGGGTGAAGATCCAGACATGCGGGCTGGCGGGCTCCAATACCCCTGCACCCTTGTCAAGGGGGCTGCAGGGCTGGTGGTGGCTGAGGTGCTCTTCTTACCCCGACGAGAAGGAGGGGGGGGCTCAGGGTCAGGAAAGAAGTTAGTAGTGGCGAGGAAGAGCTTCTTGGGACAATGGAGAGTGGTAGGTACAGTGGGAATGGGAGTGGAGGGAGAGGATGTGGTTGTAGGTGAGTCACGTTTGCTGTCTTTGGGTGCAGGTGCAGGAGGGATAGGCTGTCGTGAGGTGGATGGCTGTTGGGTGGGTGGGTGGCTGCGTTTGTGTGGTGTGGAAGAGGGGGTGACAGACACAGTGGGAGAGGACACAGGGGACGTGTAAATGGCAGTGGGGGTGGTGACTGCACGTGTGCGGACTGGAGTGGAGGGTGTGCTGGTGATGGAAACACTGGCTGATGGTGAGGTGAATGGAGGTGTGAGTGTAGACGTCACAGGGAGGGAGGAGGGAGACGAGGAGGTGGGGGTCACAGAGGTGGTAGTGACTGTTGGCATGTCTGCATCGGAATGTTGCGTGTGTGAATGTCTGGGTGATCTGTGGTGCTTATGTTTGGATGAGCTTCTCTTGGGTGTTGAGGTGTGTGCAGGCTGGTCTGATGGTGTGGGTGGGACAGGCAGAGGAACAGGAGACTGGGAGGAGGGAGTTAGTAGAGGCAGGCAGGAGACAGGGACAATGGCTGCCGTCAGTGCTGAGGCCAGAGCCTGGAACGATCGCTGATGGGCAGCCTGACCCGAATGAATGCCCTCCAGGTACGCATTGCTGCGATGAACCTCCCTCTCCACCCCCTGGATGGCATTCAAAAGGGTAGTCTGCCCAACAATGAGCGTTCGGAGGAGGTCAATGACCTCCTCACTGAGGGCAGCGGGGGTAACAGGGGCAGGGCCTGAGGTGCCTGGGGCGAAGGAGATGCCCGGCTTCCTGGCAGAGCGGGCACGGGGCGAACGCGGAGGGGCTGCTGGGAGGGCGGAGATGGTGCGCTGGGTGGCGGCTGTACCTGTAATGGCGGGGGGCACGGATGGTGCCACCCCCGCAAGGGAGCCCCCTTCCGAGGACGTGTCCGTGTCGCTGCAGGCTCCAGTCGTCCCCGTCGTGGAGCTCCCCTCGCCCTCCGTCTCACTGGTCCAGTCTGACTCTGTGGCATGGCCCTCCTGGGCCATGTGAGATGCAGCTCCCTCCTGCCCCGATGCCACTTCTCCTCCGCCTGATGATGCTGATGCACACAAGCACAGAAAGACAAACAAAAAGGGGGGGGGAGAGAGAAATAAAGGGATATTGAGTACATGGATCTCCGGTACAGTTAGCGGACATGACAGACACAGATGCCCCCTGCACTACGTTGCGCACTTGTGGTCCGCTACACATTCCGTGGAACATGCCCTACACGCCTAGAGTTGTCAACTGCACCCATGGATGACACGGCCCAGGGATGGCTGTACTGACACACTACTGAGGGTGGTGGCTGGGGACACAGGGGCTTACGGGGGTGCCCAGCCTACAGATATCGCCCTGGCCTAGGGGGACCCACAGCCCTCCTCCCCCACCCAGACACCTCCACTGCACGACAACAGAGTAGATGATGCTTCTACTCACCCCCTTGTGTCTGCTGTGCTGCCCTCACGCGCCCATCCAAATCAGGGTAGGCCACCGCCAGGATCCGGAACATCAGGGGGCTCAGTTGACGGCAGGCACCCCGCCTACGTTGGGAGGCCATCCCCAGCAGAGACTCGGCGGTCTTCTTGGTCCCGCGGCGGATGTCCTCCCACCTCTTGCGGCAGTGGGTGCCCCGTCGATGGTGGACCCCCAGGCCCCGGACTTCCTTGGCGATGGCACGCCAAATCCCAATCTTCTCATGGGCGCGGACCTATGTGACACGTACAGGGAGGGAGAAATACCACGTTCAAGTTACTCAGCATTTTCCTTTCCAGTGGCCCAACGCCCCCCATCCCCGCCAGGCCCCCCGCCAGGCCCCCCGCCATGCCCAACATGCCCCCCATCCCCGCCAGGCCCCCCGCCAGGCCCCCCGCCATGCCCAACATGCACCCCATCCCCGCCAGGCCCCCCGCCATGCCCAACATGCACCCCATCCCCGCCAGGCCCCCCGCCAGGCCCCCCGCCATGCCCAACATGCCCCCCATCCCCGCCAGGCCCCCGCCAGGCCCCCCGCCATGCCCAACATGCACCCCATCCCCGCCAGGCCCCCCGCCAGGCCCCCCGCCATGCCCAACATGCACCCCATCCCCGCCAGGCCCCCCGCCAGGCCCCCCGCCATGCCCAACATGCCCCCCATCCCCGCCAGGCCCCCGCCAGGCCCCCCGCCATGCCCAACATGCACCCCATCCCCGCCAGGCCCCCCGCCAGGCCCCCCGCCATGCCCAACATGCACCCCATCCCCGCCAGGCCCCCCGCCAGGCCCCCCGCCATGCCCAACATGCACCCCATCCCCGCCAGGCCCCCGCCAGGCCCCCCGCCATGCCCAACATGCACCCCATCCCCGCCAGGCCCCCCGCCAGGCCCCCCGCCATGCCCAACATGCACCCCATCCCCGCCAGGCCCCCCGCCAGGCCCCCCGCCATGCCCAACATGCACCCCATCCCCGCCAGGCCCCCCGCCAGGCCCCCCGCCATGCCCAACATGCCCCCCATCCCCGCCAGGCCCCCGCCAGGCCCCCCGCCATGCCCAACATGCCCCCCATCCCCGCCAGGCCCCCCGCCAGCCCCAACATGCCCCCCATCCCCGCCAGGCCCCCGCCAGGCCCAACATGCACCCCATCTCCGCCAGGCCCCCAAGCCAGCCAGTGGCCCCAAATCCAGATAGAATTACACTCACTTGTTGGTCTGGAGGACCGTAGAGTAGCGCATACTGGGGGAGGACCCCATCCACAAGTTTCTCCAACTCCTCGCCAGTGAAGGCAGGGGCCCTTTCCCCAGTCGCAGCAGCCATTGTCCCTTCCAGACCGAGGTCACAGCAACACTTGCAGTATAGGTCCTCTCCTGTGAAAGTTCAAGTCGCAAGTGGATAAGTAGATAGAAAATGGCGGTCACGTCCGCGGCGGTGCGTACCGCGGCGGTGCGTCCCGCCACCGCCGGCGCCCTTCGCCATTGGCTCCTGAAACCCATAGGCTTCAATGTTAACCAATGCGGCTTCGCGCCGCGGTCTTGGCCCGCCGCCCGCCGCGGTGTGCCACGCCAGCGCATTGACCTCACATCCCATTGTCACACTTCACAGGTCAGGCAGCCGCCATTTCCAGGGCCCACATGGCTCAATTTCAACTGCGTCACACAGGCCTAGGCCTTGCATAGCCACTCATACACGCCATTCACTGCATAGAGAATCGTATACTGTGCTAGCTGTGAGTACGTACCTGTGGGTTGCCTGACTGTGTGCTCCATGTTGTCCTTCCTAGGCACCGTCCGCTGGGTTGGGCGAGGAGACGGATGAATCCTCCCGTGTACCGACCGCTGGTGGACCTGTCGACAATGGAAGAACGCCACATTATCCTGACCTACCGTCTTAACCGTGCCACTATCCATGAACTGTGTGCCCGGCTGGAGCCCGACCTGATGTCCCCCATCCGCCAACCCACAGGGATTCCCCCTCTGGTGCAGGTCATGTCAGTACTCCATTTCTTGGCAAGTGGGTCATTTCAGACAACAGTGGGAATTGCTTCTGGGATGTCTCAGCCCATGTTTTCAAAGGTGTTATCCAGAGTGTTGTCTGCCCTGATGAAATCCGTGAGGAACTACATCATTTTCCCTGAGGTGGGCGAACTGGCTACAGTGAAGGGTGATTTCTACGCCCTTGGACATATTCCCAACGTAATTGGTGCCATTGATGGGACCCATGTGGCTTTGGTTCCCCCAAGAGACAGGGAGCAGGTGTACAGGAACAGAAAAAGTTACCATTCAATGAACATCCAGGTGGTGTGTTTGGCTGACCAGTACATCTCGCATGTAAATGCCAAATTCCCAGGGTCAGTGCATGACGCCTACATCATGCGGAATAGCAGCATCCCTTACGTGATGGAACAGCTACAGAGACACCGTGTATGGCTAGTGGGGGACTCTGGGTACCCCAACCTGTCGTGGCTACTGACCCCAGTAAGGAATCCCCGGACCAGGGCAGAGGAACGGTACAATGAGGCCCATGGGCGTACTAGGAGGGTGATCGAACGCACCTTTGGCCTCCTAAAGGCCAGGTTTCGCTGCCTGCATATGACCGGGGGATCCCTAATGTACTCACCTAAGAAGGTGTGTCACATCATCGTGGCCTGCTGCATGCTTCACAACCTGGCTTTGCGCCGCCAGGTGCCTTTCCTGCAGGAGGATGGTCGAGACGGTGGTGTTGTGGCAGCGGTGGAACCTGAGGAGAGTGACGAGGAGGAAGACGACGGGGCTGAAACAGACAACAGGGACAGAATCATTGAACAGTACTTCCAATAGGACACAGGTAACATTTCAAAGATAATTTAGTAAAAGTTAACTACTCTGCAGCATCTCTGCTGCCTGTCTATTTGCCCCAGTGTATGATGACTGAGTTTTGGCTTTTCCCTCCCTATTTCAGATCTGGGGTCCCCACTACGAGTCCTGTGCTTCGTTTCCCCATGGACTACAGCTTTGTGGCAGCTGTTTGTTGACTTCACCATGTACAAGGACATATTTGCACTGTCATGTCAATTACAATCTATTGAAATCACAGCCAGACTCCTGATATTTTGGTGCAAAATAGGTGTTTATTGAAGTGCTCAAAATGGGATGGGTGGTTTCAAGTGGGTGGGGGCTATGGTGAAGGAATGTCCATGGCAGAGTCCAGAGTAACAGTCACACAGGTGCATTGTCCAGAGGCCTGTGGAGAGATGGAGCATGGGCAGTTCGAGGATGGACAGGGTGACAATGTGGGACAGTGGGATGACATCAGGTGGTATCCATTGCTGGCGGGGGTCTTGACATCCTACTCTGTCTTGCGAGATCTCAGGGCCCTCTTGCGGGGTGGTTCTTCTCCTGCAGGAGGTGGGGGTCTGGTGGGCTGCTGCTGTGCGGGGGCCTCCTGTCCACTAGCGCCGGCGGAGGTGGATGGCTGTTCTTGGTCCCGGCTAGTGGCAGGGGCCCTTGGGTGTTGTTCAGTGTCCGCCCTGCTGTTTACGAGGTCCTGCAGCAGCCCTACCATGGTAACCAGGGTGGTGTTGATGGCTCGGATGTCCTCCCTGTACCCCCGATAGTGTTCCTCCTGCAGCACCTGGATCTCCTGGAACCGGGCCAGTACCGTCGCCATCGTCTCCTGGGAGCGGTTGTATGCTCCCATGATGGTGGTGAGGACCTCGTGGAGAGTGGGTTCCCTGGGCCTCTCCTCCCCCCCCTGTCGCACAGCTGCCCGCCGAGTTGGCCTGTTTCCCTGGGCCTCTGCCCCCTGGCCGGTGTGCCCACTACCACTGCCCCCAGGTCCCTGTTGTTGTTGGGGTGGTGGGTTATCCTGGGTGCCCTGTAGTGGTAGACACACCGCAGATTGACGCGCCCTGGAGACAGAGGCATGGGCCCGCTGGGTGGGAGCTGTGCTGGTGTTCCCAGAGGGGTTAGGGTCTATAGTGGCCTGTGCCTGTGTGAGGGGAACCGACTGTCCAGAGGTCCCCGATGGTCCGGGCTGGTCATCGGTGTCCAGATCGACAGAGCTGCTGTCATCGCTGACGGCCTCTTGGGTGGGGGGTGTGGATAATTCTGGCCCCTCCGCCGCGGTGTGTTGACGGTCGGGTCCTGCAGGGGTATAGAGGTATGGTTATAGTTTCAATGTGTGGCATATGGGTGTATCTGTGGGTTCCCGTGTCCCCAAGTGCTGGCATTCGTGTGTGGGGGCTTTGGTGAGGGTGGCTTGTGGGGGGGATGTGTATATGCATTGGGCATGCTTTGGTGATGGGTGTCCATGCTTAGTGGACGCATGCAGGCCTAGGTTTTGGGATGTGTGGGTTGTGATGGTGAGACATTGGCGGGGAATAGGTGTGCTGGGGGTGGGGGTGAGGATGGTGGTGGGGGTGAGGGTGGGGGTGAGGATGGGGGTGGGGGTGAGGGTGGGGTTCGAGGATGGGGTGAGGGTTGGGGTATGATTTGGCATGCAGGTGGGGGGGAAGCAGTAGTGAAGCTTCAACTTACCAGTATCCATTCCTCCGCCGACTCCTGCGAGGCCGTCAGGATGCAGGATGTTCAAGACTTCCTCCTCCCATGATGTGAATTGTGGGGGTTGAGGTGGGGGTCCTCCGCCAGTCTTCTGCACGGCGATGTTGTGCCTGGATACCATGGAACGCACCTTCCCCCGTAGGTCGTTCCATCGCTTCCTGATGTCTTCCCGATTTCTGGGGTGCTGTCCCACTGCGTTCACCCTGTCGACAATCCTCTGCCATAGCTCCGTCCTCCGGGCAATGCTGGTGTATTGGACCTGTGTGCCGAACAGCTGGGGCTCTACACGAACGATTTCCTCCACCATAACCCTGAGTTCTTCGTCTGTGAAGCGGGGTTGTCTTTGGGGTGCCATGGGGTGGTGTGTATGATGTGTGGGGTGGAGTATGTGTATTTAAGTGAGTTGAGTGTGGTGGTGTGTGTTGTTTTGTGTGTGGATAGTGTGTGGGTGATGGTGTTGAGTGGCTGTGGCTGTTATGTTTTGGATCCTGGTGTCTCTCTCTTGCCTTCTTTACGATTTTGTAAGCGTAGGGGTTTGTGGGTGATGTGGGTGGGTGTTTTATATTGTATTGTGTGTGTGGGAGTGGTGTGTGTATGTGTATCAGGTGTGTGGGATTCAAATCGACCAATGTGGGTGAGTTTTGTTCGTTGGTGGGTATTCTGACCGCGCCGGTGTGTCCCGCCAATGGAATACCGCGTTTGAATGACCGCCGCGTGGATTCGTGGGTCGTAATGGCATGGGCGTATTTCTGTTGGCGTGGCGGTGGAGGTTTGGTCACCTCCACCTTTCCGCCGACCGCTGGTCTGGCGGTCTGTTGTGGCGGTCGGATTTTCGGAGGTTTGCCTTCTGCGGGTCAGAATGACCGTGGCGGGTTTCCGCGACCGCGGCGGGATTATGGAGGATTTCTGACCGGCGGTAGGCGCCTTTTACCGCCGAGGTCAGAATGACCCCCTTAGTCTCTTTTTCTGATGTTTTTCTTTACCGGGACGAAACACCAAGTCAGGCCGGGTCGCGGTTGAGGCAAGCCGGCTAGAATTTCCGCGGCGGGTCGGTCCCTCTCTGGAGCTTTTTTTCAAAAATTCTCAAATCTTTTCCAAACTTCTGGGGCTTCACCCAGATGTTCTTTTAAGGTTCTTTTGGGGTCCACAGCTCACCCCAAGGGTCCAGAAGTTCTGTGATGGTCCTTGGGGGGTGCGGACTTCAACTCCCAGAATGCACCTGGCGCAAACTCATTTTTGGCCACTGGACAGTGGTCAGCTGGTCACTTTTCAGGAGTTGGTGCAGGGGGACTCTGGATAGCAATTTTTCACCTGTAGCAAACAGGGAGTCCCTCCTTGAACCAGTTGAAGCCAGGCAAAGTCCTTCTTGTGGTGAAGCCCAAGTGTGCAGCTGGTGCAGTCCTTCTGAGTGCAGGTTCCAGGTGCAGGCCAGGGGTCCAGCAGGGCAGTCCTTCTTCTCCTTTAGTTCTTTTCTTGTTGAAATCTGGTGGGGATCTGAGGTGTGGGGGCAGGTCTGCCAGTTTTATCCTTGCTCCTGGGTGAAAAGCAGGGGGGTCCTGGTCCTCCAATCAGGTACAGGGTCGTTCCCCTGTGATGACCACTTCCTGGGAAGTGTGGCAAAAATCCATCCCAAAAGGCAACAGTCTCTAAAAATCCAACATGGCTGAATCTGATTTTTGGAGGTTACATCTGGCTGAGCCCACCCACTGGTGTGGCTAAAAATCATAAACACACCCCTCTCCTGCCCTCTCCTAATCTAATCAAGGGGGCACCTAGTTGTCTGGGGTTGCAGGATGTGGGGGTGTTGCTGGGTGCTCCAGATGTCCTTCTCTGCCTTTGAAGACCAGTTTGGCAGCCCTCCCCCTTCCTGCCTCACCATCTGCTGAGGGGAGATTCTCTCCCCCAAGCACATTCCTTTGTGTGAAGCCAGGCCACTTCACACCTCATCAAGGCAGCTTGGCAAAAGCTGCTGCAGGCTGGCCAATCAGAGCACAGCAGCAAAAACAATGCAGAGCTGAAATTGGCAACTTTTTAGGTAAAGTCTAAACTTTTTACCTGAACAAGTTATAGTAAATCCAACAACTGGAAGTTGTGGAATTTATTACAACAATTAATTTGATACCAAATTCTTGGTATGCAACATTTAAGGAGACTTTAACATTTAAAATAAAGTCTCCTCATTCTAGCCTATGAAGGCCATTTACTTCAATGAGGGAAAAACGAAGTTGGCTGTTTTTACCTCACCAGGGCTTATAAATCTATTTTTATAAAGTCCCTGCTTATAGTTACATGGCACCCAGCCCTAGGGGCACATAGGGCACACCTTAGGGGTGACTTATATGTAAAAATAAGGTAGTTTAAGACTTTGGAAGTACTTTTAATTCCAAAGTCGAATTTGCATATAACTTTAATTTAAAAGCAGCCAGCAAGGCAGGCTTGCTTTTAAAATGACACTGGGCACTTCAGCAGTGCACCTAGGTGTGCACCACCTATGCTGTGGTCCCTTAACCGACATGCCCTACCATATACTAGGGACTTATAGGTAGGTTAACTTAGCCAATTATAATTAGCCTAATTTGCATATCCATTTTACACAGAGCACTGGCCCTGGGACTGGTAAGCAGTACCCAGGGCACAGCCAAGAGTCAGTAACCACCAGTACCTATCGAAAAAGTGTGGGGGTGATCAGGCAAAAAAAAGAGGACTTTCCTACAGACTGGCTTCTTACCACTTAGGGACCTTCTATGTCAGAAGGCCTAGTAGAAGTGCTTCTGGTGGCCAAGGCTTGCCACCAGGAGCAAAATGACACCAAGATCATCAAAAACAGCCCACGGGGGCCCGAGATATCAGACGGACAAGGTCTGTGACATTTGACCTAATTCAGAGTGAGCGGTGAAGCCTATGGGGCTCTGCCACTGCTCTGGTCAATGCCCCCGGGGTGGGCCAGGGCCTGGGGCTGCCCCCAAAAAGAAGTAAAGCCGAGGCTGCCATCGTGACCCCTGTGAAGAGGAGCTGGGGGACCCTGGGCCCCATCCCAGGACCCTACAGAGAAGGAAGGTGGGGAGCGCCATGTCACTCCCTGTGAAAATGTCAGAAGGGGTCCCCAGACCACATCCCGGGGCCTTGCCAAGAAGAACAGTCTGGGGCCGCCATCGTGTCCTCTGCAAAAACGGCTGCCGGCTGAGGGAGAGCATGTGGCCGTTGCACTCCCCGTGAAGATCATTCTAGGGCCCAAGACCCCATCCTGGGGCCCCACACAGAAGACAAAGTTGTGGGCACCATTGAGCTCCCCCTTGAAAAGTGGCCAGAGAGGCCGGGACCCCATCCTGGGGCTCCGCAAAGAGGCAGAAGGCGGGCAGTACCAGCGCACACCCCCAAATGGCAAGGAGGGGCCCTGGACCCCAACCCGTGGCCCAATGTGGCAGAAGAGGAAGTGTGAGTGCTGTCGCACTTCCCCAGGTGGCCCACGTGGCCGCCGCAGCTTCTCGTGTCTCCCCGCAGGAGCGGGCAGACACCAAGTGCAGGGCCGGCTCCCACGGCAGCACCTGAAGGTGCTGGCCCTGCGGGGAGCTGGCGGGGGAGCCCGGGGTGGGTTCCTCGAGCCGCTCCCCAGCGTTATTCACCTGACGGAAGTGTCCAGGTGGGACTGGAAACCCCCCAGCAGGAGGGTAGCCAAGGGTGGGCTTCCCGCGCTGCTCTCCAACGAAGAGGCCGCATGACAGGGGTGTCCGGGTGGCACCGGACACCCCCATCATGAAGGCAGCTAGGGGTGGGCTCCCTGTGCTTCCCTCCAACGAAGCAGCAATGCAGGGGGTGTCCAGTCCCACCCGGCAAAGAAGAACGCAGCGTGAGGTAGCATAACTTTAAGCAAAATGGCTCGCCCAGGCACAGCGGGAGAGCCCATCATCCCATATGCTTATGCCCCACAAGGCCTTGCGAGGCCCAACTTTTATCTGAGCTTGTTGCACAGCTTGTGGTGGTCCCAGGGAACAGGGGAAGCTGCAGGAGCAGTGCAGTCTTCCCCAAGGCACAGTTGGTGTCCCACCCTAGGTTGGGTCGGACAAAAGAATACTAACCCCCTAAGGGTTCCAACCCCATGTAAACACAAGCTTCTTGGAACTTTTGTTCTTTGCTTGTGAGAGTGCTCCCTCTAGGGGTGTAGGGTGTAGGATGGTATTACACAATGTTATTTAGGAGTAATCTAAAAGTAATCTAAGAGTAATCTAAAAGTAATCATTATCTCCAAACTATTCTTACATGCCTCTACGTGTTCTTCCTTCATGCTTATTTGAGTAATGAGACTGACAGCCACCTCTTAGCAAAGTAGATGTACTTCATTGCAAGATTTGTGTGCGCTCACTTCAACTTAGAGTCAACTTTTGTATTGGAATACCAGGAAATGTTTTGCCATGTGGGTTTTTGGATTATAATTCCCCTCTGGGGAGACAAGAATGATTACTGTTAGACTTTTCATGCTTGGCGTGGTCTCCCTTAACTTTTTGCCTCTTTTGATGTGTGCTGGACTCTGATTTTGCTGTTTTTGTTACTCTGGGCACGTTACCACTGCTAACCAGTGCTAAAGTGCAAGTGCTCCTTTACAAAATATGTATGTAATTGACTTATCCATGATTGGCATATTTGATTTACTAGTAAGTCCCTAGTAAAGTGCACTAGAGGCCTGTAAATCAAATGGTACTAGTGGGCCTGCAGCACTGGTTGTGCCACCCACATAAGTAGCTCTGTAAACATGTCTCAGACAGTGTGCAGTTTTAACTGTAAATTTGCCTTGGCAAGTGTGCCCACTTGCCAGGCCTAAACCTTCCCTTTTCTTACATGTCAGACACCCCTAAGGTAGGCCCCAGGTAGCCCCAAGGACAGGGTGCAGTGTATGGTTAAGGTAGGACATATAGTAATGTGTTTTGTATGCCCTGACAGTGAATTATTGTTAAATTAGTTTTTCACTGTTGCCAGGCCTGTCCCTCTCATAGGTTAACATGGGGGCTACCTTTAAATCTGATTAAAGTGTAGATTCCCTTTGGGAGCGGATGGACATGTGGAGTTTGGGGTCTCTGAGCTCACAATTTAAAAAGAGCATTTCTTTTCTTATACCATTTATGTGACTCTGCCTGTTTGTGGATTCCCTGTCTGGGTCAGTTTGACAGTTGGGCTGGCTGCACTTCACACTAGACAGTGACACAAAGGAAGCTGGGGGGTAGTCTGCATTTCCTGATGAGCTATCTGTGTTAGGATGGAGGGAAGGAATGGTCACTTATACCTGAAAGGGCTGTGCCTGTCCTCACACAATGAGTCTCCGACCCCCTGGTGAGTGTCTGGGGCCTGGCCTGGGCAAGGCAGGATTTCACATTCAAAAGAGACTTTACTTTGAAGTAGGCCTACTTCAAAGAGAAATTGGGTACAAGAAAGGCACCCAAAACCACAGACTTTAGAACACTTCTGGAAACAAGAGGGACCTCTGCCTGGAGAAGAGCTGAGGAAGAAGAGCTGCCCTGCCTGTGACTGTGCTTTGTTAAGCTATCCTGTAGTTGTTGCTTCTGCCAGAGTAAGAGGGCGAAGACTGGACTTTGTGTGCCTTCCATCTTGTGAAGACATCTCCAAGGGCTTGATTTAGAGCTTGCCTCCTGTTGTTTGAGGTCTCAGGGACAGAAAGACTTCTCTCTGCCAGCACCTGGAGTCTCTGCAGAGACTCATGCCCTGACAAGTGGTACACTATCCAGTCCCTGGGCCCTGAAAAGGAAAGCTGGTGGAAATTCACGGAAATCGACTCTGGATGACTTCGGACCGACGCCGCTGCTGAAATCCGGTGACGCCGCCTGCAACCGACTCTGTGATCTTCGCTGTAACGTGACGACCTTCGCAGGCCCGACATCGCTGCAGCCCCGCCGAAGTCCGCGACTCCATGGAAGTCGCTGCACCACTTCGTGACCGACGCCGCTTGAAGTGCGCGGATTCAACGTTTCGCACAGACGCCACGATCCCCGACTTCGCGCATCGGCTTGTTTTCACTCTTCACCAAAGGTACTGTACTTGGGGATCTACGCGACTCCGTGTCTGGTGCCGCTGGTGTCAGATTGTTGGGAAGGACTCCGTTGCGACGCCGTGTTAACACTTCATCGAAGCATTTTGTGTTTCTAAGCGCTATTTTTTTGTTTAATCCTTAAAAATTCATAACTTGACTTGTGTGTGTCGGATTTCTGTCGTTTTGGTCTTGTTTTGTTTAGATAAATATTTCCTATTTTGTCTAAATGGGTGTTGTGTCATTTTGTAGTGTTTACATTAAGTAACTGTGTGTGTTGGTACAAATACTTAAGCTTACTGCTCTGCAAAGCTACCAAGGGGGTAAGCAGGGGTTAGCTGAGGGTGATTCTCTTTTACCCTGACTAGAGTGAGGGTCCTTGCTTGAACAGGGGGTAACCTGACTGTCAACCAAAGACCCCATTTCTAACATTGGTGATCAGCGGATGAGATTTGGACTTGTATTTGTGCTTGACATACAGTGATTAAGTGTACACTACTGTTTTACAGGCTTGTCACCCACTTTCATTGGCCCCAAGTGTCCAGCTAAACTCACATCATGAGCCAGCCCCAGTAGGAAGGTCCTAAAGCACTGGGGTACCACCAGCACACGGGCTGACCCAGTCTCAGGAACCTTAGGCCATCCTCCCAGTAGATTTGGTGTGATCCTGGCTCCACGCCAGCCCCCAGGGCTGCAGCCTGCTGCCGCAGCTCCTCTAAAGTAGGGCATTTCTAACAATTACACCATGTCATCCAAGAGTAATTCCATCAATTTGTGTATATTTGTTAATTGTTACATAGTATTGAGTAGTGTGTGTGTAATAAATGTATGTTTACTTTATCAAAAGAAAAAGCACAGACTGGACAATCATTTATTGAGTGTCATGCTTGTGTGCTCATGAATGGGGATTACTAGCCCACACCACCTCCCTTGAGTAAGCCTTGGACTGCCCTGCAGTGCTACCCTATGAGAGTCAAGTACTACAATGGGGTGTTTGGTTCCCAGTGGTGGTCGTGTGCGGACCCATTACTTATGCAGGCCACACAACTAATGACCCACCTTCCAACAGTTGGGGACAACAGTGAGGGAATTATTTTATTCCCTGATTACAGTAAAGGACATATTCTGCGCTATAGAAGACCTAACCAATGGTAAGGCTTCAGGCAGTGATAGAGTGCTCAATGAGTTCTACAAGGACTAAAGAAAACTTCTGGGTCCCTATCTACTTGACATGTACAATGAAGCACTTCAGAGGGATGAGACCCCGTCAACCCACAGTGCAGGATGCACTGGTTATCACACTGTTCAAGGCTAGGAAGCTCACATAGGACTGTGGATCCTTTAGGCTGCTATCATTAATAAATACTGACAATATGATATTGACAAAGATATTAGCCATCATGCTGAGGCCGCTTTTTCATGGACTGATCCTACTGGAGCAGTGGGGATATATACCGTGACGGTCCACGACTGACGACATATGGACTTTATCCACGGTCCTGCATCAGATCAACCCTGGACTGAAGGCCGTGGCAGTGTTCTTAGATGCCACTAAGGCATTTGATTCTTTTGAATGACACAGCTAAGAATGGTTCTCAGTAGAATGGGACTAGGGGCAGCAATGCTGAAATGGATTACCTTACTCTACTCTAATTCCATAGCATGTGTTCAAGTAAATGATCATATCTCTGATGCTATTTCCAAAGTAGGACCTGGCAAGGTTGTCCCCTGTCCATGATAATTTCTGCATTGGCTGTGGAGCCCTTGGTCAGCCTGCTTTGTGAGATGCATCATGACAGAGGTACTCAATTTGGGATGCTTAAGGTGTTGGGTCCCTTGTATGCTGATGACATTCTGCTCCTTGTGAGTCACCCATAGATCAATATGGATCCGATCCTAACAGACATCACTAGATTCAGTCAATAGTCAGGACTGATCAATACCCAGTCAAAATCACTAATGATGCTGCTTATTGACATAACGGTTGACCCCACTTGATCTGTCCTTTGCAATGGCAAGAAGACCCTATTCTATCTTAGTATACAGACCCAAAGGGATCTGGTGGTGATTCGGATGGAAAAGTATAATAAACCTATAGACAAGATAGAGACATGTATTGAAAAATGGATTAAATTGCCTATAACACTGTCAGGTCACATTGCCCTTATAAAAATGGTGATACTCACACAGCTACTTTATTTGTTTCAAAGGACCAACCAACTTGGACAGGCAAAAAAACACTAGTCAGTTGGAAATTGCTACAGAGGCCATATGAACAGGGGAGCTTTGCTGCACCACATTTTGAAGTCTACTCCTATACTGCACAGGCCAGTGGCATACCAAAACTTGAGAGGGCCCCAAGCAATGTACATGGAGGCCCCCAGACTAATGCAGGAGCTCTCAGCCCCAGGTACTATGCTCAGAAGACCCCGTGGAGCTCAGGGCCCCCTGCACCACTGGGGTCTTTGTTACACCACTGGCACAGGCCCCGTTTGCTGCACACTGGTTTTATTATAATAGATCAGTATCACACCTGGACTTAGACCTGAGATTGGTGGCACCACATTCACTCACCAGTGTTGTTTTGCCACAATTTGATATACATGTTGTAAATTGTATGGTATGGGTGTAGGGGCAACTAGCATGGGTCTCAGACATATGCACTGTGTACTCTCCTCAGATAAAAATTGACACAGAACCTCAAGCTTTCCATCACCAGGGATCCACTAATGATACAGACCTTATGGGACAGGCAGCTTCTCACACTGGGAGATCTGTTTATGGGGGACAATTTATCGCTCTGGATGAGTATATACAGAGGGGGGTGCTCCACACCCCTGGCAGTGTTCCTCTACCTTAGGCTTAAGAAGTTGGTGAGGGCGGATTTCCCCTCATATCCCCAGGACCCAGGGTATTGGCAAATTGAGTTTTGCTCCTTATCAAGAAACACAATTATTGTAATGTATGCAGGAGTCTTCAGGGATATGCCGAAGGTGGGGAGACATTCAATGAAAACTGGGCGAGAAATTTAGGGGCAGATACACAGTGGAAAAATTGCTGTCAACAAACTGAGAGGTGTCTACGAATGGCAGACACATATTAATGCAATATAAACTCCTGCATCAAGTTCGCAATACCCTTGTTAAAATGTATAAATATAGCCGGAAGAACAACGATGCTTCTGAGGAATGTGCTAGTCCCCTGGCAGATTATATTTATCTGAGATGAGAATGTTCTCCTGTTGTAGACTGTTAGAGCAGGCTGTTTCATATACTAAATACAATTGTGGGCATGGTGCTGCAGACAGAGGCAGGTTGACCCTAATGGACGTTGCTAAAATGGTACCCAAACATAGTAGAAAATGTGTTAGCCTAGCTCTGTTGTTGGAGAAATGGGGGTGGCCATGTTGTGGGGAAGAGGTGCCCTCCTCTCCATTTCCTCGCAGTGGACAAATGACTTGGGCTGTATTAATAGGCCCCTAGTGCCACAGGAGCGTCTCTTTTTGTGACGCTCCTGCGGCGCTAAGCACAGCGCCATATTTACAAGGTGGCGTTAAGCCACTTTTTGTGGCTTAACACCACCTTGTAAATACGGCCCATTCCCGCGCAGCACTGTGCGTGGAAGGAGAGTGCAATGGATGTTGCTGTGGGCATGCCACAGCAACACCCATTGCATTTTGACGCTGCCTCAGAGTTAAGAAATTTCATTAACCTGAGGCAGCACCAAAAATCTAACGCCACTGCCAGGGGTGGCATTAGCAGGGCGCAACGAGGAGGAATACTTTTATTTCTCCTTGTTTTTTGCTTTTTCTATGCATGCTGCATTCTGCAGCACAAACGCAAAGAGCAAAATGCCAGACATGATTGTTTATGTGCGGGAAGGTTTCCCTTCCTGCACATAAACAATCTTTTGAAAATGACGCTTTGGCACTTCTGTGTGTGCTGCATTGTACAGCACACACAGAAGTGCCAAAGCGCCATTAGTGATTGTTTATGTGCAGGAAGGCACATCTTCCCGCACATAAACAATCACTCCCCTCAACACAGACATCCTTTCACAATGGTGTAAGGATGCCTGCGTTGGCTCTGGCAGCTAAATTTAGCGCCAGCGCAGGGGGAAATGCAGGGGTGCGCCTTATTCCCTTAAATACGGCACAGCCTTGCATTTCCAAAGTGATGCAGCACAGCGCTGACAATTTTTTGGCGCAGCACCACGCTGCACCACTTTTCTTGAAATCTAGCCCTTAGTGACTTGGCATCCTGTAAGGCGAACTCTGAGCTATATTGTACATTACTGTCCAGGATGTCTTGGCCAGGGACATACGAGATGACCGTTGAGGAACTATCTTGCTGGAAGAACCAATGAGAAGACAGATGTAGGAGAGGATAGCTACACTGTGAGAACTGGCTCGGAAATGCTCCGGAGGCAATCATTGTCATGCAATAAACTGTTGAATGAAGGGAGAAGGGCAGGCTTTTGAGAAGTTGGCACTGTACACGACTGGATAACTACTTGTGCATCTTATTATTTCATTTATCAAAGTCATATATTCCTAATGCTAGAGCGGCAATTATTGTACTGCACTTGTTTGCTGCAGGCATGACTCCACTTATAGTGGCGCAATACGTGGCCCCACTGCAAATGTAAGGTTACCCGACGACTCTCTAGGAGTCACGGCCCTTCCAGGGATTTGATGAAGAACCCAGTGAATGTTAGGAGTTTTAGTCCTGGTTCAATCAGCTGTTAAAATTGCATTAACTCACTCCAAAACAATGATTTTAAAAATAACTGTCCTAGACTGGAGCATCTGGCGACATGGAGTTACCTGGCAACCGTAGCTTGATGCAAAGAATCAATTTCCCAAAATTATACATGTACACACAGCAAAACGTGACGCATCTTATAGCAGGCCAGAATTCAGCGTCACCATACCCTCCCGGGTGACAGCGCCCTCTGCAAGTCTGCAAAACGTTTAATTAGTTTCCGAAATAGCTTTTAAGGTTTTGAATTCTTTAAGTTTCAAGTTACTATCAAAATCTGTTTGCATTGTCTGGTCACGAGCTTCATGTCGTGGTACATTGAGCAGGGTGACCCACTCCCGGTGGGATTCAGACGGATTGCCTGATGAGGCGGTACAGCAGAGGGCAGTCAGAGTCTGCAGTGAGGTGAGTCAATGTCCTAGACTTACCTTCAGGGTAGTCTCTCAGGGGTTTCGTCGCGCCACACTTTCGCGGCGTTGTCAGGAAGTGTCACTTCTGAGTTAGGAGTGAGGGATGATTTGAAGTTGTCACCCTCGGATCCCTGTGGGAGCCATACGTCAGCGCGGCATAAAAAGACTGATGCTGTAGTAAATCCAAGGAGGTAAATTTATCTCTTTGCGGGGAAGGCGAAGGAATCAGTATTCAGTTCCGTCAAGCTTGACAGCGTAAGTATGCTGAGCGAGACTTCCTATACTGCACAGCAAGGACGAAAATGGCAACGGTTTGGAGCTCCTTTCTAGGAGTACCAAATTCGTGACAGTCCCTGAGCTGCTTTACAGTCAAGGGAGAACGTGAACTGTCTAGAATGTTAGATGCAGGTAGAAGAGGGAAAAACACAAAAACAAGGTGGATAAAAAAAAACATGCAGAGAGAACGGATGCTAGACTACTGAGACTTGCTTTTGTAGAACCAGGGCCCGACTGGTATGAACCCCATCTGCGAGGTGAGAACAAACAGATATTTTGCTTGTCTGAGCAGTCTTTTTAAAGTCCATACTTCATGAGGCACGTGCTCGCTTGTGAGACACTGCTGTTTAAAAACGCCTTGGAGCCGCCCTTAGATTACCTTTAGTTGGTTTTAGTGTCACTTCTTCCTTCCTGCTTCCTAATTGGCACATGGGCCAAGCACAGATTTATTCTTCTTAACCCTTTCACTGCTAGGCCTTTACACACCCTTCCCCAACCCTTATTTTTTTTGGCTATTTGGGGAAGTTAGGTCTCCACAACTTTTTGTCCACATTAGTTATCCATGTCAAATTAACATCCTTTTTACCCAATATCCTGGGGAATTTAAAGGTACCCAGGGTTTGCGGATTCCCTTTGAGGGGACCGAGAAAATAGCCAAAATATACCTACATTTTGAATTTTTTGGGAAAAACAGGAAAAAAGTGCTCTGGATAAAAGTGCCTTTTTTAAAATAAAAAAGGCATCAGCAAACTGTTCGATGTGCTAAAGTCACCTTTATCCCAGCTTTCAGGAACATGCAGAGCTGAATCAGAAAACATATTGTTTCTACCACACTTTTGGCATTATTCAAAGAGATAGCCCATTTTTCCTATTTTTGTGCTCTGAACCTACTTCCAGCTTGTGGAGGAGACCAGTAGGAAACCCATGGGTGTACCAGGAAAGCTATATATTTCAGAAAGTAGACAAATTTCCGAACTCCGCAAGGGGTCATTGAAATAAAGAAATATTGACAACGACTAGGAAAAAACAGCTGTTTGTGACAATGTTTTAATCTGTAATGTTTGGTAACTATGGCCGATTTACAAAAGCACTGTACCATTACCTTTGCTTGACCCTTTTGATTGAGGGGATATGTAGGGTTTGCAGGTTCTCCAAGAACCCGAAGTACCCAGAGCCAACAACTGAGCTGAACCTTGCAATGGTTTTTCATTGTCTACTGAGTATAGACCAATTCATTTGGTGAAATACATAGAGTGAAACATAAGTATCAAGGTAACCTATGTGTTTCTGCAATGGGCACAAAATATGGAGTTTCAGAGAAGTGTTTATATGTGCCTCTCTGAATTTGTGGGTACCAGTACACACATATGATATAGAAGGCATTTTTCAAAATGTCTTCTTTCTTACACACTCTCTTACATTTGGAAGGCACAAATGCAGCACAATCCTATTGGTAATAATAAATATCCTACTATTCTACTCTTCCACATGTCTTGTGATACAAATGGTACCCACTTGTGCAAGTAGGCCTAGTGCTTGTGACAAGAAATGTCCCAATATGCAACATGGATATATCACATTTTTCCACTCAAAGATGACTATTTTTTTGCAAAGTGGGTATCTGTGAATTTTGGGCCCCTAGCTCAATCAGCACCTACGGAAACCTAGAAAACTGTTTATTTTTTAGTACTAGACACCTAGGGCAATCCAGGATGTGGTGACTTGCATGGTTCTCACTAGGCTGTTTTACCCAGAATCCCTTGGAAACCTCATACGTTAACTAAACAAACACATTTTATTCACATTTCTTTGATGGAAGGTTCTGGAATGTGCGGGGTCTGCAAACATCCTTCCTCCCAGCATTCCCCTAAGTCTTCTGACAAGAATGCTTCCTCACTTGTGTGGCTGGGCCTAGTGCATGTGACATGCCAGCATCAAACCAAGGTCAATGGGAGTTTCCTGGAAAAAACACCCATTGACCCTGGTTTGATTTGTGCCTGTCAAGTGCACAAGACCAAGTCACGCAAGTGATGCAGCATTTTTATTGGGACAAGTGGGGAATGCTGAGTGGTAAGAATTTTGTGGATTCCTGCTAATTCCAGAACTGCTTGGAAATGTGCAATTGTACGCAATGTTTGTGGGTTGCATGGCACTGTGTGTAAAAAAACGTTGTGGGATCCGTGCAGGGCTACCACCCTGGACTCCCCTAGATGTCTAGTTTTCTGAAATATCCAGGTTTATTAGGTTTCCCCAGGTGGCTGGTGACCAAGCTCGAAAAGTCCGGCCATTTAGCATAGAAGTAAAAAGATATTGGCGCGTAATCCAAGTCTGCTAGTCATATGCATTTAAAAAATAAGAAAAAGCATCCAAAATCAAATTTTCCCTTCTTGGCAAAAAGATCTGGAATGCTCTAGTCCCCAGGGGGGCGGAAAGACTGTTGTGGTCTTCTTTTTTAGGTGGAGGCTAGCCCGATGTGTGGGCTGGTGGGCAGGCCACCCCCATACCTTATAGCAATAAAAAGCTCCCTGATGTCTAGTGGGCTTTCTGCCCTCCCACTGGGGCAGATTGGAGATAAAGACCTCTTATCTGCCCGTGGGAGGGCAGTAAAACTGTTGCTGGTTGTTTGAGGGGTGTGGTTAGGCTCAAAGTCTAGACAGGCCTCCCCTCACCCATTTCTCCCACCCAAAAAATCCCTAGTGTCTAGTGGCCTTTCTGCCCCCACTCCTGAGGGGGCAGAAAGACTTTTGGCCCTGGAGGGAAGGGGGAGCATTAGTCCATTGCTGGGTGTGCTCCTCTTCCAAATATAATCCCTGGTGGTCTAGCAGGCTTTGATTGTTTCTAAGGCCTGGGTCCTAAATTTCTAAGTCTGGCGTTTGCCAAGACCTTTTGATTTGGCTAAAATTATAGTCCTAATATATTTACTTCTAGGAGCTTTCAGACAGCCTTCTTCATCCATTGGCCTGTTATTGTGTCATTCATACTTTTCTTCCACCCATTAGCTCATACATAATGGAGCAGTGAATCAATCAATCAAATTCAGTCAATAGCTGAGTTCACTCTGAATGAGGACATTCTTCCCTTTCACAAGGACCATATCCTCTCACAAAGTAATTCCTTTAAGTGCTAGTGGCTACTAAGGGAATTTGTACTTTTTGAGAACAAAAACATTTTGCTTTTAGAGACCACCACAAGAACTATTGGCTTTGCCAATGCTTGTTTGCTTTTTTCTCAACTGCAGCTAATACAAACAATTCAGACCGTATTCAATGTTATAGCCACCACTGCTGAAATGAAAGCACCTTGTTTTTATTCATTTAATACACTGGTAACAGTGCTATGTAAGTATAATAAAGTACAAAGTGTTTCATGAGTGTGGGTTCAGCAGATAAAACCTGCTTGTCTCTTTCACGTGCTCACATTTCTCTCCAGTATCTGATGTGTTTCTTGTACTTGGGCACAAGCATATTAATAACATTTTGAACAAAGCCAATAGTTTAATAACATCTACATCTTCACGGTACAATATTTTGAAATATTTGTAAACATACATTGTTTATGTAGATTAAACATGGCTACCTTTTCTAGCGACTGCCATGTTCATTTTGTTTTTGTTGACTATTGCCTGAAATCAAAATTTTAATGGTCTCTTCAGTTACTTGGCAGCTCCTCAGTCTTTAACTTTTGGGAAAATAAAACCAAATAACCTTCTATAGTCGATGGACCTTGAGGATGATAAAAACACTTGGGGCAGTGTTAACACATGTGCCTGTGGGCAGGGTACAATGGATGTTTGAGCCTACGTTTTGCACCCTCAAGGACCTATGATATTACACAAGTGGTGTTGATGCTTGTGTGGACCCTTTTGTAATGAACATCATGCAAGTGCCCATTTTGCACCAGTGTGTTCCCAAGGGGACGCTGACTCATTTGCTTGGGGATGATGTGACAAGAAGGCTGTTGGAGAGGTGCACTGATTGTGTGACACGTGAATTGGTGCATAGCCTCTTTGCCACCCTTCTGGAGGGCATAAAGTGTCTAAAGGAACAACAGGCATCCATTATAGGAAGGTAGAGTCAGACACTGCATCCACAGCAGGAGAGCTCCCCTCTTCAAACTGCTGTTAGTCTCGATCCCTTCAGAGAGAGACTGACAGGTTCAAATCACTGGCCCATCTTTCAATACAACCATGTTGACTTCATATTTTGTGTTTAATAAGACACACTGTCCCCGCATGCTTTCTTTGCTGGACATGCTCAATTGAGGCTGCGGCACAGCCACAGATAGTGTATTATTTTACATACTGCTGCGGTAGATGCTGAGTGCTTTCGTTTTCGGAGTAATCCTTAGCGTGGTGGCACTAGCCAGATGGAATGCTAGGGCTGTTTCTCAACCACCCTTTCCCTTTGCACAAACCGAGCAGGAGAGTGGACAAATTCACCAGATGCTGAGAACGAGTGAGCCTAGAACTGATGATGTTAAAGAATTAAGGGTTTCCCAATCCAAATCTCCTAAAACCTTATTACGCCACACTGCTGAATATGGGGTAGGAAGTCAAGGTTTCCTGGCTTCACAAATGCTTTCCAGACGTGTTCATTCACCTATTCATATAATAACATAGTTTAAATAGCAGCAACATATAGCCTCCAAACAGAGCACAGTGGAAGTAAAAAAAAAAAAGCTGGAAAATTCAAAAGTACAAGTTGGAAAAGGTAGGCGAACTTAGGGCCTATCATCACTGTTCAGTATTGTTTCACAGATTCCCATGTCAACACCAGTGTTCAGTGGAATGCCAGCTTCATGAGTGCTGTCTTTAGGATCTTTCTGACCCACCTGAGGTTTGGTTATGCTTTGAGGTCAGAACTTAAGGAGTTCTAGAGTCTGAGTTCTGGACACCGATATCTCTGTTGGTTGAAGGCCCGGTAGTAGATATGGTGCAAGGTGGCCAAGTGAAGCTTCCTAGCTAGGACTTAATGAGAAGCCAGATATGTAAATAGTAGGCCCTTAGCCTAACAGAGCCTTTTATATGGTTCAGAGGGTTTTGAATGTGACCCTTCATATTACTAGAAGAAAGTTTAGAGTTTCCAAAGGTTGCAATAGAGTTTGGCTATGTAATTTTGTAGTCTTGACAGTTTGTCAGTGGGTTATTTTGGAAACCCAGAATTTATCACAAAGTAGCAGGCTTGGACACCAATCCCTGGGGTCCTTGTCAACTTCTGTCAACTTGTCAAATTCTGGTGGTTAGTTTGCTCGAGGGTGTAAGACTTTCTTGGGCAGAAACAGTTGTAAATTAATCCTCTGACCATGGCATTGATCTGCAGGGCAGCAAAAAGGGTCTGCATTGAGAGTTATCATCAAATGTCTTACTTTATATGAGGTAGTTGAAGATGATCCAAGATTCTCAGTCCTTTGGAAATGAGACGTGTCATCGTTTTTCCCTCCCTGAACCAGGATCTCTTTCGATGATCTGTTCTAGCAGAGAACTGTTTCTTTATCTAGAGTAGTGTGTTGTCTGAGCATTCGGTGGCATTTGTCTTGGTGCCTAAATCGCTTTTTAGTTAAATGCTAATTTGGATTCAGTTGGAAGTGTGCCGAATGTTGTTCTTGTATGTGTGTCAGCTGGAAGATGTATATTTAAGAGAGCAGACAGGGGTTGCCAAAAATCACCTTTCATATTGATGGTTCATAAGATAAATTCACTCTTTCTAGCTTCAGTTCTAGATTAAAAAGCAGAGTCAGGACCGCAAACCATTTTTTTTTTGAGGGATTCAAGGCCATTTTTGCCATGGGAAACTGCCACAACTTTTTATCTGAACTCCATTTTGTCCCAGGTTAAGGGACTTGAGTGGCAGCTCTGGGCTGAATTTGCTGCCATAAAATGTGAACATTTACTGGACAAATATGTATGCTATAGTGTGGTGAAGAAATGATTTCTCTAAAGAAAAGGCAAGCCATCTGCCTCAAAATGTTAAGTACAAATGCGGATAAAAACAGATTACATTTGCCTAAAGACCCTCTACTTTCTTTCTCTTTTTTTTTTGCTTTTTCCTGCTCTCTTTATTAAAAACTTGAAAATAATATACTGTTACTACGTGATGTGATTGATGCACTCTGACCATAGCAAGGCGACTAAGGGCCTGATTACAACCTTGGCGGATTGGATACTCAGTCACAAACATGAAGGACCCCCCTGCAGTTTTACAAGTTCCATAGGATATAATGGAACTTGTAATATGGTGGGTGGGATAACCTGACGGAGTCCTTTGTATACTCATTTTCTAAAGAGCAGTGATTTCTACTTAAAATCCCACCACGTTGTTTAGAACCAAAGAATCGTTTTAAGATGATGGAGTAAAAAGGTATTTTCTATGAAAGGGGAAAAAAAAAACTTTCAGTCCAAACCAAAAACTCGAAATTCTGTCTATTGAGTAATGAAAAACGTAGAGGCCTGTTCTGTAACCTATTTTAGAACATGTTGTGAAGACGAGGATCTAAAAAAAAAATCATAATAGATAATGAGTGACATGGCGAGTACAGAAAGACTGGGATAACGGGAAGGTTGAGCACACAAAAGAGTATGCTAAACCTACTTGTGGAGATGACGGTAAAATCCCGGAAGCTTGGGGGAACACTGAAACAGTGAAGGAGGACTGAATATGAAGGCTCTGGTCTGGTTCGATGAGTCAGATTCTCCCTTAGTGAGAGACACTGACTCCTCCTCAGATAAACCTGCTTTCGGTGAATGATTAAAACTTGCTCCAGTGTGGGATAGTAAATAGCAAGGCCATTCACTGCTTTTTTCATCTCTAGCTTGGCAAGTGGCTGACAAAGGCACTGTTGCACTAGCCTTTTGGAAGCTGCCACCTGACGTTACTTTTTTTTCCTCCCAGCTTTATGAACTTTAAGAACCATTGACCTTATATGTAACTGAAACTTCCCCACCCCTTGTGGTATTTCAGAAGCACAGGTGTTTTTGGAAAACTCTGATTGTCTAAGTTTGCATTTTCAGCCAAGCCGTACGTTTTTTGTATTTCGTCTTTTCACGGTTAAGCAGTCTAACCCTCCTTTATGTATTCCTCTTTCTTTCCACTGCTGATATAATACACCCCTGATAAAATACCATTTAAAGCAATTTACACTGAATGAAGATAAGATATGGATGAACGTTGTTATCGGACTGGAGAATCTGTCTTGATGTCATGTTTATTGGGCACCACAGAGGTGAGTTGTAGGGCTTGCAAGCGGCCTCCGCCGAGTGTTCCATGGGCTGTATGCTGGGAGATCTTTTTCAGTGGTGCGATCGATGGCCTAGGCCAATAGAGAACTATTGATAGGTTGTTATATGATTAATCGTAATTTGTGTTTTAGTGCCTGGTGAGACTGGGAGAGATTCTCGGAATTACCTTATGGCACAAGACGTACTTTCTGTAGGGCCTGAGCGATACCAGATGTTCTATTTTGCCTAGTGCCTAGTTGTCTTTTACAGCAGATAATTTTAGTTTTTGTTTTTCTCACTGCACAGATCCCACCACTATCCTCCCAGATAGAGTTGGCACTCACCTGGGGAAGCGAGTACTCAGGTGTAAAAACCCAATGATGACGCCACCCAGTAAGAAACCCTAGTGGTGATCAGTTACACCACTAGTGGTAATTACTTGTTGAGGGTTTCAAGATAACTCTTTGGGGACCCTATATGTATATACCAGTGAGGTTCATTCCCCTTTGATTATTTTGCTTATTTTTTAGGAAGCTGAGTGAACACACTTAGTGCTTCTTTCTCACTCGTTTGATTGTTTTGAAATAAGAAGAAATGACAAAGAAATTACAAAGTGAAATCTCATACAAAAATGTTTTAAATGATGATTAGGGGCATATTTATACTTTGTTTGCATTGAATGTGCGTCAAAAATTGTGATGCACATTCGGAGCAAACCTTGCCCCATATTTAAACTATGACGCCTGACCCCGCGGACCTCCAAAAACCTCAGTGTGCGTAATTTTTTGGATGCGGGGAAACCGCCTTACGTTATGGACAGGCAAGGTAGGCGTTCCCGCCCAAAAAATGACTTTAAGGCCTGTGTGCCTTATTTATACTCCTGCGTCATTTTGATGCACAGGAGGGGGCGGGCCTTAAAAAACAAGGCACAGTCTGATGTGCGCTGTTTTTTAACGCCTGGATGAGGGCAGGTGTTAAGGGACCTGTGGGCTCACTTCCATGGTCTCAGACCATGGAAGAAGTCCAGTGGTGCCCTACCCTGCCTCCAGGTACACCCCCTGCCACCCTCGCCCACCCCAGGAGGACACCCATGGATGGGGGGACCCATCGCAGGTAAGTACAGGTAAGTTCAGGTAAGTATTACTTTTTTTTTTTAAGTGGCATAGGGGGCCTAATCTGGGCCCCCTACAGGCCACTGTGCCTGATGGCCATGTCCAGGGGACAGAAGTCCCCTGGGCACGGCCATTGGGCAAGGGGGCATGACTCCTGTCTTTGCTAAGATAGGAGTCATTTCAATGGGGGTTGTGCGCCAAAAAATGGCACATGCCCGGTTTGAGCCATGATTTTTTACTCAAACCTGACTTGCACCATTTTTTGACGCACAACCCCCATTTTCCCCTACGCTGGCGCTGCCTGGTTTGAGTCATTTTCTTTTTCCTCTGACCAGCCCGCAGCACCGGCTAATGTCAATCCTTAAATATGGTGCCCGCATGGCGCGTAGGAATGGCATTAGCCGGCGGTAAAATGTTTTACGCAAACCAGCGCCAGCGCTGGTTTGAGTCAAAAAGTATAAATGTGGGCCTTAGTGTCTTTAGTAAAAAATGCCAAACTCTGACCTGATAGAAACATATCTGGGACTAGGGAAGAGAAAGCAGATGGTGCTCAAACCACAGAATTCAATGTCAGATCTGAGTAACTTGTGGGGCCCATTTTAAGTAAGTTCTGTATTTGTAATGGGATGCAAGTCCCCGCCCTATCGCACATAAATGGAAATAGAAAGGGGGACCCATATTCTAATGTTGTACAATCACTAGACAATAGAAGCACAGCAAAGAAAATGCTATAGAATAAGTCCAGGATGAAATGGCTGCAGCCGAGCTAGGGAATTAATTGGAAGCAGGGTGACCGGATTTCGCGAATGAAAAACTGGGATTGCCACAGTCTAGAAATAGGACTAAGCGTTGGCACAGACCGTGGTCATGGGAGCAGGTGTTAGATTTTCTGACATGGAGACTTAGTGACCCAGGTTAGAATCCTGACCTTATGCTAGGCCTGGCATTGTGAGATTCTTGAAAAATCACTCAATCTGCATGTTCGTAAAAAATATATACTTGTATTATCCCCACCTGTTGTACAACATCTAAACACCCTTGTGTAATGTACAGTGCTCTGTTGCTTCCTAGCTAGGTTTGTACTGTATAAATACCAGTACATACAGGGCCACTGAAGGATTATTTTCCAATAAAATGTCTGCAGCCATTCCTGTGTTTATATAGATAGATATATATATATTGGAGTGAAACACTCCTTTCTCCTTCTTTGATGAGTTCCAGGTCAACCTGCTGGTGATCCCGGCCTTGTGAAATGGGACGCTTATTCATCCCTCATTAACTCCTGCGGTCCTGCTTGAGTGAGGTGAGGCAGCAAAGCAGGTGACTGCTTAAGCAACTGAACTTCTGTCACTGTTGTAATGAGGGGGCTGGTGGAAACATGAGCCTGCAGCAGACTGTGAATAATGAGTGCGCTGAACCGACCTCTCTCAGAAACTAGAACATTTTTTTTGGTTGCAAAAAGTGTTGGGGTGCCCGGACAGTCCTTGAAAAATTGGAACTGTCAGGGTTAATCTAGGGAGTCCTGTTTCCATAATGGGGTGGGATTGTGGCCAGTGCTTAATTTGAGTTGGTGGATGCATGTGTGCCCCAACAACCTTCAATTTTGGGAACCAGCATTTACTTTTCCTCATCAGACTTTGACCTAGAGCAATGGAAAGAAAAGCTCAAAAAGGGGAAAATTGGGAAGACAAAGTTATTAAAACTTGACAAAAGGGGAAAATAGGGAGAAAAATAACTTGAAAGAATGAGACAAAGGGGCAGGGAGTCTATGGCTGTAGATCAGTGGTTCCCAACCTGTTGTCCGGGGACCCCTGGGGGTCCGCGAAGCCTTCTCAGGGGGTCTGCGACTGCTTAGAAAATTAAAAAATATTAACAATTATTGACAAATTAGGTCCCCAACTACCAGTAATGACTCAGGCGGGGGTCCCCGGATTCTAATGACGATTCAGTGGGGGTCCCTGGGTTCCATTAATGTTAAAGTGGGGGTCCACATAAATCAAAAGGTTGGGAACCACTGCTGTAGATAAACGAAGCATGAAGTGGAATCCTACTATGTAGCCTTGGTATTTGGCACTCTTAAAATTTAGCAGCACTGGTGGGGGGCTCCTGGGCAAAACCTTGGGCTCCTTCTCTTCTTGTGTTACCAATTAGGCACTGATTATGGCATGTACTTCCACAAAATGTAATTAAAAAATACAATTTGTTTACAAGAGGGTATGTGGATTGTTGTTGTCAGTTTAGGATGGCTTAGCTCTCAACTTGAAGTCTAACCCAGGCGAGACTGAATTGACTGTTAAGGGAAATCTGATTGAGGGCCTGATCACGAGTGGCCCGCTATAGGAGCTGGGTGGCAGTAATACCGAGGACCATATTACTTTTACCACGTGTAACCATGGGTTATTCCTGGCCATGTACTAGCCATTTCTGAATACTGCAATGGAGAATAAAATGTAGGAATTCCACATATTACTCTCCATTGTCAGCTGAATTTTCATCCGAAGCTTTCACCCGCAGGTCGTGATTTGCAGTGTTGCTTCCTAGCTAGGTTTGTACTGTATAAATACCAGTACATACAGGGCCACTGAAGGATTATTTTCCTATAAAATGTCTGCAGCCATTCCTGTGTTTATATAGATAGATATATATATATTGGAGTGAAACACTCCTTTCTCCTTCTTTGATGAGTTCCAGGTCAACCTGCTGGTGATCCCGGCCTTGTGAAATGGGACGCTTATTCATCCCTCATTAACTCCTGCGGTCCTGCTTGAGTGAGGTGAGGCAGCAAAGCAGGTGACTGCTTAAGCAACTGAACTTCTGTCACTGTTGTAATGAGAGGGCTGGTGGAAACATGAGCCTGCAGCAGACTGTGAATAATGAGTGCGCTGAACCGACCTCTCTCAGAAACTAGAACATTTTTTTTGGTTGCAAAAAGTGTTGGGGGTGCCCGGACAGTCCTTGAAAAATTGGAACTGTCAGGGTTAATCTAGGGAGTCCTGTTTCCATAATGGGGTGGGATTGTGGCCAGTGCTTAATTTGAGTTGGTGGATGCATGTGTGCCCCAACAACCTTCAATTTTGGGAACCAGCATTTACTTTTCCTCATCAGACTTTGACCTAGAGCAATGGAAAGAAAAGCTCAAAAAGGGGAAAATTGGGAAGACAAAGTTATTAAAACTTGACAAAAGGGGAAAATAGGGAGAAAAATAACTTGAAAGAATGAGACAAAGGGGCAGGGAGTCTATGGCTGTAGATCAGTGGTTCCCAACCTGTTGTCCGGGGACCCCTGGGGGTCCGCGAAGCCTTCTCAGGGGGTCTGCGACTGCTTAGAAAATTAAAAAATATTAACAATTATTGACAAATTAGGTCCCCAACTACCAGTAATGACTCAGGCGGGGGTCCCCGGATTCTAATGACGATTCAGTGGGGGTCCCTGGGTTCCATTAATGTTAAAGTGGGGGTCCACATAAATCAAAAGGTTGGGAACTACTGCTGTAGATAAACGAAGCATGAAGTGGAATCCTACTATGTAGCCTTGGTATTTGGCACTCTTAAAATTTAGCAGCACTGGTGGGGGGCTCCTGGGCAAAACCTTGGGCTCCTTCTCTTCTTGTGTTACCAATTAGGCACTGATTATGGCATGTACTTCCACAAAATGTAATTAAAAAATACAATTTGTTTACAAGAGGGTATGTGGATTGTTGTTGTCAGTTTAGGATGGCTTAGCTCTCAACTTGAAGTCTAACCCAGGCGAGACTGAATTGACTGTTAAGGGAAATCTGATTGAGGGCCTGATCACGAGTGGCCCGCTATAGGAGCTGGGTGGCAGTAATACCGAGGACCATATTACTTTTACCACGTGTAACCATGGGTTATTCCTGGCCATGTACTAGCCATTTCTGAATACTGCAATGGAGAATAAAATGTAGGAATTCCACATATTACTCTCCATTGTCAGCTGAATTTTCATCCGAAGCTTTCACCCGCAGGTCGTGATTTGCAGTGTTGCTTCCTAGCTAGGTTTGTACTGTATAAATACCAGTACATACAGGGCCACTGAAGGATTATTTTCCTATAAAATGTCTGCAGCCATTCCTGTGTTTATATAGATAGATATATATATATTGGAGTGAAACACTCCTTTCTCCTTCTTTGATGAGTTCCAGGTCAACCTGCTGGTGATCCCGGCCTTGTGAAATGGGACGCTTATTCATCCCTCATTAACTCCTGCGGTCCTGCTTGAGTGAGGTGAGGCAGCAAAGCAGGTGACTGCTTAAGCAACTGAACTTCTGTCACTGTTGTAATGAGAGGGCTGGTGGAAACATGAGCCTGCAGCAGACTGTGAATAATGAGTGCGCTGAACCGACCTCTCTCAGAAACTAGAACATTTTTTTTGGTTGCAAAAAGTGTTGGGGGTGCCCGGACAGTCCTTGAAAAATTGGAACTGTCAGGGTTAATCTAGGGAGTCCTGTTTCCATAATGGGGTGGGATTTTGGCCAGTGCTTAATTTGAGTTGGTGGATGCATGTGTGCCCCAACAACCTTCAATTTTGGGAACCAGCATTTACTTTTCCTCATCAGACTTTGACCTAGAGCAATGGAAAGAAAAGCTCAAAAAGGGGAAAATTGGGAAGACAAAGTTATTAAAACTTGACAAAAGGGGAAAATAGGGAGAAAAATAACTTGAAAGAATGAGACAAAGGGGCAGGGAGTCTATGGCTGTAGATCAGTGGTTCCCAACCTGTTGTCCGGGGACCCCTGGGGGTCCGCGAAGCCTTCTCAGGGGGTCTGCGACTGCTTATAAAATTAAAAAATATTAACAATTATTGACAAATTAGGTCCCCAACTACCAGTAATGACTCAGGCGGGGGTCCCCGGATTCTAATGACGATTCAGTGGGGGTCCCTGGGTTCCATTAATGTTAAAGTGGGGGTCCACATAAATCAAAAGGTTGGGAACCACTGCTGTAGATAAACGAAGCATGAAGTGGAATCCTACTATGTAGCCTTGGTATTTGGCACTCTTAAAATTTAGCAGCACTGGTGGGGGGCTCCTGGGCAAAACCTTGGGCTCCTTCTCTTCTTGTGTTACCAATTAGGCACTGATTATGGCATGTACTTCCACAAAATGTAATTAAAAAATACAATTTGTTTACAAGAGGGTATGTGGATTGTTGTTGTCAGTTTAGGATGGCTTAGCTCTCAACTTGAAGTCTAACCCAGGCGAGACTGAATTGACTGTTAAGGGAAATCTGATTGAGGGCCTGATCACGAGTGGCCCGCTATAGGAGCTGGGTGGCAGTAATACCGAGGACCATATTACTTTTACCACGTGTAACCATGGGTTATTCCTGGCCATGTACTAGCCATTTCTGAATACTGCAATGGAGAATAAAATGTAGGAATTCCACATATTACTCTCCATTGTCAGCTGAATTTTCATCCGAAGCTTTCACCCGCAGGTCGTGATTTGCAGTGTTTGGCAAGACTCATAATCGATTCGTGGTTACCAGCTGACTTGTAATTGACTCCTAATGTAAAACATCTGTGTATTAATAAATCAAAGTACAACAATGTGACCAAATAAACCGACCGACTTTGCTAAAAAATATTGCCTGCCATGACACTGCAAACTAATGGCACGGTTTTGGAGTCAGTGATCCAAGATGGATTACTACACATGACAGATGTTCTGCACGTTTCTCTCTGTGCTAAAAAATGATATATCTTCTACTGGGATAAAATGAACTACCCTGCTTGGCTCCATCTTTTTTCTTTACAGTGCCAAATGGGTGCAATTTTAATTTACCATAATTAAATATGCGTTAATCTTGAACCTTCATATTAACACTCCATTTAGGAGAGCTTGGTGCCAAATATTGTAATTTACGTTTTAAATTATGTGGCTTGTTAATGAAAGTTCATGGCGTTTATGGCAGGTAAATGAAGCAGAAATAATTGGATATTTCTTCCAGTACATGCAATGACATAAGTTGTGAAATCTTTGTCTCCGAGCTTCCAGAATACACCCACGGTTCACTTCGTTACTGAAGGGATATGCATTTGCTCATGTGTAATGTTTATTTAAAGGTTCATTTGGTGGCATGAAAAGCTGCAACATGTGCCCAATTAAAGTTTTCCTTATGTTATACTGTTAGAAATTGGGTCTCTAGTCCAAGTAGGGACCAAAATCCTAGTCAGGGTACATCAGTTACAAACTATAAATTAACCTGTGCTCACCCCTGATAGCTTGGCATAGAGCAGTCAGGCTTAACTTAAGAGGCAATGTGCAAAGTATTTGTGCAACACTTAATTACAGTAACACAGTGAAAGACACCTCAAAAAAGACTCAACATTAGGTTAGAGAAATAGAGAATATTTATCTGAGTAAAGCAACGCCAACATGACATAAATCCAGTCATTAGAAGGTGAGGTATGAATTCTTAAAGATTAAATGTGAAAACAGTGTTCAGAAGTCTATAGCAGTCAGAAGCAACCAGTGCACAACCAAAATCCAGGCTGACTACTATGGAGGGTAGGCCGGCTACAGAACCCACACGGGGTCAGCTGAACAGTACTTTTTTTGGGCCAATGTATGGACAGCGAGGACTGGTGTTTATATTTCTGCTGCACTCTGGGCGATACATCGCCTTCTGAAGTTTGTAGCTGCAGAACCCACTTCTGAGGCCCAGTACTGGCGGGAGCACCTCAGGCAACAGTATGACTCACATATGGCAGACTCCAGCAACTCCAGGAGAGTTGCAAACAGTCTTTGATGTCCTTGAGACTGCAGAAGAACAAGGGGCATGTCAGCAAGGCCTTGAAGTCTCTTGGGTTCAAGGATGTAGAAAACAAGTCAAGTCCCTCTCACTGCGGGACAGAAGTAGCATTAGTGTGGCTGACACAGCAGAGCAAACAGCAAAGTGGCAGTCCCTCCTGCAGCACAGCTCACAGCAGCAGTAGCCAAACAGCAATTCATTTGCAGAGTGGCAGTCCCTCCTGGCAGCACAGCAGTCCTTCTTCCTGGCAGACTGTCCTTGGTTTCAGTAGAGATCTGATTTGCTGGGGTTTAGGGTCCAGTAGGTAAGGGTGATTTTAGGGTTAAGCCGTTGATAGCGATAGATGGAGGTAAGGATGATGTTATGGTTTAGGGATGGATAGAGATGAAGAGTTGTAACAGAAAATAGGGTTTAAGGAGGTGGCACCGAGGGAGGTGAAGGAGAGGAAAATAATTTAAATGGTTATGGGGTGGATACTGCCAAATTAAATATATATATAAAATTACATACAAACATAAATGTATATACTAGTTGTGAGTTTGTTTCACCAGGAAATAGATTTTTTGGTTTGCTATTAACTTTGGCACCATTTGACAAATTGTCAGAGAACTTTCCATAAAAAAAGATTAAGCCAACTCAGTTCCTTCATGGGAAGCTTCTGGATAATACATCAAGCGATGGTGGGAAAAAGTGAAAAGTGGGGGCCCTAAAACACATTTTTTGCATGCATTTTTTCATAGGAAAATTAAACAGCAGTATAGCAAAACAAAAACGGCTGAACAGAATTACATCACGTTTGGCGTAAAGCTACATCGTAATGCAGAAAGTGTGCTTTTTGTGACCTGGTATAAATCTGTTCAGTAGGTTTCTTTTAAAAATTAGGGTTAAAAATGTATGTGTACATAGCAACAAGTTGTCTTCGTGGTACTTCTGCGGAATACTACAAGCGCAAAATGTGCAATTTCAGAGCTACCCAGGCATAGTGAGATCCAAACATGTGACTTGATTGAATGGCTGCAACATGAAGAGATAATTGTGGACACCATTTTATGACTCTGGTTCTTGGTTTCTGTTTAAAAAACAAAACAAATAAAAATAATAAACAGGAGGACAAGGTAGTGGTACCCTCAACCCCCAGCGAATTGGGAAGTTCCCAGAGGGACACCCCCTGGGGGTCAAATTAGGAAGATTTTTTTTCACAGCCACAGTACTGCAGTACAAACACAACGGTCAGTGTAGCCCGTGTAAATTCACAGTGATATCATGGTACAATGGTGCCATTAAAAAAAAAGGGGGAAGCTTGGGGTGCTTCAAGATGTTGAGGATTGGCCAACCAGTGACGTAACAAAGGCTTCCACAGCCCTGTGGTGCAGAGGTGCCCCCGAGCTCCAGGGTCTCAGCACTGCACCCTGGCCTGAGAGCTTTGAGGGAGTCCAGAGGAGGGCCCCTTTATGTTCTTTGCAAGAGGGGCCCCTCATGTTTTGTTACACCACTGTGGCCAACGGCAGACCTTGGTCACCTGTGGGGAGTTAGGCGCAGGGCCTAGCTGCAGCCAACCCCCTGCTATGCACCGGCGAAGGCAGTGCATGGTGGGAGGTTGGCCTTCACTGGAAGGGTTGATCAGGGCCTGGCTGAAGACAAGGGCCTGGGGCCAACCCCATCCTTCACATATCAGATAGTTGGTCACCCGGTGGGGCTGGGCATTAAGCCTGGCAATAGGCAAGGCTTTGCATCCAACCCAATGCCAGGCACGGCCAAAGGTGTGTTGGGGGGAGGCCTATTTAGGTATGGTAATAAAATGTTACTTTAATTACTCAAATGCTCTTGAACTATCAAAGGTTAAAGTAATGGTATAGTTTGGTGTGGATATAATATCTTAATTTACAAAACGCCTAGGAAATCATTGTAAAAAACAAAGGTTTAAGTGACATTATAGTTAGGTGAAAATACTAGTTATAAAATAATACTTTAAAGTAAAAAATACACTGTTGTTCTTACTTCTGTACTCAGTGTACTACTTCTGTTAATTATAATTGTTCATCAGTTATAGATAAGAGAAGTAACTATAACTCACACCCTTACCATGCCCTGCTTATGAGCTCACATATTACATCACTCATGACATGGTATAATTCATCATTTATAACAATACGACATATGAAATAACAATAAGAGAAGAATGAGATAACAAAACAGTGCATGCAGGGGGTGTGAGTTATAGTTACTTGAGTTAACTATAACCAGTGAATGTCTATATTTTATTTTTTAGTTTAAAACATTGTGTTTTACTGATATTTTATCCCAACTATAACATCACTTTGACCTGTGGTTTTATCTGTAAATATGTATGTTTATATGTGATACCTGACAGCCTAAGAGTGATCTTCCCCGCAACATTTTGCCTACCTCCGCCACTTATCTGACCCTGTTTTTGCTGGTATTAGGACTCTATGCATTTTACCATTGTAAACCAGTGCTAAAGTGCTTGTACTCTCTTCTCTAATGATGGTAATATTAGTTCATTACCAACTAGCATATTTAATTTACTTATAAATCCCTAATAAAGTGGTGCTACATGTACATAGGACTTGCAAATTAAATGGTAGCAGTGGACCTGCAGCACTGACTGTGCCCCCCACTTAAGTAGTCGTTTAACCATGGATCAGCCCTGCCATTGCAGAGCCTGTGTGTGCAGTTTTACACTGCCATGTTGACCTGGCAAAAACCCCTTGGCAGGCCCCATCCTTCCCTTTTTATACATATACGTCACCCCTAAGGTAGGCCCTGGGCAACCCAGAGGGCAGGGTGCCATGTGTTTTAGAAGCAGAGCATGTACTTTTATGTTTTACATGTCCTGGTAGTGAAAACATTTTACATTTATTTTTCACTACTGCAAGGCCTATCTCTACCATAGGATACACAGGAGTTGCCTTACTACATTCTATAAATGTAATTTCAAATGGGAAGAGGTAATTCCTTCAAGGCTGGGTCTCCGGAATCATATTTTAAAACCTAACAAAGTAAAGTCAGATTTTAAATTGCAGTTCTGGAAATGCCACTTGCATTTTCTTACTTTGACAATTTGTGCCTGCTGTCTGTCTCTGATCACATGTCTGGAGTGTGTGACAATCTTCTTCCTTTATTTACATTGCCATGTACAAAAATCATGGCTAGGGGAGCTTCACCCCTTCATACAAAAGGATTCTGGATCACTGCATGAATATGTTCAGAGTCCATGGGTCACGAAAAGAGGTCTCTATGCTGTCTTCGGTGAAATTGCACTGCTTTAAGTGCATTCATTAACTCAAAAAATATTAGTTAATGTAAAACCTGTAGACAGTACAGCTCGGAAACATGAGGCAGCAATCGCTACCCCTTGATTCCTAGCACTTACTGCAGTTGCTGCAGTTTCAATAAAAACAGATACATGGGTACGTTCTGAACCTGCACTCCAATGTAGATACAGCCCCAGGATCAACAAGTTCAAATTTAATTCCTTCTGTCTCCATCGCAAAAAGAAGCATGAATCGTATGGTGCTGAAACAGTTCTGGACACTTGGCAACACAACCCTCTGCTGTTTTGAGCAAGCAGGACTAAGCAGCTCAGAACCATATTTACATTAAAAAGTAGCCTGCTTCTGCTCACTGTCCCTGCACTTGCAGGTAAACAGTCTGCCTAGGGCCACACACAACTTTTGAGCCATAGTGCAATGATGTGTGTGTGCTTTGTAGCATAAGATTTGTACTGGAAGCATATCTTCCCAGTACACAGTCTTATGTCTGGACAAATTCCTAATCACTAAGACAATTTCTTAAGCATTCCCCACATTATATGTGGTTCTACACTGCAGCACACATGCAATGTGTGGGTTTTTTGGCAATATAAAAACATTTCTCCTTGCTAGTGTCTGCTTCAAAAAGGTGTTAAAGATCAGTCAATCGTAGTTGATCATGCTTTGCATCAAAAACTTTAGGCGCTTACACAGATCTATAATAATGATAATAATAATATTGATATAAAGTAGTGCAAAGCAGTGCAAATCAGTGCACATTGCTATTTGTTCTGGGAAATGAGCACCTTTTCAGTGGAAAAGTAAATACCCTTGAAAAAGTTTAGACTGCTTTGTGTCACTTTTACCCAGCACAAATACAAAGTGGGGCCCTGATTTATACTTTTTGACGCAAACCTGCGTTAGTGCAGGTTAGTGTCAAAAAGTTTACTGCTGGCTAGCAGCATTCCTGCACGCAAGCCAGGCATCATATTTAAGGAATGACGCTAGCTGGCGGTAAGGCCCGATTAGTGTCAAAATAAATGATGCTAACTGGGTGGGGGAGGCGTAGGGGAAATAGGAGGTTGTGCATCAAAGTATAGCGCTACTCAGGTTAGAGTCACAAAAATTACTCTAACATGACTAGCGTCAATTTTTGACGCACAACCCCCATGGACATGACTCCTGTCTTAGTGACTTATGTACCCTGGGCATGGCCATTGGGCACAGTGCCTAGTAGGGGGGCCGAAGTTAGGCCCCCCATGACACTTTACAAAAAAACCCACTTACCTGGGATGGGTCCTCCCATCCTTAGGTGTCCTCCAGGTGTGGGTGCGGGTGGGTGGGGATCTCCCTGGGTGCAGGGAAGAGCATCTGTGGGCTGTTTCCATGGCCTCTGATCATGGAAAATGGCCCACAAGTCCCCTAACGCCTGCCCTGTCCCAGGCGTTAAGTAATGGTGCTAAACAGGCTTAGCGCCATTATTTAAGGCCCTCCCCCTCCCGTGCATGATTTTTGCATGGGGGGTAAATAAGGCGCAAAGGTCTTAGAGTTCTTTTTTGCTTAGGAACGCCTACCTTGCATCTCAATGATGAAAGGCAGTTTTCTGCAGGCAAAAAATTACGTTAACTCCAATATTTTGACGCTAGACGGGTCTAGCGTCAAAATACAAATATGGAGTTAAGTTTGCGCCAGATTTGCATAAAACAAATGACACATATCCGGTGCAAATACAGTGTAAATATGCCCCTAAATTTGGCCCATGACTTCCTTTTAATGGAAGTATAATGGATGTGCTTACTTCTTCACCTAAGATGGAAAATACATTATTAACAGTGCACACGCCACAGAATACAAAGATGAAGTGCCTCATGCAAATATCACAATAGCCCAGCAGGACCACAATTCCTGCAGTGCTTTAAAAAATGACATAGGATAAAATCAAATCAATGTTTAGAGGTCCTTGTGGTGGCTTTGAAATAAAACCAAATCCCTCAAACACGGTCCAACAATAACAATTAAGGGCCAGATGTAGCAAACTTTTGCGAGTCGCAAATGGGCCAATTCGCTATTTGTAGCCCCGCAAAATCGGAAATAGGATGCAAAAATCCCATTTCCGACTCGCAAAATGCGTTGCGAGCCGGTACCGACTCGCAAAATTTGCGACCCCATTTTGCGACCCGCAAATAGGAAGTCGCAGTTTGCGAGTCGCAAACCATATGCAATAGCAACTCGCAAATTGCGACTAGTCGCAAAAAGCCCATTTTGCACTTCCAATTTACCACTAACTCAGAGCAGGTGGTAACCATTACCAAAGTATAAAAGGAGACCCAGAAGACACCTGGGTTAATCAAGATGGTGGAGATATACCTGATAGCAGTGAGGAGGAGAGCCCACGCCGCACAGCAGAGGAGGAGGAGGAGCCAGAGACAGGAGAAGATTTACAGAACAAGGCAGACCCTCTTCCAACAAACTGAGGAGGAAATTTATGACAAATATAGACTTAGCAGCGCAGCTATACTAGATTTAATAGATTTTGTCAAATCACAGCTAGAACGCCAGACTGTGCGCGGCTGCGCCATCCCTACACATGTGCAAGTGCTATGCTCACTGCACCTCTTAGCCTCAGGTAGCTATCAGGGGGTCATTGCTGTGGCAGGTGGGGTATCCCAAAGTGCACTATCAAGGTTCTTCAGGGCATTCCTAGACGCCTTACTCACACACATGTCCCGATACATATACCTACCCAGGAATGAGGCAGAAATTAACAGCACCAAGTTGGACTTTTACCGGATTGCCAACTTCCCCCATGTCATAGGGTGTGTAGACGGGACACATATTCAAATATGCCCTCCTGCAAACCTGGAATATCTGTTCCGCAATAGGAAGTGTACCCACTCACTCAATATTCAGGTGGTATGTGACGCCCATTGTGTCATCACTGACATGGTTGCTAAGTTTCCAGGCAGTACTCATGACTCCTATATTTTTAGGCACAGTGGGATACACCAACGCCTGGAACGTGGGGAGTTTGGAGACAGATACCTCCTAGGTAGAGCTGAATACACCTTGAAGACATGCACACAGGTCAATGTGCAAACCACCCATGCATTGCTAACAGTGTACGTTTTGTGCCCAACAGGTGAAAGTGCATATGCACTACGTCCATGGATACTGACTCCATACTTAACACCCAGCAATGATTGCGAGAGACGATACAACAGTGCACATAAGCGGACCAGGAACCTGATAGAACAAACCTTCGGACTGCTGAAAGCAAGGTTCAGATGCCTCCACCGAAGTGGAGGTGCCCTCCAGTATACCCCAATAACGGCATTCAAAATAGTTGTTGCATGCACTATCCTGCACAACATTGCCACCCGACGTGGGCTACCTCTCACCCCTGAAGACCCAGATTCGGAGGACGAAGAGCAAGACCAACCACGTCGCCATCATGGGGATAGGAGCATCGCAAATCAAGGCAGACTGATCCGGGAACACATTGCAAATCAATACTTTGGAAGGTACGTGCCAACTTCTACCATACTCACCAATAGAACAAAGAGTCCATGTGTGAAGTGGAATGAACAAATGATTTAATAAGTGCAAAAAAACAAACTATGTACATGAAAAAACAGTTCAGGGGCTTCAATAGTCCACCTGGCATGGGACACATTGCCATCATGTGCCCCAACCCCAGGGACAGTGTGGAGCTCACACCCTACGGCGGGCTCGGCCATCCTGGCTGGTACTAGGTGGGTCAGCAGTGCTCTGCCTTGTGCTTCCACTACGTAGCACCCTGGTGTCACTGGCAGAGCCACTGCTGACAGTGGAGCCCTCCTCACTGTCTTGTGGGGTGTCGCCTGTGCCCCTGGCCACCTGCTCTGCCTCCATTAGGTCTATTGCATGGTTGATCCGGCCCAGTCCCCGTGCCACATCACCCGCAAAGTGGCCCATGTTAACCTGGAGGCTGACTGTTCTAGACAGCCCAGTTGTGTTAACTGCCAGCCTAACGATAGAGGAGGCCATCCTGTCCAGGCGTTGCAGCATCTGGCGGTCCCTGCGCCGTGCACTGTCACTCTTTGTTAGCAGTCCTGCCACCAGTTCACGCATAGACAGGGCAAGGTCACCCGTGTTGTTCCCAATAACCTGCAATTCTGAATGCACCTGCTGCATACTGATGGCATGGTTTCTTTCAAAGCGCTGCAATACCCCACTAATCCTCCTTAACTGTTGGTTTTGCAGGCGCTGACCCCGTAGCAGTTGGGCCTCTGTTGGTGTTGTGGAGGCAAGCCCTGGCTCTGCCTGCTGCTCTGCTGTTGTCATTCTACATCGCCGCGCAGCAGAGGAGGCCCTGTAATGTCTGACGTGGCACTCTGGCTTGTACCTGGTGCAGGCTCCAACACCACTGTTGCAACAGGTGTTACCAGAGCGGGCATAGTGTTGGTGGTGCTGGTGGAAGTGGTAGCAGGTCCTGTTGTCTCCTCTCTGTGCTGGCTGACCAGTGGCCCCTGGCTGCTTGGGCTGGTGGCGGTGTCTTGTGGGAGACCAGTGGGACATAGGGAACACACTCTCAGTGTCTACTATCTGTTAAAAACTTCCTAATAAACAATTGCCTATAAACTGCCTACTTGACTACATTGCCCATAATGCATCATTCTGGTGTTGCTATTCTGAAATGGAGCTATCTTGGTTGTGCATGCCCCTGTGTACAATGTGGGTGGGAGTATGGCATTGATGGGGGTACATGCATATCACATGGTACTCACCGGTTGATGGTCCTGGCTCTGAGGTGTCCAGTTCTCCCATTCCACTGACAGCCTCCGGCTCAAGGGTCTCCTCAACCCTTTCCTCCAGGGGTGTGGGTGGTGGTATGGTAGATGGTCCCCCTTCTGTGCCTCTCATCTCCCGGAGCCGCTCTGCCACCCTCTCCTTGGTCCGGGAGCGCAGGTAATACCACCTTTTCTTAAGTTCTTCCACACTCCGGTGGCTGACCCCCAGGGAGATGACCTTGTCCTGGATATCCTGCCAAATTCTTTTTTTTTCTGTGTCTGGCACAGTGAGGGCTGCCCTGCCAAAAAGCTTGTCATGGTGCTGACAGCACTCATCTGTTAGCACCTCAAACTCCTAAGCAAACTTGAGCTTCCTTTTCCTGGGAGTGTCAGCCATGGTTCCTGGAGCTCTGTTAGCTGTGCTGCAGTTAAAAAGGGTGTGGTCCTCCCTCCTCCCAGGTGTATTTGTAAACTTCCTGGCTGTGATGTCATCATCATGTGCCAGCAAGTGTTTTCCTGAGTGTTCTGAAGTGATTTCCAGGGTGTTCTGCAGCACCTGCTTTCAATTTTTAGCACAGTCGCAATTTGCGACACCCACTCGCAAATTGCGAGTCCGTTTTTTGCGCGGTAGCAAAAAGCGACCTCGCAAACAGCGGACTCGCTATCTGCGGTGCGACTCCGTGTGCGAGTCGCAAATTGTCCATGCACTTTCTATCTGCATTGCAGTTAGTGACTCGCAAATTGCGAGTCGCAAATACTCGCAATTTGCGAGTCGCAATTTTTGGCCTACCTACATCTGGCCCTAAATGTGAGCTGCGTGTGCATTTCACCTAAGGAATCTTGCAGTGAGAAACCCTCTTTACAACCTTAGCCACTTTTTCATAGAGCTAACTTGAACCAAACAAATCATATATAGATCCATATGCATGCTACTCAGCCTCAAAACAGTATCCAGTCTGAGATGTGTCTTATAGAAATGCAGAGGAATCAGTGCTCCTTCTAGGGTCTACGCCACTTTTAGATTGCAAGCAGAGGAATGGAGTTTGTGGTTCCCTCTTATAATTTACAAAAATCCCTCCTAACTTGTCACCATATCTCATGGGCACAAACACGTGTCACCACATAGGGGGTCATTCTGACCCCGGTGGTCTGAGACCGCCGGGGCCAGGGTCGGCGGGAGCACCGCCGACAGGCCGGCGGTGCCCCGCAGGGCATTCTGACCGCGGCGGTTCGGCCGCGGTCAGATGCGGAAAACCGGCGGTCTCCCGCCGGTTTTCCGCTGCCCGTGTGAATCCCCCATGGCGGCGGAGCGTGCTCCGCCGCCATGGGGATTCTGACAGCCCCTACCGCCATCCTGTTCCTGGCGGGTCTCCCGCCAGGAACAGGATGGCGGTAGGGGGTGCCGCGGGGCCCCTGGGGGCCCCTGCAGTGCCCATGCCAATGGCATGGGCACTGCAGGGGCCCCTGTAAGAGGGCCCCACTATGTATTTCAGTGTCTGCTATGCAGACACTGAAATACGCGACGGGTGCCACTGCACCCGTCGCACATACCCACTCCGCCGGCTCCATTCGGAGCCGGCTTCCTCGTGGGGAGGGGTTTCCCGCTGGGCTGGCGGGCGGCCTTCTGGCGGTCGACCGCCAGCCCAGCGGGAAAGCCTGAATGGCCTCCGCGGTCTTTCGACCACGGAGCGGCCATATGGCGGTTCCCGCGAGGCGGGCGGCTACCGCCGCCCGCCTCAGTCAGAATTAGCCCCATAATCTTTGTCTCTCACCATGCAAACTTCCTTTTTTAAAACCCTTAGGGGCATATTTATGAAAAGTGATGTTGCACCTAGTGTGGCACCACTTTTCTTGTGCCCGTAAGCACCCCCCTAACGCCACCGTTTGTGCGCCGTATTGAACATATGGCGCACCATGGCAGTAGCTAGGGAAGTAGCGTCAGAATTTTTTACGCTAATTCAGCGCTTTGCACAATTAGCATAACATTTTTTTTAATTCTAGTCCTGCAAAGCACCCAGTGGCCCTTTGTAACTAATGAGAACTTCCTTTTAATGCCTGCTCTGAGCAGACGTTAAAAGTGCCGAAAAAATGACACAAAGAAATCTTCAAGATTTCTTTGCACCATTTTTCAGGCCGCCTTAGCAGAGGAATGCCTCCTTTGCATATATTATGCCTGGTGCAGCCATAATGTAGCGCAAAGCTTTACAAAAAGGCACAATGTATGGATTGCAAAACTTTGTAAATATGGTACAGTGTTTTTGGCCATCTAACGGCACATTTTTGTAAAAAAAATGACGCTAATGTGTTGTTAGAATGGCGCTGGGCTCTCTTAAATCTAAGCCCTCATGTCTCTTGCTGTAAAAACAAAAACATATATATTGCGTGGTTGATGGGCATATACCAAAAAGGATAGTGCCTGCCCGGACTGTCACGAGGATAGGAAACATCCGTTTCCCGTTGCAGACATTTACTTCAAGGCTTCCGGGTGTATGAAACGGGATTTGTTTGATTATAATCTCCGTTTGGCTGGCGGCTTCCAAAAACTGCTTGCGACCAATATGCTCATGTGTATTCCAAATATCTTAATCATAAAGCTCACGCTTGGCTTCTTAACTTGTGCATTAGACTGGTAGCTCTCCCGGCGTTGTCTGCCACCATCTTAAGTTGTCTACATTATGTGAAGCTAAGGCTGGGGACTTGCTTTGTCCCGGCATTGTCAGCCGTTGTCTTAAGTTAACTATATACTATGGGGCTAAAGCTGGGGACTACAGAGTTTGTAAATATTTACCTCTCACTGCCTATCACAGTACCATGTTTACATAATTACTGTCCAGATCTTACAGACACATATCTATTGCTGTAAGTACCCTCAATCATTACTAGATTACTAGTATAGACCCCTTTTCCATTATTAGAAGTCTAATCGAATGGATAATACAGGTCCCAACTAGAACATATATTGTATTTATATACCCCCCCATCAAGAATCTGTGTTCCAGGTTAGCAATGTCCATCATCACAACTTCTCCCCTACTGTGTACAGTTATAAGATCCTGCATCAAACAAGGGTGTTCACATCAGTCAACCATATATTTCTTATATAATTAACAGCACCCAAATTTCCTCATGATCGGTAAGTCCTGGTGATGCTGTATGAAATCTTGCTATGAGTCTTGCCTAAGTTCTTAACAGGTTGTTCTCAATTTGTGTACTTCCTTCTATATCACACATAGTACAGTCCATTCTATATCATTTTCATTGTGTCCTATCTCAAAATGCTTTACCAAAGGCGTCCCTTGTGTTTTACATTTTATGCGGGACCTGTGTTGGAGAATCCTGTTCTTCACTGGCTGAGTTGTCTGGCTCACGTATATTTTATTGCATGGACATTTCACGCAGTATACCACATTTCTGGTATTACAGTTCAAAAAAGCTTTTTGATGCCATATCACTCCTCCCATCTCCACTTCTTTACTGTTCTCAGTACATTTACCTGCTACACATTTAGTACATTTGTAATGTCCCGATAGTAGGGGTAATCCCAACATCAGTGTCAGGGTAGGTTCCTCACTCTTACGAATAGCTCTCACCAACTGTTGGCAAAAGTTTTTTCCTTTTCTGAATGCAAACAAGGGTCTAGGAATCCTAAATGTTCAATTAATTTCATGTTAGCGTTAATAGTCCTCTTAATCTTAATTCTTCATAGAGCAGCATGATTTGATCTCTCCAAAGTCCCAGAAATAGGCCCAAATCAGACAGAAAAAATACTTTATTAGCTTAGTTGTTTCACATATCTAAAGGCAAAGCACAGAGGAGAGTGACACTGGCTTGCAATACCTGAGCACTGATTACCTGACTATATCATGTTCTCATATCCTAAGTAAAACAATCTTCTTTCAGAAAGTCTTTGTCACTTGTCTGAGGAACAGAAGAGCAGGAAGACATATTGAATATCCACTATTATCTACTATAGTCAATCTTAATGGGGTGTTAAGTCCTGGGTAATTAAACAGGTAGGGATATGAGAGAAATAATGAAAGGTTACTTGAAATAACAAACTCAATATGAGTGCACAAAGAAGGAGATTAGGAGCAGCAAAGAATGTAGGAATAATTTACAGAAGGAATAAATGAGGAAAGAATGTAAAAAGAAGTAAGGCCTGGATGTACGACCATCTGAATTAGTGACTCGCAAATTGCATACTTTTGTGACTCGCAGTTTGTGAGTTGCTAATGCCGATGTACACACAAGACTGGCCCCAAATTGTGACTCGCTAATGAGTTTCAACGCAATTACTGAAATCGCTATTTGCCAGTCCGTAACCGGTCAAAGATTACGAACATAGTCTCAATTTGGACCCACGTGGTCAGAAACAGCCTTTTGCACTTCCTGACTCAGTGGAAGCACCCCAAAAAAAGGAAGTGGTGGCCCAGGAGAAGCCTGTAGAGCTGTCAGAGTTTAGAGTGCAGTGGTCAGTCGTGCAGCACACTCAGGCTGAGCACCCAAACACCAAACCATGCTTTGCAATGGCCAGCCGCCAGTCTGAGAAGGCAGCAATGGAGAGACCAAGGAAATTGAAGATCACCAAGAGGGGACTTAAAATCCTCATGGTTGAATGCTGCAGTTATCATGACCAGCTATTCGGTCATGCCTCCATGGCTGTGCCTGAGTCAAAAAAGAAAATATGGAGGGATATACAGCAGCACATCAATGCCCTGGGAGTGGCCGACCAGTCCACAGATGAGATCAAGAAACACTGGTATGACCAGCTCTCATTGGCCACGGAGAGAGGGTGGCAGCACACCTGCTGGACTCCCATGGAACTGGAGGTGGTCCTTCAAATGTCCCCCCTAATAACAGTGGAGGATATGGTTGAGACAGTCCTTGAGCCTGAGGCAATGGCCGGATTTGGCTCCCTGGGCTTGTCTGCTCCTCCAACAACACCAGGCAAGTGCAAGACTACTACTATGCCAGTACTCATGCCCACAAACCTGGAATCCCCATACATGCAACACACCCTCACCCAGAAATGTCAGGATGGTCCATATAGTTAATCAAAAAGCCACACATGTTGCATAATGGGAAATGTAGCCCAATACATATACAGTGGAGTGACTGTCAGACATTAGCTGCATAATGTTGTGCAACCAAAGAGATAGTGTTTCACACATACATTTTATTCATCTCCCCTTTTGCCGATTAGATACACCAGTGGAAGTACACGGATGGGCTGTTGATGAGGGAGAAGACCAGGGCAAGAGGGAGGAAGGGCAGAGTGAGGTGCCTGTGAGTCTCTCCAGCACATTGCATGGCCAGGTCAGTGCAGCGTCCAACTCCCCACAGCCAGCTGCAGATGAGGTGCAGGACTTCCAACAGCCAGCCACTCATAGGTGCAATCCAGACACCAGGGTCTAGCAGCAGCACCCCACTCAACAGGCATATAGGCACCTTCAGGCCAGACAGGCATCTCTGTCCCAGGTGGCATCAGATTATCAGGTGGTGTATGGAGGGCTGAAACAGGCAATGCTGCAGGTTCATCACCTGCAACATAAACAGCTAAGGAAGCTCAACAGGAAGATAACACAGGGATTTAACACCATGACCCACCAGTTGGCTGACAACCAGTTCCACAAGGACTCTAAAATAGATGCCCTTACATGTCCAATTGGCCAACAGTGCACTGAGCTGGCTGAGGACAGGAGCCTGGAAAGACACAGGGAGAGAAGCCGAGGCATAAGGTTGGAGGCCATGACATGGGCCATATGGAGTGGTGCGCAGGCAACAACACTTTCCAAGCGTACTGTGGCACTCCAGGATGAGATGGGCTACTACAGTGGTGATGTGTCACGGGCCTGGCACAGGTCACAGCAGCTTTGGAGGCAATGCAAACAGCCCAAATTGCCAGTGAGGTTGGTAGTGAGGCACCGGGCAGTGAGGTATCAAGCCTCAGTAGTATGTCAACCTCAGATGCCCATGTGCTATAAAGGAGTAGAATCCACCAACCTGCACCTACACATGGCAACATCTCCCATGCAGGATGCACCTATAGAAATGAGTGCACAGCAACAGGATGGCATACTGTTTACTCCTCTCTAGTTTAAGTTTTAACTAAATATTTTATGTTTTGTCTGATGGACAGTTTGTCTATCACTGTTTTTGTAAACCCTGCCAGTAAAGGGAGCATACTTTAAGCATTCAAAGAATTGTGGTGTCATCTTGTGTGAACATTGTGTTATATGGGATGTCTTACCGTGCAAAGTAGTGTCTAGCAATGTGATTCCTGCACCTTCTCCCCTCTGCTACTCTGTTCTCCTTTGGTGGTTGAAGCCGGGGGACCAGGATCCTTCTTCCCTGATTCCAAATCAGACTAATCTATGTGTAGACCTCTCCTGCAGACAATGTTGTGTAGGATGGCACACATTGCAATGATCATACATGCAGTTTCTGGTCTGTATTGCAAGGCTCCCCCCCTTTTATGAAGGCCACAAAAATGGGATTTCAGGAGTCCTAATATCGCCAAATCACAGTCCTGGTGCCTTGATGTGCGGTGTTGTATCACCCTTCATTTGGGGTTGCTAGAGAGAGGTAAGGTGTGAGGATTCACTGGCAAAGGGAATACGCACTGTCACCTTTGATACACACATCAATGTGAGTAGACATACATTTTGTGCAGAATGGGCACTTACATATCAGCATTTACAATATGTGTCAGTACTGAATAAGTATCCATTATCAAACTCACCACTTTCCAGTCATCTATATATTCCGTTGTGCCTGAAAATGAATGAGTCATGTCTACTCCCTGGATATTGTGATATGATGTTGGTGATTATGTTACGGGCATTCCAAACCCCCTGTATATTGAGAGAATATGTGTTTTTCCGGTTCTTAAAAAGGTATTGAAGATTAGATGGGGGACATATGGGCACATGTGTTCCATCTATGCACTCAATTGTCTGGGGAAAATTAGCAATGCTGTAAAATTGCAATTTTGTCATACACATTTCCTCATCATTCCAGGGCATGTATATGTGTGGTGGATATTGAGGATCATGGCATCAAGGAAAGAGTGAAAGAAACACAAGAGCACACTCTGAAACACCCCACCTGCAATAGCTATCACATCCTGGTAACTACCAGTGGCTAATACATGTAACAAGCATAAGACCTGGACATGGGTGGGAATAGAGTTGTTGTGCAGAGCTCAAGCTTCTAGGTGTGGATTAATTAAATCTAATATCACTTTGTACATCTTGCCTTTTATGTCTTTATAAGGACCGGCGAAGCACAATCCATGTAATTATGTGTGGGATAAAAAGAATAAACACTGATAACTACTGATTTTTACGGTTTTTGAAAACATTGGAAAACACTGAAAAAATCCACTTGATAGAAATAGAAAATTATTGCTATCAGACAACCCTACTGAATTGGGTGGTAAAGGGATGCATTGTCAAATCAGCCTAAGTATTGCGTGTTGACCCTTACAACCACATGGTAATGGCATACGTGGTAAGGACACTCATGGTAACGTTTGATATTCACTGAGAAGTTTTCAATACCACATGATCATCTAAGCTATCGGACAAGGTGGAGGCGCTGTGAGGTTACCTAAGCTATTATACAAGCACTTTTTTTATTCTATGCCTGCATCATGTGCACTTTCACTTCAAGGCATGCATTTTTATTTTTCTATTATTTTAGCTGAAGTCTTTCTTTAGTGGAGATGTTTTTATTATTTCATCAGCTTGTCTTTTTATACAGACTTCTGTTGTTCTTTTCTCTGCACAATATTCTTACTCTGTACTCTATCCAAGGTTGTATGTGATAAGTTATGAATTATTGCCGGTACAAAGCGTTGATCATGTCCCCAAACCTTATACTCAGAAATATAGGTGTTGTCAAATCAGGACAGTTTTCTCAGAACACCCAATTATTTAATGTAAAACACCTCACTGCTCTCTACATGACTGAGGGGAATTCCAACCAATTGCCATTGTGCACTCTATGTCACCTTTGCAAGTTTCTGCTGAGACCTGACACAGTCTCTCCCTCTCCATGTAGGAGAATTGGCCAGCAGACCTCTCCTTTACATACAATCACAAGTATGGGGATGGGAGTCTCCAGTGGGGGCCTGATGGGAAGATTAGGGCTTACGCTGCCATGCTCTTGTAGGGATTCTTAGCAGTGCAGGTAGGTATTTTAGAACCATTGTGGTGACAGTATCGTGGTACTTTTCCTATTTTCTACTTTCCTTGTCACTGCCTTGCTTTTATTATGTTTTATCATCATCATAAACACAATGTGTGCCTTTCTACACAGAATGTAGTTGATTCAATAAAAGCCTATTGAAACTTGTCCTGCTTCTTTTTGCCTTTGTATGTGTTAGACATATGTGACTGAGAGAAAAGTGTAAGATCTGTTCCACCGCGATTTCCCTGAGAAATCCATATGACATGCTAAGGACTGCCACAAATCACCTTTTACTCTTGGATACTGGTGAGGCACTGCTAGCTGGCTGGAAGGGCTAGGTAGACAGTTGTCACATGGCACAGGATCAGACTCAGTCCCCCGCGCCCAGTGGTGCTGCTTCCCAAATGCAGCAGTCTTGTTACTCTAACAGGAGTCTTTACATCAGAGTGAGGAGGGTGATACTACTGCTTGATTTACAATAAGGGAACACAATCCACTCCTCAGCCTGAAGTTAAAGAGGATAATGTCCCTGCTCCAAAAATAGTAGAATTACACTTTTAGGCCTGGCATCCTTGGCGTCGTCTCCCCAAATGTTTTGCCTCTGCTTCCTGGTTGTTGCTTGTGCTGGTCTCTGTTTTTGCTGTTTTTGTTACTCGGGGCACTTTACCACTGCTGAGCAGTGCTAAAGTACAAGTGCTCCCTATGGGAAATTGTATGTGTAATTGGCTTTTCCATAATTTACAGATTTGATTTACTAGTAAGTTCCTGGTAAAGTGCACTAGAGGTGCCTGGGACCTGTAAATCAAATGCTACTAGTGGGCCTGAAACACTGATTGTGCCACCCACATGAGTAGCCCTGTAAACATGGCTCAGACCTGCCACTGTAGTGTCTGTGTGTGCAGTTTTTAAACTGCCAATTCCACCTGGTAAGTGTACCCACTTGCCATGCCCAAACCTTACCTTTTTATACTTTTACGGCACCCTTAAGATAGGCCCTAGGTAGCCCCATGGGCAAGGTGTCGTGTATATTAAAAGTGGGGCACGTACTGATGTGTTTTATATGTCATAAGAGTGAAATACTGCCAAATTAGTTTTTCACTGTTGCAAGGCATAGAGCTCTCCAGGTTCACATAGGGGCTGCTTTAAAAGATCTCTTAAGTGCAATTTCCCTTTGAGAGAAGGCAAAGGTGTGGAATTTGGGGTCTCTGAACTCACAATTAAAAAATGCATCTTGTGGTGATTTTGGTTTTTAGATTGTTAGTTTGAAAATGCCACTTTTGGGGAGTAGGCATTTTCTTGCTTTAACCATTCTGTGACTGCCTGTTTGTAGATTCCCTGTCTGGTCAGACTGACAGTTGGGTTGTTTCGTGAATCTCCTCTAGACAGTGACACAAAGGGAGCTGGGGTATAGCTTGCATATCCTGATTAGCCATCTGAGCTAGACTGGAGGGAGGATTGGTCTCAATGGGTGGGCCTGGCCTCTCACAATGCAGTCTGCAACCCCCTGGTGTGTGTCTGGGGCCAGCCTGGGCAAGGCAGGATCTTGTGATCAACAGAGACTTTTCTTTGAAGTATGTCTACTTCAAAGGCAGAAAGGGTTATAAGTAGTGAACCCAAAACACCAGACTTTAGATTACTTCACGATTTACTTCTGGAACCAAGAGGAACCTCTGCCAAGGAGAAGAGCTAAAGAACTGAAGAGAAGTGCTGCCTCTGCCTGTGACTGTGCTTTGTTGGGCTATTCTGCAGTTGCTGCATCTGCCTGATGAAGGGGACAAAGACTGGACTTTGTGGGACAGCTTGGACTGAGCTTGCACCCTGTTCTGAAGTCCCAGGGCTACCAGAGACTTCCTCTGCCAGCACCTGGACTCTCTGCTGAGACTCCTGCCCTGCAAAGTGGTGCTTAATCCAGTCCCTGGGCCCTTGAAAGAAGAAGCTGGTAGAAAACCAAGAAGATCCAAGGAAACCAACTCCGGATGACTTGGAACGATGCCGAATCCTGTGACGCCGCCTGCAACTGAAGCCGCGGTCCTTGCTGGAGTGCGACAACCCCGCAGGCCTGATGCTGCTGCAGCCTCGCTGAAGTCTGTGACTCTGTGTCAGTCACCGCACCACGTCGTGACCGCTGGATATCACCTCTGCTGAAAGTGCAACGCTTGGCACCAATGCCGCCTCACCTCCACTCTCCGCAGCAAGGACCCGACACCTCATCGTGACGCCTCCACTCCACAGCACCGGAACTGATGCCACCTCAGATCCAGCGACGCCTCAATCTCTGACTCCTTGCACCAGCTTGTTTCCTCATTTTCACAAGGTACTGTACCTGGGGGTCCATGTGACTCTGTGACCGGTGCCATTAGCGTTGGATTGCTGGAAATGACTTCGTTATGACCCCGTGATATCACCAAATTGAAGCATTTGTGTTTCTGAGCCAATATTGAAGTTTACTCTTTTAAAAATTCATAACTTTGCCTGTGTATGTTGGATTTTTGTTGCTGTGGTCTTGTTTCATTCTGATAAATATTGGCTATTTTTCTAACCTGGTGTTGAGTCATTTTGTGGTGTTCGCGCTGTAGTACTGTGTGTGATAGTACAAATACTTGACACATTGTCTCCATGTTAAGCCTTTCTGCTCGGGCCAAGCTACCAAAGGGGCGAGAGGGGGTTAACCAGGTGTGTTTCTCCTTTGCCCTGACTAGAGTGAGGGTTCTAGCTTGGACAGGGGCTAACCTGACTGTTAACCAGAGACCCCATTTCTAACATACACCATCTGGTCAGACAGAACTTTCACATATGCCTTGCTTGTAAGGGCACAAAGTGTGAAACAAATGTTACTAAATATTTGAAAGAATAAGTCAGACAATGATATAAACAGTTTTTACAGCTACTCAGAGAATAATTTCTGATTTGCCAGTGTGCAATAGAATGTCAAATTGAAAATACAGTAAGGGAATACTATCTTACAACTGAGTCTACAATGAGTCCCTCATAATGAGTGGCCCGGAAATGGGCTTGGGGTCCTGGTAACTATAGGAATGGGTACAATCTGTCCATTACAAGTCGGGCCCAGATGGAAAAAAAACAATGAATTGCTGCTGAATTCTACAACACTGTTACTGATTTACTTGGAAATACCTCCTTTACTTATGTTTTTTCTCCTGGCGATTTCACCAGCTTCAAGCTGGTAAAATATATGATTGAAAAACATGGATCCACAATAAGTCCATGAACCTTGTAAATGTAATGAGCCAGTAACAAGCGTTACCAGCCCCATCTGATTTAACACATAACGAGTGGCTTCACAGTAGGTGAACCAGAGGATCAAAAATACAGAGAAGTAACATTAAACCAATCCAGACACATAGGCATCTCTAATGATATTTACATACATATTTAGGTTTGCTATTTATTAAGAACAGGTAAATGTGGTTTAAACTCAAGGTTAGGCTGAAATGGAAAGGGTGTAAGACAGTCCTTGGGATAGGAAAGCTTTGTCAAAAACCCCAAAAGTGTAATAAAGTGGAATTTGGTTTGTGTATTTACCTCAAAACAAGAATCAGAATAGAGGCTAGGATAAATTGAATTGGTATCCATTTCAAATAAGTCACAATATGGCAGGCAGTGGTCTCAAAGCTTTCTTAAAAAATAAGTCCTACTTTGAACCCCACTCATATCTTTTGAGGAAGCCCCATTGGACACCTATGTTTATCACTATAGAGCAATGTAAATAACCACTCCATGTTTCTTTGGAAAGATGTTGGATGTTGATCACTAACAATCAAAACAGACTCAGTATGATATATTTATTAGAATCATGTTATTTTTTGCCTTTTTTGTAGAGGTTACACATTTTTCCTTCATTTTTAGGTCTCACCTGTGACAGCACGTGTGCCACATGCCCTCTCGCTTGTGAGCCATATTGTATACAACAAGGGTGTTAGAAATTGGGTTACAGAATGACTGGGTTATGAGCCCTGGTGAAGCAGCAACCACATTCCTACGCAGGGTAAGGTGCTAGCAAACCTCAAATTAACCTTTGCTCAACTCCCTGGTAGCTTGGCAGAGAGCAGACAGGCTTAACTTAGAGGCAGTTTGTAAAGTATTTGTGCAACACTTCGAACAATAAAACAGTGAAAACAGCACACAAAAATGATTCCACGCCAGGTTACATAAATAGAGCAACATTTAATAAATAAAACAAGACCCAAATGACAAAAATCCAATCAGTATAACAGGAGAACGTTTAAAAACAAATCTACAAAATAGCACCAAAAAGCATAAAGCACCATTTGTGACTATCTAGTTATGCTAGACCGGGCCAAACGTTCAGGCCGAACGTGATGGAGTGTGGGTCGGATACATTCCTAGATTAGTCCTCCTGAAGTGTTACCTTTTCAAGTCTTGTGCCAAGAGTCCCATTCGCTTTGGAGAGGGTAGCAGGTAGCAAGGATAGTGTCGCTAATGGCATTGCACAAAGAGCAGACCGAGTGTTGTGGACAGGCTGGGTGGAGCTTAGCAGTGGACAATAAATGCTTGCAATGTAAAGAGAAAGGCTGGCAGCAGCTTGTTCTGAATTTTAGTGCAAGCAACTCTGTTCCAGTGCAAACATGCCCGTTTGTGGTAGCAAAGGGAACAAAAGCTTTATTTCACAAGCCTGTGAGCCACTCCAACGGTCCAGGACCCGAGAGGCAACACTTGGGGATTATGAACTCACTGCAGCTGAGTCCAGAAGCTGCCTATGTCCCTGAGGCTCAGATCAGAATAGTCCATAAATGTAAATTGAACATTGTTGGTTTTAATCCCTTTCCAAGTACCGAAAGAGCCAACAGCATTTTTACCCCCGAAACTCAAATGGTGACCATCAGGACCAAAAACTGTTTTATGAACAAAACCAAAGAATTTTAAGACAAGCAATGAAATGAGACTAACGTTTAGGCCAAGAGCCAATCCTCCCAGCAGTAGATCAAAAAGGTAAAGCAAATTCACTGGGCTACTGAAGTCATTGATTGTCTTGATATTCTCCAGGACGATCAGATAACCTCCACTGGCGCTTATTGCTTCAAAGCACTAGAACTCTTTTTATTCTTTAAAGATTCATCACTCAACTTCTGCTTATTGGATTTTTGTCTTTTCAGTCTTGATTTAATTATAAAATTATGGTCTGTTTTTTTAACCTGGTGAGGAGTATTTTGTGGTGTTTTCATCGTGTTGCTGTGCACAAATACTTTACCTATTGCCTCTTTAAATAAGTCTGAATGCTCTGTGCCAGGCTACCTGACAGTGAGCACAGGTTTCCTTTAAGTGTGCATCTGACTTACCCTGATTAGAATTGTGGTTCCTGCTTGTACAGGGTGCTTACTATGGCATCCAGAAACCCAATTTCTAACAACAAGCCTAGGGCTGACAAATCAAACAAAAGGGCTTGCAGCCCGCCCATTGCTTAGCATTAGTTGGCTTTATCATCACTCTTATTTGCTGCCTTCTAACTGGCCAGCAAGTGCTAGCTTAATTTCCCCTTCTTTTGGCTGGAGCATGCACCAAGTAATGATGACTTCAGCTTGATTCCTGTCTATTTGTTGCATATGCTGTGATTGAGGTATTAATTTTAATTATTTTTCTTTCTTCTCTTCCTTGTTGAATCTCTTGCCATTTGTAGCTATGCTTTAATATGCCACACACACACACACACACACTTCAAAGGAGCTCTTTTCTTGTTTGAAATTGATTTTTATTGTGCGAACAGATGTTATCTGCTTTTATTATGAGAACAGCTATTTTCTGCTTACAAATGTATTTTCACCAAAACATCAGTGCAGTTGTTTTTTATGAGATATTACTATTTTCCAAGTGTCATAATGTTGTTTCTTTTTCATGTATAGGGAGATTAACTGATTTGCTAAGACTCACCGGGGTGTTGCACAAGACCTAACGAGCATTGGCAAGGCCATCTGGTCTTGCCTTTGATACTATAGGCTCTGCCATTTCCTTTTGTTCATGATGTAAAGTGTGGCCATGGCTGATTTTGGCAATGATTTGTAGTCATACTGTATAGCAGCATATCTAAAAATGATAATTAAAAGGGGTTATGGATCCTTGGCTAATGCACTTTAAAAAAAGCCATTAGTCCTGGCTCGGTCATAGTTCTTTTTTAATTAGTTTTAGCCACACTGCAAAGCATCCATGCTGCTGTGCAGCCTAGCTACAAAACCTTGCCAAAGACAATAGCTCTCGAAGGTGAGACCTATTGGCATTGACAATGCTTGTTTTCTGCTGGAGACTGCTTGAAGTAAAACGTGTCTGTGCTGCAACTACAGGAAATGTTCTGCTTCAACAAGTGTCCGACTGGTATCTCACATGACTTTTGTATGCTTCTTTTTTCCTCTGCCTTACTAATTGTGTTTTCTCATGTCTCTTTACCTCACTCCTAGCAGGTATTTATTTATTCCTGATTTTTCCCTTTGTCACTCTTTTCCAATCATTCTCTTCATTCTTTTCCCCATCTACTTCTCTTCATTTTATGGTGATAAAAAATAAATCCTAGTCCCCTAAAATGTGCACCACCACCCACCACTTGCAACCATTGTCAACCACTGTCAAAAATCAAGCAAAGAAAGAAGACCTAAAGAAAGAGGAATGGGAGAACATTCATGATTATAAAGGGCTATTCAGAACTTAGGATGAAATGATAGGCCTGTAATTTAGAGTTCTAAAATGCTCCCTGAAGGTTTGCAACAGCTGCTTTCTTTAGAACTATTAAGGTTTTACAACACCGCCTTTTGGCCTTTCTATCTAAAGCAGATGCTCAATTTATAAAACAAAAATACATGAGACTTCTTTCTTTGTTCATATCAGATTACTGCTGATCAATACATGATTCTTCCTTCAATTTCAAAATGAAACCCATCCAGTAACACCAGTGGTTGCCCTCTACTTTGTTTTGTTCCGCGAACATGGGATTTAAATGCTCTTTATTCGCAGATGGTCCCCAGGTGGTGAACCGCACATAAAGAATACAATTACTCAGTTGAAAGAGAAAACACATGATTAGATGGTATTGAAAAGCTATTTATCTTCCAACTTTAGTGGTTGCAGAAAGACAACAAAACCCTGTTCCTTTCTCTAAGTGAGACATGAATGACCAATTATTTGATTTAATAATCAATATGCTGTTGAATAAAGAGAGTGGAAAAGCAACGTGTGGCAGACTCATCACATGAGACTATTGAGTTATGTAGACAACGATTCAAGGCCAGTATTATCACCTAATGATATCTATTGCTTGGTGTGAAGAAACAATGAGAAAGAAGGAAGGACGTTTGATCACGTATAACACGTTTAATGAAACTTTTAGGCACTGCTGAGCCTAAAATTGGCACACTATCATTATCTATTTCGCAAACAGTCAAGATAACTCCATTACCCATCACCAAAAGTTCTGCTCCTGCTGAAATATACTTGGAGGCACTATTTTGGTCCTACGTTTATTTCTGTGATTTTATATGGTGTGCAAATGGCCCAAATGAGTGAAAACTCATTACATGATTGCATGAGAGAAGTGAACTTACTTCTGTACAAACAGTGGGACACTGATACATGTATGCAAAGGAATCTCACACAAACAAAATAATATATTTGAGCCATTGGAATTAAGCAGCAAAGATAGAGCAAATTTTGCAGCGGGGTGTTGGAAATGATCCTCTTTTGCTTAGTATTTCCCCTGATTTTTACCTTGACTGTTTTTGTTTGCAGTAGAACCCTGTGCACTTTAGCCCCCAGAAACATGATGAAATTGACATTCCCCTAATTGGCATATTTAACATACTATAAGACAGTAGTACATGGCACCAAGGTGTATGTACCCAGGCCGGTAATGTCATAAGTGGACTGTAACCCCCATTGTGCCAGCCACTACAGTGACAATGTAAATGTGACTGTGGGCCTGTTGTCACCAGTGGAGATTTTAACCTCAAAAATGACTATCCAAGTAGCCACTTTTAATGGGACTAAACCTTCTTTTTAAATATTTATGTCACTCCTTAGGAGGACTTATTGCCCGTAAGGCAGGATTCATTGCATTTTAGCGTACAGCAAGTCAAGGTTTAATGTTAAACATGTCCTTACAGTGACTAGCGCTTCAAACCTATTTTCACTACACCATAGCTGACTGTTCCGTAGGTAAAAATGGGATGCAATAATTAATACTAATACTGTATCTTGGGAATGGGACTTGCTGGAAAAATAATTCAACCACTACTTTTAATAGTTGTTAAAAATCGAATCAGTGGTGTAATCAGGTTTTTTTAAATGTAACAGAAAAGTAACTTTTGGACAGTAACCTTTGCCCTGCCTAAATTAGCATTTTGCTCTCCCACTTCGGCCAGTAATTTGCATTTAAATGGTTGTGAATGACGTGAGAACTTGCTCACCTAAGTGAGCAGAGATGTTCCATCTGAACCAGACAGAATATGCAGGAGGATCCTTTTTGGCATTAAAATGTCAAATCCTGCTTGAATGTCACATCCTGCTTGACAGATCTTCTGGGGGTTTTTTATATGACATTTAAGGCACACATCAAAGAGACCTTCCCTATCTGGGCCCTTTTTTGGTCCCCCTAACCAGTAAGACTCCACAGTGGGGCTCGTGTTGACTTGTCACAACCAGTTTGACAGGTCTGCTGAGTTTACATATAACATTTGAGAAGCATGTCAAAGGTGGATGCTGAAGGCCAAAGCAATTTTGGTGTATCCAAATTTGAATCCTGCAAACTCTGTCCTGTTCTACCAGACATCTGTGTCTGAGTTTGTTGTGGGTACAGGGACTGCCTAAAACTAGAATCTGGTCTTTGACACTGGAGAACACAACGATTACCATAGTACTCTTTTCATGCACATCCCTAGTCCTCAGAGCCCAGGTTTCGTTTGGGTGAAGACTTCGGCCATCTTAAAAATTCCCAAAGTGGGTATGGTTATCCCCAGGTTCCTTTAACCTATTGGTTAGGGCATCCCTGGGGGCCTTTCCTACCTACTAGGTTTCACTAGGCATAAATGTGGCATTGGCATGAACATTTATCAGAGCACTCCTGGACCTGTGGAAGATCAAACAAGCACTGAACCTGCTGCACTGGACCTAGAACCTAGAAGACTGGGCTTGCTCCCTCTTGTACCCAGGACAAAGAAGTGGACTTCAAGGGTCATAAGACCGACCTCCTGTTAAAGCTACAGGGGCACAACAAGCTACAAGAGGCCTTTGCCTCTAGCTGTCCAGTGGCAATTAAACACAGATTAGATGCTCCTCTTGGCAGCTGCCTGCCACTCCGTGGGTTAATATGTGCCTCCCTGGTGTCTTGGGGCTTTAGAAGTGTACTACTGTTGTTGATTGGGCTTAAATTACTAAAGCAGAAGGCAAAATATTTGACCAGTGTAGCCGCCCCATGCTCCATCTCACTCAGCATCAAATTACCCACAGGTCCTGGTATATCTCCACCATTGACTATCATTTGCACTTTGTGCTTCTTGGCGCTATTTCCACTTAAAACTTTAAACATTCATATATCTGGTTATCTTATCAGATTTATGTCATTTTGGTGTCAATTGGTCTATTTAATTTTACTCCATTTTTAAAACCTTTAGTGGTTCACTCTGACAAGGATTGTGACAAGGATTGTGATTATTACTTGAGGTGGGCACTTACCGCCTCAACTAATAACCTAATTTCTTACAAATAAGTTATGTGGAATGTCAGGAAATTCTGGAAATAGTGCAACACATTCTGTGGGAGTATTTTACCATGTTCTTATTTTAATACGTTAATCCTGTCTGAGCAAAGGTTTAACATCAGTCGAACCATTTTAACAACTAAATACAGCAATCAGCAAATAAAAGAGGACCAGTCAAACCAGTCAAACTTAGAAAAAGGTTAGGCATCATGTGGCACCACAGGTGGCAATGTTTATTAATTTCTAAATTATTTTATCTAGAACCAATTTTTTTATTGCAATCTGCAAATGATTCAACAAATGGTGTATTATGTAGCAAGTGTTTTAAATCCATAATTACACATAAAATGTCACGTCACAGAATTGCATAATGACAAAGCCCCTTAATACATGTAATTGGCATGAGAGAGGAACTCCTGTTCGGGATATGCTCAACAGTCATAATCATTCACATTTTAAGATATAAAATTAAATAAACCTCATAAGATGCTTGTCAGACTTGTCGTTTTCTGGGTTAAGTGTTGACTGTATCTCCTTCAATGCCATAGTTTCGCTAATACCTTTTTAAAAAGCAGATGTGAAAAGCGGTTTTGTGATCTAACAGATTGGACGGAGTCTGTACCCTTGCTCCACATGTATCCACACTCATTTAACTCCCTAGTTCCATGTACCTGCATGGCGAGGAAATACGCTTGTATGTACTGGAGGAAAACTGATTAAAAATTGTTAAATGTAAATAAAAAATACAATTATTTTATGGTATGGAGTAGGATTAATTTAGCGTGCACTGTGATCTTACTTGGCACGGGTACTTTGAAAATGTTAAAAGAATAGTAAATTATGAATGACTTAGACTGAGAACACTTGAATGGTGGTCCCGAGGATCATGCATAGTCTTTGACGGGGGCTCATTATCGGGGCAAGTGCTACAATGGGTTCAAAATAGAGGTTACACTTCTAGCTTCAGATGGGGTGACAACCTGAAAATAGTGGAAACGCATATGGCATTTATAAACCTAGATGCAACCCACATAAAAACTAAAACATGTAAAAATATGCTCCCATTGCGTTGCCCTGGTGTCTGGGTCACATCAAAGAGCACTCGTGGAAATCTGCATGGAATCATGGAAGAAGTATTTTACTCTGGAAAAACTACTTTCAAAATATTTTGATGTGCTCTCTTCACATACTGAGAAGACGTTTAGAAGTGGCTAATGTGTGACTTTGTGGGTGTTGATCAACTTTTCCAGGTGGCTCCACCCAAGGAAGACCCACAAATCCAACGAAAGTAATAGATTTGCTCTCGATAAAATGCAATTATACCCGGCAGAATTTCTGTGTGGCCCGATGCCATTTGCAAGGCTGAAATCCCACCAATCCTAATGCTATTATTCAAGAATAATATTCTCTGTTCACAAACTATGGGACATATTTATGAGTCCCAAGCGCCACCTTGCGCCACATTTGTGGCATTATTTTGACTCAAATATGGCATTAAGGTGGCATTTCCCATGCGCCATATATACAAAGTGGTGCAATGTTCACATTGCACCACTTTGTAAACCCTTGTGCACATTATGCCTGCACCGGGCATAATGTATGCAAGGGGGGCGTTCCACCGTTAGGGGGGCTGAAAACATGGTGCAAGGAAATCTACGAGATTTCCTTGCACCATTTTTTCGGCACTTTTAACGCATGCTCAGAGCAGTATTTTAAAGGGGGCTTCCATTATTTAGAATGGGCCCCTATGTACTGTCCAGGAGTAGCAGCAACATTTTGGCACTACTCCTGCAGAGTACATCAATAGCTTCACATAGAATGACCCTTTATGCCCCCTACCCTGCGCGATGGTGCACCGTAGTTTAAAATACGGCACACACAAGGTGGCGGTAGGGAGCAACTTCTTTTTATGGAAAGTGGCACTGACTGCATCGCCACTTTCCATAAATCTGCCCCTATGTTTTTTTATGGACACACCTAACTAGCACTTAGATGTGCAAAAACTTGAATCAGGTATATGATGATAAAGACTTGGTGAACATGGTTAAATCAGGAAATTTCCCTACCTCATGTTTCTTTAAAACAAAAATTGATGGCTCTTTCAAATTGTGCAGGAACAGGTCTGAGTGTTCCATGTCTTATGCTGGGCATGGTAACTTTATTGTGCAATCTAATGCGATGTGCAAAGTGTATTCATAGTACTCTATTGTACTTTTATACACTTCTTACTCCAGATGCGGTGCAGATGGGAATGAGTAGTATGCTACTCTGTGCGAACGAATGTTTTGGATGGAGGCATGAGGAAGAGTGTGTCTCTAATATTGCATGTGTGGGTACTGTAAGTGGCTTGTGCGAAAACCAGAGTTGTACCCTAATCATGTTTTTATTACTGCTCCTAGTCATCAACTTTAATTGAAAAGTAGTGAGGGATAGGATGCTTAGGCATAAGAGAAACAGCTGCTCCAGAAGTCATGCAAGTGATAATGCAAGCTGTTTAACAAGCATATCCACCTCTTTGATATCACAATCTAGGAAAATGGTACTAGTAAATGCTACATGAGAATCAAACGAAGCCTAACCCCATGAGGCATTGTTAAGTCACATGGAAATACCATGTGAAGTCAACCTAGTGGCAAACACTGTTGAAGTGTTAGAATCTGGGCACGTTTGTGGTTTTCAGGTTAAGATTTGTCAGCCCAAAACTGCAGTTTTTTTGTCAAGGTAAGCGATCCTTGCTTTGAAAGGTGTGCCGAACACAGATAATATTTGGTGAACAGACTTTGTGAGAAAGGCTGGCACTGTTTTAGGATTTATCATGAGTAGGTGCAATATTACTAATACAGGGTGGTATTACCTGCACCTTATTATTCTGAACTTTCACATCTAAAAGGGGAATTTTGAATTATGACCAGGACTGCTGCAATTGTGTGGCAGTGTGGGACTAAATTATGTTGCAAGGAACGGTAAATTATGAGGCAAAAGGTGACACTTTTTGTGATAGTATTGATTCATTGTTATGTCATTTTTACAGATGATAACACTGTCTGGGCAATATTTCACCATGTTACTATGAGTGTAGTACTTAAATACAGCAAAAAGCAACTGAAAGGTACCAGTCGACCTTTGCGAAGGGCCTTTCACTGTGCAGAAACATATGCCGCCATGTTTTTAAATTTTTTTATTCCATTTTAGGTAGAGTTTTTTTGCTAAAATCTGCTGATATGATGATTTATGTGGCAAATGCAGCAAACGCATTTATTTCCTGCAATTGGAACGTACTGCATTACGTTATAGACTCTTAGCCCACCAGAGGTCTTCCAGTTTGAAGTAAGTGTCCCTCAAATCAGACACAGAAAAAATACTAGATCTCTTCACTGCTGCATACAGAAAATGCATTGCATGCACATTTGTTAGGCTGTTTTTTTACTGAGCAGAATTCAGACACCAATTAAATGTTTACATTTTTTTAGAGTATTTCTACAATTGAATAATTTCAAAAGAAGGTATAAATTAGTCGGATTATGGAGAAGTCATTATGGTAATTGATCATATCTGCTGAGGAGAATTTCCACATTTTTCAGACTCTGTGAAAGAAACACTCTAAGTTACAATGTTCAAATGGGTCAATATAAAATGATTTAGCCAGTCTTAAAAGCCCTCATAAATTGCCCAATTTACACTTGCCGACTATTCATAAAAGGATTTCTGACAGGCATAAATTGTAATACTTATTTTACTGCTGTGTAGTTCACTGTCACAGTTGTACAGAATTACTCTGTAGTCAATCTCACCAGTGGTTGGGAGTGGAAGGGACAAGGCTTAATTTGCCTTGACAGTTTGTGAATGCTCCAAAACTCCTATTTGACACTTTCCCACCCAGGGCATGGTCAAGGTTTTACTCCAGTTTAAAGCAGGAGTGTCTCCCACTGCAGCGTGATTAGGAGAATGTCTCAATCCAAAGCTCGGTGGGGGTATAGGTAAAAGGGTTTCTCCATTGGGGAATTTCTTTCCGCATGGAGGGAAAAAAGGAAAAATTAGAACGCTTTTTCAAAAGGCAGAATTGTACACCGTGCACAATTACCTATTGGCGAACTAACACCATTTAACATGATATCACATTACTAAATCTTCAGCACGATTGGAAAGCTCCGACTAGAGCAATTTTCCAGACGTATTACCTAAAGCTGGGCTTTGATAATAAAGGAACATTGTAAATGTACGTATGTGAAGGGCATTACTTCGGTGGGCCCAAATTTACTTTGTGGAATGGCCCTGAATTTCTGCGGCCGAAATAGACTCAAGGGTGTGATGTCGTCACGGAGGTAAGACGACACCACAAGAGGAGCAGGAGGGTGATGAAGCCCTAACACCCCTCAAACCAGGTCAGAATGGACTGGGCTGGGAGAAAGGAAGGGGAGTTGACAAGGGAGGGGAAGGAGAGGCACGAAGTCAGTGCGCGCGAGTAGGAGAATAAAGAAAGACGTATTCAACCGTTACCTTTGTCTGGCGTAATCATTCAGGTCCCGCCGCGACCTGACATTTGGCGACGAAGGGTGGGCCTGCCAATCCCTTGGCAGCACCCCAAACAGACGCCGGACGGACCGCAGCGTGCCCCTGCGAGAGGCGCAGGCCGGCAAGAACCCCGCGGGGAGAAGCCCCACCCACCAGGCAGCAATACAGGAGAGCGACCGGTAAGCCTCCGAACACCGGCGCTCCCCAGTGCCAGCGAAATACGCGCTGTCCAGCGCGGGCGTGTCTCGCCCCAGCTGCAACCAGCAAGGAACGTGCAGCGGGCGGGGCACCATCTTTAAAAAAAAAAAAAAAAAGAAGAGAAGCACGCGTACCTATCGCCCACGTGCGGCCGCCCAAGGAGGAGGCGCTGTCTCTCTCTGACTCGCGCCAACCCAGCTGCCAATCTGCCATGCTGCGCAGCTCTAGCGCAACGGCGGCAGCAAAGAAGGCGCCCGCACCCTCCGGGAAAAAAAAAAAAACAGAGGAAAGGAAACTACACAGCTCAGACAGCTATCGAAGAGGAGCGGCCACCACGTAGATAAAGCCCCCTTTTTCCCGGAGCCCCCACGCGCTGCCAGCAACCTGAACACCACAGAAAGGAGGTGAGGACTGCGAGGCCAGGCCTGAAAAAAAAAAAAAAAAAAAAAAAAAAAGGAAAAAAATAATATAAATACTATAAGTAAAGCGAAACAAAAGGGACACAGCCACATAGGGCAGAACCCTCCTGCCCCAAAAAAAAAAAAAAAAAAAATTTCAAATCACGAACAACCACAAGGCGACACTACCCATAATGGCCGGCGTCCCGCCAATAGAACCGTTCACGGTCACTGGAACCCCCCCCCACCCAAGCAGCGAGGTGGAAGGTGTGGGTAGAACGCCTGGAGACATACTTTGAAGCATTGGACATCAAGGCAGAACGGCACAGGCCCCTCCTCCTCCACATCGGCGGAGCGGACATCCACAAAATATTCAAGTCAGTGACGGAAGTACAGCCGCGCACGTACGAAACTTTGAAAAGAGCAATCACAGCACATTTTGAGCCCTATGCAAACTCAGACTACGAGAGGTTCCTACTGCGCCAAGCACGCCAAATCACGGACGAGTCTGTCGACGTTTCTACGCTAGGCTAAAAGAGCTAGCCAGCACCTGCACCCTACCAGATGAAGAGGATGAAATCCGAGCACAATTCATACAAGGGTGCTCCTCATCAAAACTCAGAGAACGCATCCTCCAGCAACCCAACATGCCGATGAAGGATATCCTCACACTGGGGCGCTCACAAGAGTTAGCACGAGCCAGAGCAGCGCACATGGAACAACTGCCAACAACACAGCCGAAAGCAGAGACGGCTAACGCGGTACAAACGAACGCACCGCGGCCTAAAAGAGAACCGTACAAAGGAAGACTATGGGGCAAGCCATGCAAATGGTGCGGTGGCCCAGCTCCACATCCGACCACATGCCCAGCCTGGGGAAAGATGTGCAGCGCATGCGGGAAGCTAAATCACTTTGCAAAGGTCTGCAAATCAACACCAAAACAGGCAAACAACCCCACAAAGAAAACCATCAAGATGGTAGAGGCATCTCTGATCCAAGACTCGGACAGCGACACGGACAACGACCAGCACACGGTCCACGTAATTCACGCAGTCGGAGGTCGACGTTTACCCATGAGCACCGTCACTGTCAAGGGCGTCCCGACACAGGCACTAGTGGACACAGGCGCTTCCATCAACTTAATGGCTTTAGACGTGTACAACAACCTGTCGCAACCACGACCAGCACTTCGGCCCACAAACATACAAGTGTTTGCATTCGGAAACAAACGACCGCTTGACATAGCAGGAGTTTTCACGACCGAAATTACCCACGATAGCACGGAAGGAGCCACCAAAGTGTATGTATCAAAGGATGGAACAGGATTCCTACTAGGCTGCCGCACGGCTCAAGACCTCAACCTCGTACATTTTGCTTTCGCAATCCACGTGAGCACACTCCAACTCCTAATGCAAGATTTCAAGTCCCTCTTCGAAGGCATCGGATGCCTCAAAGGGCCGCCACTACGACTGCACATTGACGAATCAGTAAAACCCACAGCACTCAGACACCGTCGGATAGCAATCCACCTAAGACCAAAAGTAGAACAGGAACTACGCCTCCTGGAACAGGCAGGAATCATTGAAAAGGTGTCTGGCCCGACGCCATGGGTCTCCCCCTTCGTAGTTGCCCGAAAGCCCAAACAACCAGGAGCAGTCAGAATTTGCATAGACATGCGCCTGCCAAACCTGGCAATCAAGAGGGAGCACCACCTAACTCCTACAATAGATGACATCCTCAGCGAATTATCTGGGTCATACTGGTTCTCCAAAATGGACCTTCGGTCAGGCTACCATCAGGTCATGCTACACCCAGAATCACGACCCATCACCACGTTCTCCACCCACGTTGGCCTCTGGAGACTAAACTTTGGCATCTCTAGCGCCGCAGAGGTGTTCCAACACGTCATAAAAGAGGTCCTGCAAGGACTCCCAGGAGTCCTCAACGTAAGTGATGACATCCTAGTCCACGCACCCACTGTGGAAATACATTTGAAAAGATTGCAGGCAGTATTTGCCAGGCTCCAAAGCAAAGGGCTGACACTACATAAGGACAAATGTGAATTCCTCAAACAGGAAATCTGTTTTTTTGGATACTGATTTTCGAAAAATGGAGTCGGACCTGACCCCCTGAAAGTCAAAGACATCCAAGAGGCACCAGCGCCCACATCAGTTTCAGGGGTAAGGAGTTTCCTAGGCATGGTCACGTACTGCAGTCGTTTCATGCAGAACTTGGCAGACATCACAGGACCTCTGCGGGAGCTCACACAAGCCAACAGACAATGGAAGTGGGGCGAAGAACAAGAGAATGCGTTCCAAGCCACGAAAAATGCATTATCCGCAGAAACCACGATAGCGTTTTTCGACCCACGACGACAGTCACAGTTAGTCGTTGATGCCAGCCCCACAGGACTAGGTGCGGTGCTAGCACAAAAGCAGGACTGCGGGGAATGGGCACCCATTGCTTTCGCCAGCCGCTCGCTTACACCAACGGAACAGCGATACTCGCAGATCGAACGGGAAGCCATCGCTATCCACTGGGGATGCCGCCATTATCACCTCTATTTGTACGGAAAGCCATTCTCTGTGGTGACGGATCACAAACCATTATTACCTCTATTCAAAGGCTCATCTTCAAAGCCACCACCGAGAAAAATGGATCCTATAACTACAGGAATATGATTTCACGCTAGAGTACCAACCGGGCACAAGAAACCCAGCGGATTTCCTCTCCCGGCATGCCCGCGTAGCCACGCCGCAAGAAGCGGAAGACGCACTGGAAACAGAAGAGTACGTCAGAACGATAGTGGACCGCGCCAGGCCGGTACCCATACCGCTCAGCGAAGTGATCGAAGCAACCGCCCAAGATGAGTGTCTACAGCTAGCCATCGCAGCCACAAGAACAGGGAACTGGCGACCCCTGCAGCGCCCCGACACCTTCAGAAGCGCAAGCCCGTTTGCATGCACTATTCAATGTGCGACAAGAACTCTCCACAAGCGAAGAAGGCTGTCTTCTGAGAGGCCTCCGTTTGGTTATCCCGTCCAGCCTGACAACTAGAGCAGTGTCCTTGGCTCATGCGGCTCACCAAGGCATCGTAAAATCGAAATCCCGTATCAGAGATAAAGTGTGGTTCCCAGGCCTAGACAAGATGGTGGAAGACATGGTAAAACAGTGTCTAGTATGCCAAGCCAGTGGCAGTCCAGACACCCCAAAGCCAGTCATTGCTGAGGAGGGACCCACAAACGCCGTGGCAACGGGTCAGTGCAGATTTTGGAAGCCTTCCTGATGGCTCACATATGATCATTGTGATAGACGACTACTCTCGCTACCCGGAAGTCGAAGTCGTACACTCCACAGCCGCCCATGCAGTCATTCCCAAAGTAGAGAAAATGATGGCCACCCATGGACTTTTCGGAGAGGTGCGCACTGACAATGGGCCACCTTTCAACAGCCATGAATGGGCGGCATTCCTAGCATCCACAAACACTAAACATCGGCGCATCACGCCACGGTGGCCACAAGCGAACGGAGAGGTGGAGAGGTTTGTGAAGACAATCAACAAGGTAATCCGCATAGCGATAGCAGAAGGCAGAGATCCGGAACGAGCAATATATGCTTTCTTAAGAGAATACAGAGTCACGCCACACGCCACCACAGGAGTCACCCCCAGCCAACTTTGTTTCGGGAGAGTGGTGTCGGATGCCATCCCGTATCATCCATCATGGGCAGCAAGATCACCACTACCAAACAAGTCAGAAACCAGGAGGACCAACACCAACACAAAAGCATCACAGAAACGGAAGGCCCGTGAAACGACGTTACGGGTCGGGGACACCGTCCTGGTAAAAGATCGCCACCCAGGAGGAAAATTCCGTCTCCCGTTCAAAGTACAACCATGGACGGTGACGGCGATAAAAGGCACTATGGTAACGGCTCGACGTGGGCCAGAAACAGTGACACGCAATGCAGCACTGTTCAAACATTTACCCTGTGCGAGGAGAGATGAAAGAGATGAGGACAGCGCAGAAGAATGGGCAGACCTGAACGGAGATGCAGGGGGACCGATACCCACGAATAGAGAAGAGAGAGACACTCCGGAACACAACGGAACACACCGAACAGCAGAACAAAGGCAAGAACAACTCTGTGGAGAAATAGCACCCGACGGGAGAACAGGAGAGAGCCAAGTGTCAGAACGATCCAGGACAGGAAGATACCTGCTGAGGCACAATCCAGGCCCGTCCCGGAGATACGAGAACTATGCCGATGACTGACCGACCCCATGGGCACTCACCCATGGGCCAAGAACTGTTTCAACAGAAATCCACGCTGGCAAAGTAAATGGTTTCCAGTTTTTTGAGTTTGATGTTCATGTTAAAAGTTTCCCTTCCCCGTTGGGGAGGGATGTGATGTCGTCACGGAGGTAAGACGACACCACGAGAGGAGCAGGAGGGTGATGAAGCCCTAACCCCCCTCGAACCAGGTCAGAATGGACTGGGCTGGGAGAAAGGAAGGGGAGGTGACAAGGGAGGGGAAGGAGAGGCGCGGAGTCAGTGCGCGCGAGTAGGAGAATAAAGAAAGACGTATTCAACCGTTACCTGTGTCTGGCGTAATCATTAAGGTCCCGCCGCGACCTGACAAAGGGCACTAATTAGGAAATCAGATTTAAAGAATGACATGCACTCAACATTACAATCTCTGCGGATGTCGGGGGGGGCGAATCAAAAATAAGAAATTTAGCGATACGTTTGACGACATGTGACACATCCACTCGGGTTGGACAAACCAGCTCTTGACGAAAACGGATTACACCTCTGGAGAACCAATGCACAAAACTGCATTAGAGTATTGATTGTATGAAATCAATGCAAGCCATATAACAGTTCCATTACCACGGCTTTCTCAAAATGGATTTTATTGCTGCCGAGTTAATAACACTCCAGATACACCACGGCAGATTCAATCTAAAGTCATAACTTCAAAATGCGAAAAAAATCCTGCGAGTTTATCTGAATTCTGATCCTGACGTGAGTATTGACTATGAGCTTAAGAAACCCAATATGAAACGAAGGAACGTGGCCAATCCGTGCGTGCCCTGCATGCTTTTGGAAAGGGGAGGAAAGGCGGCAAGTTGCATGGCTTCTCCTCTTCCCTGCTTCACCTTTAAAGTCACACAGTTCAAGTGGAAAGTGATGCTCTTAGTCAGGGTTGTCCAATGTTGGTGGATATGGGTTTGATCCGTGCCTACTTTTCAAGCTTTACACACGAGTTGAAGTACTTTTTTATGGATCGGACCTCGCGGGGACAATCCTTGCTTCAGAGATCCCCAGAAAAGCAGTTAATAAAAAAAAAGATGAAATACAGGAAGTTCTTGGGTCCATTTTGCGCTTGCTTTTTCTTATTGACCCAGATTGTATTTGAACAGAGGGGCCTAGGAAGGCAGCAACCGTCCCTCACCTGAACGACGTTCTGCTGAGCCTCATTGACTTTTCATTCACTCGGTGTTTAGTAGAAATTCCACAGAAGCACAATAACGTGTTTTTCTGAGATTAATTGTGGATATAAGGATTTTTTGGATATTATACTATGTATGTGCAAAGTGCAAAACAATGGGACACTCTACTAGTTAAATAATAGATGCAGCTTGATCCAGAATACACAATCAGACAGCAGTGACCTTTCCAATATCCAACTGGAATCAACTGGAATTGTATCCATCACAGTTGATGTCCAAAATCATGCAAGCAAGTAGTTGGTTTTCCTGCCCAAACCAGTGTATTTCCGTCAGTGTTCTGGGTCTCCTGATTGTGAATGTGATTGTTTATTCTTTCCAGACAGTGGAACAAAGAGCCCTAATGGAGTAAGTCTTCCTGACAAGATGGCTAAAGAGGAGTTATGCATTGCCCTGATTGCACTACAAAGGGCCACACCTGCAGCACACACAAAGAAGCCTGACACCAGGTTCGCCATTTCCTTTTTTCCCTAGACCATGGGTCTTTCAACTAGTGGCGGCCCCACTAGGGGGGCATCAAATGATCCCAGGGGGCATCAAAATCTGACCAATAAAAGTATTATGCTGATAACAGGGCTTTGTTTTAAGCAGAAAGAATTTGCGGCAGTAATCCGCTCTGTGATGGGCCATCACTAACATATTCTAATGATCACACTTTCAATACTTTTACACCCTAATGAGGCCTTCCTGATCAGAAAAGTGTTTGGGATTATGTATCTACTTGCATTTTTAAAACAGTAACTAAACTTAACTGCAATGTTTAAAGAATACTAGACATGTAATTTAAACATTGCTAATTTAATAGAATAATTGTGAAAAATTCGGAGAGGGGGGCCAATGATATATTTTTTTCACTGAGGGGGGGCAGAATTAAAATGTTTGAAGACTGCTGCCCTACACAGTTTGGAGCCAAGACTAAGGAAAAGGGGAGCACTGACCAGAAAAAGGTTTAGGGGTAGGCCAGGGAATTTTCCTGCCCAAAGGCTGGCACTAGGAATAATAGTGGCACCTTCAGAACCTCACATCAGAACTTTTCTGGACCTGTATAAGATTCAGAAGAAGGAGTGCCCTGCTGTCTAAAGAAGGAAGATTGGACCTGCTTGCATTGAACCCAGGATCCTCAAAAGTGACTTAAAGGGTCAGTTGGCTGAACTATTGTCTGTGCTACAGGGCCACAACAAGCTTCCGGAGGCCTCCCTGCAAAGGCCCAGTTGACCAGCACCAACTGGACTTGCCTTTAACTGCCTGAGTTGTGCTCCTAGCCCCTGCTGGAGTGAGTCCTGATCCCCAAGAGGTGTCCCCACAGTCCTGGACTCTTGGCTGGCATCAGAGTGTACTCTTCTTGAAGATACAAAAGTTTTAGGCTTCTCACAACCCTAAACCGACCTCTTTGTGCAAGAATCGACTGCTTGCGGTGACCACCAATGCAAGGCTTCAGCAAGACCTGCACTTTGCGCTGACAGCGACAGCCCGTGTCCACCGTCAACATGAATCTCCATTGACAACAGCAACCATCCCGACCTGCTCCTTAAGCCGACAATTACATCCTCACAACTCCTGCCAATGTGAACAACAGCTCCTCACGTGGTCTTGTGAAGGTAAGTCTTCAGTGGGATGAACCTGATCTCTGTGTCTTTCAACTCAGTCAAGAGTGACCAGTCAGGCGTGGTATTTTGTGAGTTTTGGCACTGTTTTCATCTAAAACTAAAAAAACAAATATCTCCGGTTCTAATGATTTGAATTTTTATGTTTTGGTGTTGTTTTTTATTACATTGTACTGTATTTGTCTAAATTGGTTTGGGATTTTCTTGTGTTTTGACTTTATTAATGTTGAATTAGTACATAAGACTTCACACTTTGCCTCTAAGCTAAGCCTGACTGCTTTATTTATTGACTTTTGTGGTGCACTCTGACAAGGATTGTGTTTAATATCTGGGTGGGGCTTCCACCTCTCTCAACTAAAACAACAATTTCTTACACTTAGGATGAAGTTTCTCTCAATTAAGATCCACTCCCTTACATAAATGTATAACAGTATCTATATTATGCATTCCACAGCCACAATAGTCACAATAAAAAACAAAGAACCCCCTCACCTGAAAAGTTCAGCCCCTCACTGTCTCCACTGGCTCAGTCCTAAGTGCCATTCTAATATATGCTCACATGTCACAGTCCACCTCCCACAGTGTGAGACTGGTTGCAATTCACCCGTGTCAGTACACATACATTGTATACTGCAGGGTTAGCACCTCATCCCTGATCAGTATATACTAAATGAAGAAAAAACTGAAGGGTATAGGTAAGCACATACAATATTTCAAAGGAAAACAAAACCATATGTTATCATTTTCAAAGGGGAATTATCATCACAGCACCTATTCAGTTTGATGTTAAGTGTCTACCAAGTAGCCTTAAGGTCAGACAAAATTATCTTGTCCGAATGTCTTTCAGAATGGGGAGCACCTGTAACGTAGTGCTTCTCAACCTCTTTAACTTAGATATTGTGTGTTTTAGCCAGTGCCATAGCCAGATCAAAGAAATTATTATATGGTTAATTCCCTCCCTATCCTATTCCATCCCTAACAGGGAGGCCTGTGCAAAGGTTAGTGGGTCTGGTCACGCTCACCAAAATGGACTGGAGGTGTTGACAACCTCACACTGGTGGCACAGCATTGTGGAAAATGATCAGGTGTCAGGTATATCCAGTTCACATTAAATATGGTTAGTTATGAATTGTGTAGGTACAACACTCGGATATTCTTGAACTGACATTGAGGAACACCTTTCCTGGGTACGCAACTCCACTTCTACATTTAGGTTCAAAAGAATCACACGAGCGTGCCTTTCAGGACAGAAACACAGCTCTTGCCATTAGGTGGTTAGTCAAAAATTGGTTGACCAGGATCACTTTCAGGAATTCCACATCTTTCTATGTGATAACATTGGTTCAAACATGGTCTCTGAGAGTAGCAAAAGACCTCATAGCAGAGCCCCAGTGGAATATAGTTTTGTTGTACTAACTCTATACAGACAGCAGGGGGATAAATGCACTCTCACAATAAAACAAACCCCCTTGCAATTGGAATGGCCACAGGTTAGTAGATCCTTTTTCCTTCAAATCTTCTTCTGCCCATCATAGTGCTGCATGTTACAGATGTGCTATAACCTAGTATAGTAACAGGCGTGGCTCCTCCGCAATGGCAGATGAGCGTCGCCCCCCGCCAGCAACAGCAGCTGTAAACCTTTAACAATAAAACAATAATAAATTATGTTTACAATTGTTTTATTGTTAAAGGAGTGGGGTCATAGGGTGTGACAGGGACGGAGGGGGAGTGCACCGCACTCCCCGCAGTGTGCATGTGTGTTGGCTGGCCGGCTCGGGCTGGCCAAACATGCATGCACACTGGGCTCTCTCCAACCCGGCACTGTGTTGTCGGGTTGGAGAGAGCACGCAGGGGCTCCCAGTTTGCCTCAGAGTGCCAAGCCAGGGTGCTCTGGCCAATTCAAATGCTACTTTCATGCTGCCAGCAGCATGAGAGCAGTGTTCGGATTTGCTGCAGGGCAGGCTGGGAGCCTGTGCCTACAGTGGAGGCTGAAGAGCAGCGCGACGGCAGCAGGGAATCAGGTAAGCGTTTTAATTTTGTTTTAAAGTTTTCTCTTTTCACCAATCCCCCATTCACCTACCATCCGCCATGTGCCGTCCCGCCACTTTTCCATGCCGCAAGCGGCTCCTGATGATTAAATGTCTGTTAGGCTCGGGCAACATATCAGTGGGTATCTAAAGCTTACCCAAGTCTATCTTATGTCTATTGCAACCCATGCCATCTCAGAAAAGAAAGACTTTGGATCTATCAACAGTGGTGTGTTAGATCTGAAAGCCTTAGGGTAGTCATCCCCCACGTTTTTGCCTGCCTCCCTCCCTCTACTTTTCTGACACTGTTTTTGCAGGTTTAGGACTCTGCACACCTTAGCACTGCTAACCAGTGCTAAAGTACATATGCTCTCTCCCTTAAAACATGGTACATTGGTTCATACCCAATTGGCATATTTGATCTACTTGTAAGTCCCTAGTAAAGTGCACTACATGTGCCCAGGGCCTTTAGATTGAATGATTTTAGTGGGCCTGCAGCACTGGTTGTGCCTCCACATAAGTGGCCCCTTAACCATGTCGCAGGCCTGCCATTGCAAACCCTGTATGTGCAGTTTCATTGCCACTTCGCCTTGGCCTGTAAAAGTACTTGCCAAGCTTTAAACCCCCTTTTTCGACATATAAGTCACCCCTAAGGTAGGCCCTATGTAACCCATAGGGCTGGGTGCTGTGTTGGTAAAAGGTAGGACATATACCTGTGTGTTTTATGTGTACTGGTAGTGGAAAACTCCTAAATTCATTTTCCATTGCTGTGAGGCCTGCTCTTTTCATAGGCTAGCATTAGGGCTATCCTCATATAGAAATGCAATTTTTAGAAAGTGAGCATTTTTCTGCACTTACAATCTATCTGCCTGTCTCCATTCCACGTCTGGGCTGGGCAGCTCCTTTGTTCATTTCACACAGACAACCACAAACACAGGCTACTCAGTCACACGTGGCACTCATCTGCATACTGAATGGGTCTTCCTGGACTAGAAGGTTGGAGGGGCCCGACACTTACATTTCAACGGCTAGTGGCCTGCCCTTGCACAATATACTACAAAACCCCCTACTTCTACTCTTCAAGGAAACTCCCTGTGTGGCGAAAATCGATACACAGCCTGTTGGAATCGACACACAGCCTGCCCAGAAGTGAAAGAATCACCCAATCACTGAACCGGAACGACGCAGCCCGACTCCCCAAGTGGAGATTGACGCAGCCCGTGCATTGCACCCGGAACTTCGATGCGCAGCCCTACCAGATCGATGCATCGCCGAGCTGGAACAATGCAGCCTGACTCCCGCTGTGAGGAATCGACGCATTGCCTGCCGTGTGACAGAAACTCAGACGCATCACCACACCGGATCGACACAGCACCTGTGACTTCATCCTGCATGCCCAGGATTTCCATGCACCATCCCTGGGCGTCAAAAGACCCCGCACCGCAGCGAGGATCCAAGACTGCGTGCTGGAAATCAATGCAAAGCCCTTGCAGCGTGGAAAGAATTGACGCATTGTCTGTGCTCATTAGGAAATCCAACGCCCACCTTCCTTTTTCCATGCCTCTCCTCCTCTGCAGTCTTTGTGCATGTAATTTTTATGCATACCAGGTACTTTGTGCACACAAGAGACAATTGTTGATTCTTAAAGACTTAAAACTCTTCTTATCATTACAAACATGATATTTCAACTTGTGTTTATCAGATCTTGATCGTTTTTACCTTAATTTACTCAGATAAATATTTTCTATTTTTCTAAACCTGTGAGGTGTATTTTTGTGGTGTTTTCACTTTGTTTTTGCATGATTTATTGCACAAATACTTTACACGTTGTCTTCTAAGTTAAGCCTGACTGCTCAGTGCCAAGCTACCAGAGGGTGGGCACAAGATAAATTGGATTGTGTGTGACTTACCCTGACTAGCATTGTGGTCCCTAATTGGGCAAGGGTGTATACCTCTGCCGCTAGAGACCCCATTTCTAACATGGTGTTTTCAAGAACACTAATTTCTGGTACATTTAACTTGTCAGTTCAAATGTTAGTCTAGTACTTAATTTGTGCCGGTGGTCGGCACCAACACTTATTTTTGGGCCCAAGACTTATTTTTCATTGTCACACTTTGAAGAAGAGATGGAAAGCCAGAAAAGGGAGACAGTAGAAAAGAGAAAAACAGGAAATCTGTGACAAAGGGAGAAAGCAGGGATGAAAAAGAACCTGCAAGAGCAAAATGAAGAGGCCAAAAGTAAGGGGTGAACGAATGAAGAGGCATAAGGTGGAAACAAGAAAGAGAGCTAAGCTACCTTGTAATACCAGCATTCAACAGCACTGACAAAAGCCTCTGAAGAAACAAAATTAAGCCTTGCACTTATTTTATTTATTTATTTTCAGCAAATTACGGTCCTATACTAAATTGTTGTATGAAACAATATTGACCACAATATATTGAGGAGCATTTATACCACATCAAAAATATCACCTACAAAAATATTGTGTTTTAGTTTGTCCTACATGTTTTACCCTATTATCGCCTGTATTTATACTGCATGTCAAAATATCATATTTGGTAGTGGTAAACGTGCCAACCTTATGGTGGTCTTTTCAGAAACTTTTTTCCTTCTTCCCTCTTGCTGATTTGTTTTTGTTGATTGTAGACCTCTGTGCACTTTACCATTGCTATCCAGCGCTATAGTGCTTGTGCTTACTCCGTACAACATGGTAAAATTGGCTTACATCTGATTGGCATATTTAATGTACTTATAAGTCCCTAGTAAAGTGGTATACCATATATCAGAGGCAGATACATTCAATGCTACTAGTGGGCCTGTTGCACTTATTGTGCCCCGACTGAAGTAGCCCCATAAAGCATGCCTCAGGCCTGCCATTGAAGCATGCATGCAATTTTAAACTGACAATTCAACTTGTCAAAATAAAGCTTTTGCTTTGCCAAGGCTAAATCTCCCTGTTCAATACATATAAGTCACCAATAGGGTAGGCCCTAAACAACTCATAGGCCAGGGTTCATTGTATTTAAAACATTGGACATGTACTTTTAAGTCTTACACGGGATAGTAGTGTAAACCTCACAAATTTGTTTTCCCTAATGTGAAGCCTTCCTACCCCATAGAACAACATTGGTTTACCTTATTACATTTAATAAGTGCTAACGTTTGTTTGGAAACAAATAGGACTGTCATGTTTGGGGTATTGTAATTTACAATTCTTTTTAACGGTAAATTCACATTTTAAGTTGCAATTCTGGAAATGCCACATTTAGAAAGTTCAAAAACAACAAGGTGGTTGGTGTAATGCTTGAATCAATCTCAGCCACTGGCAGTTGTTCAGGTTGCATCCCAAACCATTGTTTTTTTGCCCACCATGCCACCCCAGTTTAGACCCAGCCCAATGCATATCAGTCTTGACCCTACACCCTAGAGGAACAGTTCAGTCGAACTGTGATGGCATGGTGGGCAAAAAACAATAGATTTAGGCCCAGTTCTCTAACTGGGTTGTGAATATTTTACATTGTTCATTATTCTGTCCATCATCTGTTCTTTTTGAATTTGTCGCCCCTAGTGCTCCAGGTATGACTGGGTGTGGGTCACCGGCTCACTGTGCCATTGGACTAAAGTTAGCCTGGATGATGAGGGGGTGACACCTCAAAACCAGTCCCAGGAAGAGTGTTTCTGGTTCAGGGAGGACCTAACCTGGCAGTTCGGACTTGACTGTTCACATGGGAAGCAGGGTCAAGACTGATTCACATATGGCTGGGTCCAAACGGGTGGCATAGTGGGCAAAAACAAACAATGGATTTAGGGTGAGATCACTGAGTGGGGTGAATGTTTCATATTGTTCAGCATTCTGCCCATCAACTTTTCTTTTTACATTTAGACAGCTGCAATTTTATTATTATCAAAACTATTTGGTACCTGCACCCTGTGTTCTGGGGGCACATTATCCCTAATGTTAAACCGAACATTAAACCTAAAACTAAAACTAAATCTAACCTTGGCCTGGAACCAAATACCTTAATGCTTATCTGACAATGTAAACATAAACAATATTTTGACTTTCCATGTCTTTGATCAGACAATATTTCACCACATCTGTCTTTTACACAGCAGTAATAACTCGATATTTATATTGTGGCAGTACACCAGACAAAATTTCCACTGAATAAAATGGTTGCCTGCTGCCCAGTAGCTGGGAAACTCTGGTTAACGTTCGCCTCCTTTATTTCAGGAAACAGAGTACTTATTTTTTTTAGAATGTTTGAAGGAACTGGAAACAGCGGGTACTCCAAACAAAATAATAAATTACGTACTATATTACGTACTATACATCAAATCTCCCAACCATATTTTCTGGGAAGAATAAGCAGGCTGAAAAATATACTTTGAGACAAGTAATTGGAACGTCTGTCCTAATTAGCTCACTTTCTTTGCTAAAAATGGATGTGTTACAGTTGTTAATATGCAGGCAGCTGGCCGTGTCTCGCACTCTTCGGTACCCAACAGATGCCAAATCGACTCCCCAGCTTAATGAATGGGGTTAGTTGGTGTCCTACTGTTCCGTGGCTCGTGAGAGTCACGGTCACCTTTCAGATGGTGTCACTTGCCGGTTTCAAAAAGTGCACTTTCTGACTGTACATGCTTTAGAAGTCTTGCCACTAATTTGTATTTGCATTTTTATTGATTATGGAAGTGACTTCGGGCTCAGGCTAGCAGGTAGGTACAAAACAGACAATATAACATCTCGACTGATTACATAGGGGATGGCTGGTATTTGAAATACAGGGCGATGTTAACATATCCTCTTGAGCTAAGCCAGAGCCAGGCCTCTAGGCCTCTGGCTTTAGCGCTCAGTGGCCCATTCTCGTTCACTCAATTTACTGAATATTTAATTTTCTTTTCACATATGAGTATTTTAACTCAGATTTCTCATTTCTTTCTATGGAAATTCCTTCCACGCTCTGGTTTGTACTAAGCATTTCTATACATGTCGAAGAAAGGCAGCTGTTTTTAAAGCATTCTCTTGGAAGAGTTTAGAATGTCATCCAGACATTTGATATCTCACCTGAACATAAATGCTCATGTGTTGCAAACTCTGTTTAGTTCTGTTGGAACATTTCATTTTTTATGAAAAGGTGTCTACTGGCGCTCCTGTGTTACTCTTCGATCTCTGACATCTTTCCACAGCTAGGTCTGCCACCAGGTTTTCTTTCCAGACTTGTTATTTCAATGCCTCCCGCTAGACGCCAATCACATTAAATCGCATATCTTCTTGTGACAACATTTGCTAACATTATTTGCAATATTCCCCTTTTCCAATTTCACTTAAGGGCTCCTAATTGAAACAGAAATTGACTTCTGGCCTGCGCCATGGGCAGAGTTCATTTTGAGCCCGTAGTTGCAGGTGTTGGCACCAGCCCACGCTTTGGGAGACCGGGACTATTTTTTCATTGACAGACGTTGCCTTAGAGCAAAGGAGAAAAGCAGAAAAGAGAGAAAAAGATAAAAGACAGAAACGAGTGACAAAGGGGGGAAGCAGGAATGAAAAATAACTTCGAAGAGTGAGTTAAAGAGGCAAGAGGACATGATATTGGAAAAAAGAAGCAGAGATTAAATTAAGACCATGCAGCTACTATTTGACAGTCCAGACATCCGCAGAAGTGGCAGGAGGCTCCCATGAGACTGAGGGCTATGCCATTGGTAATTGAGATATCTCCATTATAGCTCCTCCCCTTATTAATGAAGAACCTCCTGTTATGGCTGGGGTCAAATTTTGCTCTGTTTTGAAAGCCCATTGTAAAGTCAAATATATTCTTCGACATACTTGGTCTTTGCAAGTAGACTAGCTTCTGACTATGTTACACGCTCCCTATGTCAGACATAACTAATTACCTCGATACTCCAATCTGCTGTGGTTGCCATTACCATTGCAACAGAAAATGTTATTTCCAATTCTACCAGCCACTGGTGCAGAGCAAAATCATTAGTCTGGATGACCTTGTTCCATCAATTGGCCTCCAATGCAATTTCCGCGACCAAATGTTTCATCAAGTCAGAAGATATCTCATCCACTTAGGGCTGCGGAGGGCCCTCCATTCCATGCTATCATACCTGATGGATGGGCAACAAGCATGTACACTTCACTTCTGATCTGTTCTGGAGTAAATCGTGACCTCAGTCCAGGTACCTAAGCTTCACTGTGGAGTGAATTCATCTCACTTAAGCCATGATGCTCCTCCTGAGCTGTGTCTCTTCGTGATTACCGGTAAAATGTGTACAACTCTGGGGCTCATTTACGAGGCCCTTGCACCACAGGAGTGCCACTTTTAGTGATGCTCCGGTGGTGCAGTGCCCTGACCTATATTTACAAGGTGGAGATAAGCCACAAAAAGTGGCCTTGTAAATACCGCCCCTTACACGTGTCACTTAGTGTGAAAGGGCCATGCAACTAGGAGAAATACTTTTATTGCACCTCGTTTTTTATTTTTCTATGCATTCGGCAGCACACATAGAAAGAGCAAAACATCATCAATGATTGTTTAAATGCAGTAAGGTGTCCCTTCCCGCACATAAACAATCATTAAATAATGACAATGTGCATTCTGCAGCACATATAGAAATAAGACATTGCCATTATTTATTGTTTATGGGAAGGGGTGCGCTGTATTTTTTGTAAATATGGTGCATCCCTGCATTTCTAAAGTGACGAGGCACTGCCAATTTTGGTGCAGGCCCTTTATCTGGAAAATTAATTTAATCTCTTCACCAATTAGTATTATTTTACATTGGCCAGCTTGAATAAACATATTTTAAAATTTTTATTTGACTGTTATTGTATCTATGTGCACCAAGCTTGCAGTTTGTTTGATTGTGACATTAATTTTCCTTGTTATGATTTGATCCTGAAGCTACTAACTCAGGCGCCACTGTTCTGTGACATTTGGTTACCAGTTTCTATGGGTGCTTTACTGGCTATCCCCTTACTATGATGTGCACATTGGGCACAGGACCATTAATTGACCCCAGTGAGTCTTTTTAGCCTATCCACCGCCAGCAAAGTTTACATTAAAAACATTGTAAAATGTAGAACATGTGGTTTCTTGGTCATTACAGCCAACTCTGCAACAACTTGCCACCTGTCCTCCGTGTCGATCTATATTGTCGATCCAAATTACCTTCTGTTCGGCAAGGCTCTTAAAACACACCTGGTTTGTTTGTAATCTAGCTCCTATTTTACCTGTCCTTTCCTCGGCGCAAGGACACCTCATGATACTCTCGCGCTTTGTAAAACCAAAGCACAAAGACAAATGTATCAAGCTTCGGTGGACTCTACGTTTTTATTCCCTTCCAACGGCATTTGCTTCATTTAAAATTTCCACTAAAAAAATCAGTCATTGCTCGTTTCATAATTCCATGATAAACTATAATGAAGGGTTAATTTATTCAATCAAGCAAGGTTCTGCAACTTTTACTTTTGTGGACCATTTTTTAACATCTGCAGATTTCAGCTATTTTTTTATATCTTCCCTTCTCAGAAGCAGAGTTCGGCTTTGTTTGGGTGCGATTTGCCTATTGCATAAAGGCTTGCAGTTTGGGAAGCCTATCTTTTTCAGTTGTAATTAAACTCTGCTTGCTGAATACAGTTCTTACATTTTTCAGTAGGCACTGAAATTAAATGCAATGTAATGCAATTCCATGTAAATGAGCAAGACCCAACACTGCACTAGTGTTATTTTTTTTTATTTTCCGGAGGAAAATCCCGAAACTGAATTTTCTTTTTAAAAATAAAAAAGTAATGCTCCCCCCATCATGACGGGGAAAGCATTATTCGGTTTTACAGTCCCTCACCGCCAGCGTTTGGCAGCAAAAGAAGGACTTAACGTCCACAAACTCTGCTTGGCTGACATGTAGCCCTTTCTCTATAGGCCCTTATGCTGTCGGGACATGGGAGAGGTTTGCCCATAGTGATGAGGGAGTAATCACCGCCGTACCCAAACCAAAGGGCTCCGAGCATTTAAATTAGGCAGACGGATCATCATTTTGGCGAGATGTACACTCCGTTATTGCGATGAAGTATAGATACCGCCAACATTTAAATCGGGCCCTGAGTTCTGGTAAATTAGACTCCAGCCAGATGCATAGGGTGATCATAGATTTGACATATTCTAGTTATCCAATGATGTGTAAGGATACTTGGCTGAAAGCCAGTCTGAGGAATTCCCTTTTCGGGCATTTTGTGAACACATGAACAGTAACTTACTCTAACGCCCATGTTCAAAAAATTGAAATAAAAAATAGAACCTGAATACACCACGAGGATTGCTAGGCTGGGTACACAGAATCTTCCCGTTTAATTGGTTGTCCCTAAAGTAAAGAGTGGCGTTAAATATACTTTTAGTCAGGGCCACTAGAATTATGTGGCAATGGAGGCTCAAACAATGCAACAAGAAAATTCTAATTATGCGGTGTAAGGTGGCACATTTTGTGATAGTATTACTTCTTTATTTTGTCATGTTTGCACAGGTTAATATTGTCTGAGCAAAACAGTCACTTCATTAATATAAATTTAACACCGGAATACAGAATAGGCAATAGAAAGGAGACCAGTGAACCTTTGCAAAGGGCATTCCACTGTGCGGTAATATTGTGGCAAGAGTGTCACTGCAGTTTTAGAAACTTTTGATTTGTTTGACCGAGCAACATTTTTTGGTTAAAATCTGCAGACTATGCAGCAAATAATGGATAATCTGGCAAATGCGGTGCAGGAAAGTGGAGTATTACGCAGTGAACCAAGTTTATTCGAGTTTTATTTTTAAAGGGGTGGGGCAATTGGCATGATGAGCCTGGGGGGGGGATGCACTGCTCTCACCTCAGTGTGCATGGGTGTTTGGCCGGCCATCTCGGGCTGGAGAAACACACATGCACACTGAGCTCTCTCCAACCTGGCAACCCTGGAGACAGCAGTCAGAGGCTCACAGTCTGCCTCGGAGTGCCAAGTCAAGGCGCTCTGGCCAATTCTAAAGCTGCTTTCATGCTGCCAGCAGCATGAAAGCAGCATTAGGATTGGCCGCAGGGCAGGTTAGGAGCCTGTGCCTGCTGTGATGAGGGCTGAGGAGCAGCGTGGCAGAGCCAGTGTGTAAGGTAAGGTTTAAAAAATATATATTTTTTGTGTTTGTTGTTCTCCCTTCCGCTCAGCCAGGCACCGTGCTCCTCCGGCCCTTTTCCACACTGCGTCTTCTTCACTATACAATACTTTACCAATACAACTAATCTAGGCCCTTAGGATTCCAACTAATAAATCCCTAGCCTAGTCCTGGTATTGTGGCACACAACAGTCTAGCTTTACTAGAGGAACATATGTTAGGCATGTCAGAGTACCAACATGGACGATAAGTAAAAGACATGACTCACAAGAAATCTGACACCAATTTATAAAAATAGAACCGATTTTTATTTAAATTTACACACTTTTGACACTTGGTCCCTGTTGGTCGAGGTCAGGGGAACTCACTGGGGATAAAGCTGGTGTGGGTCCCATGTCCAAGGTCCACCAGGCAGTAAACTTTAGCTAAGTGCTCCTGGCTGTCCCTGGTGCTGAACATGGGAGCTGTGGGTGACGGTTTTACCACTTAGACGGTGCTGGAGAGAAAACTGATGCAAAATCTCAACAACAGAGCCACTGAGGTAGGTGGTTGAAGGTGATGTGGGGTTCCCTCAAAATGCAGCGTTTAATAAAGGTAGTGGTAGCCTGACTGGTGACCAACAAGTCTTGGCAGCAACAAACACAGCATACAGTTACTTCGACATCCTGGAGTATGAGGGAAATAGTAATCACCTGAAACTTGCTGAAGGTGAGGACTACATTTCCCACAATGCACTAGACCATTTACTTTTGGATGATCCCTCCACAGGCCCGATGGCCAGTGATTCTTTGGTTCTGGAAGCATGCTTTTACCTGAGAGCTGCACGGTAACAGTACCTCTAGTCAAAAGGAGTTCTCGAGTTGCCTTTGGTGCTCAAAGAAGGTCCTCTTGCATTTAGAGCTGGTCTCTTGTCCAGAATGAGTTGTAGATGTTCAGTTGCAGGGTGGTTGCCACAGGTGCAGGGTATCGCGCCTTTGCTTTGCGTAGGTGATGAGGTCATAGACGCAGGTCGCTTCTTTATTCCTCATTGCAAGTCGAATCAGATCTCAGGTTTTGGTGCCGGGTGCCCCTTATATCGTAGATTTAGGAGGGATTTGGGGTGAGAGTGAGATTAGCCAATGTGGTTCTAACACAAGGGGCTAATTCGCCCCTTAGGTGACCACATTTTCTACACAGAACCCTCTATTCTACTACTTTTACAAATTGCAGAGCCCTTCCTTGGCTGTACAGACCAAGTAGCCCACTCTGGGGGTGTGTCTATCCTTCTAGAGGTGTACACCTCCTGGCTGCATAATTTTCCCATCTGCTTGGGTGCAAATGTGCCTCGGGCTGGGTGATCACTTTGACCTCCTTTCCTCTTTTGGAAATCAGCCTGATTTCATATCAGAGGCGGTGTGTCCTTTGAAGCTCAGGGTCTTGATGTGCCACTTCACTAGCCATCCTGTCAGGGCGGGAGGTGACACATCCCGCCAAGGCAGGCCTTTGGTTCTAACTCATGGAAGTGTTCAGATCTCCTAGCCCGGGGTCAGATTACTGTCTTGGTGGCAGCAGCTCGTAGGCTGTCAGACAGGGTACAGAAAAGGCTGGGGCAACTAGATTGGCAACCTCCAACGTAGGCACCTGCGTGCATGTCACATTGGATCTGACTTTGGAATGAAGTTAGGCTTAATGAGACAAGTTGTTCAATACCAAACATGATATACTTCAGTGGGGCCATAGTGGATCTGGCAACCTTGGGATGCCTATGTCCAAGCCCATGTTAGCCTATGCACCCTGACCACTTACAGTAGCCCTTATTGGAAAGAGACCACTATTGTAACATATAAGCTTTCACTTTTATGTCTAACCATTTAATATGATGCACCCTGCTTCCTAGTCTTAGGAGACATATCTTAGGGGTGACCGGCTTATATTAAAAATAGTGCTTTGATCTTGCTTCATGTGGTGAAGGCAAAGTTGAGCTGGAGCAGTTTGCACTGGTCCTGCAGTCTGTACTGATAGGCCTGCTGTTTTCTATTTACTTGGGTCACTCAGAGTGGCACTAAAAGTGCTTCAAGCCCTGGTGACCCCTTTAACTCCCCTTGCCCGCATACCCCTGGTACCATTTACTTATAAGTGGGTTAAAGTCCTTGCCAATTGAGGATACCAATTCCCATACATCACTTTTAGGGAGAGAGCACTGGCACTGGGATTTGGTAAACAGGCTCCAGTGCACTTTCAATCAATCATAATTTATAGAACGCACCTACTCGCCCATAAGGGTCTCAAGGCGCTGAGTGGGTCGGTTCTCTGTGCTTCAGTCTGAGAGCCAGGTCTTAAGGTCCTTCCTGAACTGAGGCAACAATGTGACGGGCTGAGGTGAAGAGGCAAGGTGTTCCAGCTGTTTGTTGTGAGGTAGGTGAAGGATCTTACTCCTGCCGAGGTATTACATATGCGGGGTATGTTGGCCAGTGCTTGTTAACTGGAGCGAAGATGTCTGGCAGGGAGTAGAAGGTGATGTAGTGGTTGAGGTAGGTGGGTCCTAGGTTGTGGAGAGCTTTGTATGCGTGGACAAGGATTTTTAAGTTGATCCTTTTCTCGACAGGAAGCTAGTGGAGGTCTCTTAGGTGTCTGGTTTTTAGAGTTGAAAAACAGCAGGTAGTCCAAATGGGGGCAAAATGCCTCTTTTCCTTCATGTGGCAAAAACATAATTATGTGGAAATCATCTCAGATGTATAATTACATAATATCTCTGACACTGATTTTAGTACATTGCTCTATATCTCCAGCTACAACAGAAATGTTCATAACATGTTTGCCACACATTTCTCCCCTTCTATAGTGCTCCAGATGTTTGTGTTACCTCCCAGGATATTGCACCATATTGAACTCATTGATCATCAAAAGTGAAGTCTTATTGTCCATGTTTTCTGTTCAGATTACTCAATCTAAACAAGTCAATACCATGATTACACAGGTTAATCCAAGGTCCAAACCTGGCAACCTCCGTGGTAGGCACCTGAGTGCATGTCACACAGGCACCTGAGTGCATGTCACATAGGCACCTGAGTGCATGTCAAGGTCCAAAAGCATTAAATGCCCTTAGTTCTCAGCACTGCATCACCTCAGGAACAGAAATGTTGGGTTCTGTAGAGCCATGCTTTTGTGGTTAACATCAGGCACACCTCATTCTTTCTGATGTTCATGTGAATGCATTTTCTGGTGCATTTTTGTTTGCTGTAATCAGGGTCTGTAGTATTCTGTGGCCGCTGCTTTTACCACATAATTATGGGTTTGCTGCATTTGCTACTTTATCCATTATCTGCTCCATAATCTACAGACTGTAATAAAAAATAGTTTTTCGCTAAGTTGGATCAAAAGTTACTAAAAATGTGTTACTACATGTTCCCAAACAGTGCAAGGCCCCTAGCAAAGGCTAGCTGGTTATCTTTCGTTTTTTTTTTTTATATATATTTGGCTAATGCACTGGTAATAATGAGGTGGAATCTTCGCCCTAACAGCTACAATGTGTGAATTAGAAAAGTAAAGAAGCAACTCTGTCATAAAAAGTGCCCGCATTACGCCACATCATTTGGCTTTCATAATTTGGTGCTCCCCTGTAGCATAATTCCAGTGGCTTTGGATGTCATTTGATTTCTGCTGTGTGCTTGACACCTGTTCACGTGTACACGATAATTGAGCAGTAACTGAAGAGATAAGGACGCTAATCTGGATGCCAAATAATATGTACATTTATTTGAAAAGGGTGAAAAAACTGAATAAATGATAGTATCAAGAAAATAAGGTCTCTGCGATATGTCGGTAGAAATTTGAGAAATTCATACACTTGTTTTTTGTATCTTTTTACAGTCAGCGAAATCTCAGTTTGCCATACTCTCAAGTTAGAGATAAACCCGTCACTCCTGCGACATAATGTAGTGAAATATGTTCCCTTTTTGTGCGGCAGAAAACGTAAAGTACCTTTTTATGCATGAGATACAAATCACTGGACGGCTGGTGTCCCATGATGAGGTACGTCTTTTGAAAGTATGATTTTCGTCTACCAAACATGGCTGACTTTAGAAATGTGAGATTGTATGTAAGGATGAATCACAACTTGATCAACTCCCCAGGCTGTAAAAATGTCAGATTATGTTCTTATGCCGGAACCTGCGCACCTGGGGATAATGCCAAAGCACTTTAAGGCAACGGCTTCCATGATTTGCAGAAACGGTGATATCCTCTGCGAAGGCACAATTCAGAAGTAACTAGATTGCCTTTTCGGTGAAAAGAAATGAGACGCGTCCCAGCAAAATAACCGAGACTGTCACGATTCGCGGCGACCAATGAGCTGCGAACTGCCCGTCACAACGTGTTGGGTAAATAGGGAAGGACGCCATAAATTTAATACATCAAGGTGATGAGGTTAAAAAGAGGAAATATTGACAAATCTGCAGGCATTGAATATTAGATTGCATGCTCTATATTGGAAGTTTACCTGTCTCCCTCATAGCGGGCCCGCAATGCAGCCACCCTTGTATACTATATCCTAATATATTTAGGATATCTGGGTAAGCTCCTTGCCCGAGGTGGGTGGCTTGGTAGTCCTATTCTTATGTTTGTCATTCCCCTGGAACATTACTGCTACCATTGTTTTTAAGGAGTTATTTCCTTCCACTGCTGATGGCTGGGGTTATTGTTTCCTTCTGCTTAGTTTGTACAGAATTTGATATCAGCAGTAAATAGGAATGTGCGGCCCTTCTTTTCCCTCACTTCATCTGGCTGCACCATCACTCTTTCCCCGTTTTGCCCCCTTCACCAAGCCCAGGGTTGTTCCCTTCTTTCTGCTCCCTTGTCTCATGCTACCCCCCTTCAGTGTCATTCGCTTCCCCTTCACATCACTTGCATCCTTGTCTCCGCCCCCCTCCCTCTTTGTCTTCCTCTGTCTCCCTAGCACTCTCCAGCCTGTGCAGTCTCTGGCAGCTGCCGGTTGCAGCCATTGCTGACTTTACCAACGCTAGTACAGTAGTGGTGTAATCAATGGCAAAGCCAATGCCACTCAGCAACCATCTTGGAATTTCATGTTTTTTTTTTTTTATATATAGCTATACCCAGTCCATGGCTCGCAGGAGTCACAGGGGGCGGGGTGTCATGTGGGGGAGGGGAGGGAGGGAGATTAATAAAATGAGAAGAAAAAATACGTACCTCCACGCTGCACTGTGCCGCCGATCCTCCTTCATCTCCTCAGCAGGCAGGCACAGGCTCCCAGCCTGCCCTGAGGGCAATACTAACGCTGCTCAAACAGCGTTAGAATTGGCTGGGAGCACCCAGCGAGGGAGCCTGTGCCTGTTCTCTCCAGCTCGGCAACACAGTGCCGGGCTGGAGAGAGCACACTGCGCATGTGAGTTTTGCCGGCCCAAGATAGCCGGCCAAACACACATGCATTCTGAGGGGAGTGCACAGTGCACTCCCCTCACTGCTCCTCACCCCAATGCCCCGCCCCTTTCACAACCAAAGGATTGTTGTGAAAAATGTGCAGCGGAGTAGCCGCCACAGGTTATACCATTCCAAGATGGTTGTTCCATTGCATTATGCACATTGCACATAGATGCAACTTTGTGACTGTCTTGGAATAGTATAACTATAGCGAACTGGAGAAACAAGCATTTGCAATGCACCTCGCACTCGACAGTGGCACAAAGGGAGCTGGGGTGTAGTCTGCATTTCCTGATGAGCCATCTGTGCTAGGAGGGAGGGGAGTCGTGGTCACTCACACCTGAAAGGGCTGTGCCTGCCCTCACACAATGCAGTCTCCAACCCCCTGGTGTGTGTCTGGAGCCTGGCCTGGGCAAGGCAGGATTTCACAAACAAGAGAGACTTTTCTTTGAAGTAAGCCTACTTCAAAGGGCACAATGGGTATAAGAAGGGCACCCAAAACCACAGACTTTAGAACACTTCTGGAAACCAAGAGGAACCTCTGCCTGGAGAAGAGCTGAAGAGCAGAAAAGCTGAAGAAGAAGAGCTGCCCTACCTGTGACTGTACTTTGTGGAGCTATCCTGCAGTTGCTGCTTCTGCCTGTGCTAGAGGACTAAGACTGGACTTTGTGTGCCTTCCTTCTTGTGAAGAACTCTCCAAGGGCTTGATTTAGAGCTTGCCTCCGGTTGTTTGAAGTATCAGGGACAGCAAAGACTTCTCTCTGTCAGCACATGGAACCCCTGCTGAGACTTCTAATCAACCGACTGGTGCCCATGTAGTTCCTGGGGCCCTGAAAGGAGAATCTGGCAAGACAACAGTGAGAAAACCATGCACAGACCACAGTGGGGGAAAAGATCGACGCAACTCCGAGACGCGGCTGAAAAACCAACGCACCACCAGCTTTGCGGCTGAAATCGACGCTCACCTGTTGTGGGGCCAGAAGATCAACGCACGCGGTTGGAGAAACGATGCGCAGCATCGCTGACTGAGGCTTGTGAGATCGCAACCCGCGCTGCGTGGTTTTCGGATCATCGTGCGGCAGGATTTCCGATGAAAACATCGCTGGGCGTGTAAAAACGACGCAAGGCCTGCCGGACCTGAGAGTGCTGTTCGGACCGACGCATCACTCTCCTGCGGAGAGAAGGAACGACGCACGCCGACCCGACTGAAGGAGAAACGACGCAAGGTCTCACTCGTGATTGATATCAACGCATCGCATGCCCTTTTTGACACACACTCGCCCGTGCGGGGTTATTTTTGACGCACCCAGGTACATTTCCACTCTAACAGTGTTAGCGTTGTGTTTAAAATGACACAAAGACTCTGTTTGGTGTTTAATTGATAACTTGACTTGTGTATTGTGGATTTTTGTCGTTTTGGTCTTGTTTTTTTTTAGATAAATATTTTCTATTTTTCTAAACCTGTGTTGTGTCATTTTGTAGTGTTTTCATTAAGTTATGGTGTGTGTTGGTACAAATGCTTTCCACCTAGCACTCTGAAGTTAAGCCTGCCTGCTCGTGCCAAGCTACCAAGTGGGTGTGCAGGGTTAGCTGAGGGTGATTCTCTTTTACCCTGACAAGAGTGAGGGTCCTTGCTTGGACAGGGGGTAACCTGATTGCCAACCAAAGACCCCATTTCTAACAAGAACTTTTTATTTTTATGTTCTTTCTCTATCAAAACGTTTTTGTTCAGGTAACATCAAGTGTATGAGTTGCTCTCTTTGTCAAAAGTAGACGGGTCTGTATGCCAAACAAAAAAGTTACCAGTAGACTAGTGCCTTGAAATGCACTAAGGGTTGAAACAGTCACATTCCAGAATGTGACTGACAAATGACAGTCGTTGACTCACTGGTCCCTGTAGCCAGAGTCACTGCAATTATAAGTTGCTATTCTCGTGCTTTATTTCCACACAAGAATGGATTTTTAGTACATATAATATAATCAATCATACGCTGCACAATTTGCGGATTTTAAAAAAGATAGTAGCTATTAAAAAGCAAGCCACATGAGATGCAAAGGGATCATGAAATCCTCTGCAAGTATTATGCCGTCACCTATCAGCTGTTGATTATTGTTTTCATGCATTTAACGGGTTTTAGGGCTGAAAATATAAACCCACATAGCATCTATGCCCCTTTTTTTGTGGGCTGGGGTTGGGCGTTGCCTGCAGCATGAGAACAACCTTTCACATTAGAAATTAAGATGTTTTATTTGCCATAAAAATGCTTTATAATTATTCATGCACATTGTTCGATTGCAGACATTGTTTTCTTCTAAGCATGCTAAGACGCTTCTTCTGTAAGAGGGAGGAACTTTTAGGCCTTAAAGCAAGGAGGATAATAAGACCATCTAATCTCTGCTTAGGTGTATAGACAGACATAACTGGTGTGTAGTAGGCCGATTGCTTTCCTGGGACAAAGTTCACTGAATCTGTTTCAACCGTGATAGCTGTGTCCAGTGCTTAATTTGTGCTTGTTGTTTCCGGTGCTGAGCACCAGCACTTATTTTTGAGGGCCGGCGCTTATTTTTCTACTGCAAGCATTTACTGTGAGCAAAAGACACATATGGGAAAGACGGATAAAGAAAACGAAAAAGCGTCACAATGGGAGAAAGCAGAAAGCTGCAAGAGTGAAGTGAAGGGGCAGGGAGTGGCTTTAAAAGATTTGACGAGACCCATGGTGGCTTCAGGATTACGTTGCCTCAGTTTACGTTGTTCCCACATTTAATTGCAGCAGCTGCGTGTTTAAGAGGAGTGCTTTGGGCACCGGCACGTTTTTGTTTACAAATTAAGCACTGGCTGTGTCCCGGTATTAACTGTTCCTCCTCCTTTCAAAGTGACCGGAAGTGACATAACAATGGCAATATCTCTTTACAAAACTCTAAAGAACTCAGTAGGTATATGCACATTATTCACAATTGTTGGGTAAACACTTTTAGTGCCATTAGATTGAGAGAGACAAAAATTTAGCTAGTCCTATACACATAGCGGAGGGCCACTCGATTAATGCGGCAGGAGAGGACCACTTTTGTGGCAAAAATTGCTAAATTATACGACAAGAAAAGGCAAAGTATGCAACATAATGCAACACATTTTGTGATTGTGTTATTTCATAATTTTGCCCTTTTTCACGTTAACACTTTCCGAGCAAAAGTGTCACCTCATTAGTACAAGATTCGCATCCGAAGAAAGTAATAATCAATTGAAGGATGACTAGTCAACATTTGCATAGGCATTCCACTTCACGACAACATGTGTTGCTGCAGTTTTTGTAACTTTTTATCCATTCGAGCTAGAAACAATATTTTTCGTTAAACTCTGCAGATTATGCAGTCGATAATGGATTATGTGGCAAATGCAAAAAATCCATAACTAAGCAGAGAACGCCAGAGCTTCCCAATTACATAATTCCAGTGGCCCTGGCATAGGGTTTATTATAGAGGTGGTTCACCTCCACCCTCAAAGTGATCAGAGGGAAACAAGGCGCCTGTTGTCACCTAGAGAGCCCAAATGCTCTCTAGCTAGGGTAACGCTTCATAAGGACCTTGAAATATACATGACTATTCATACATTAGAAGTCTGCATGGCATTACTGCTTGAATAAGATTGATTTTAGACAACAGGATGAGCAGAAATGATGAGAACTGTGAACAGGAGGTACTTTTTAGTCGAGAGCCAGTGAATGCTTTTCACACTCATTTCTAAAAGACTGTATGGCACTTGAATATCCCTCTTCCCCTCTTTTTGCTTGTTCCTGAAGAAGTAAAAAAAACAGCTTGTATGGCATTACTATGGAATATACAAGCTAAGAAATGACTGGCTGTGCTATCACGGATGTTCTTTGGTATAGCGTGCCTACCATACATTTTTTCGAAAAATTCCCTTTTATTGCGTTCTCGGCTCCTTTCGCACTGACAGCCATGGGGGGACAGCGATTTCTAAGCGCATTCAGATTTCCGGCCCACTGGTAGCTAAGCAACTATTTCAAGAGCTCTCTGTCTTTAACTAAAATGCTATGCCAGGCACGCTGTAATTATCTTTCATTCCGACATTCATTGTATTCACATATTAACTGGATAACTGCCCATGTGAAGAGAAAAATAACATAATAGCATATTCTGCGCTGAATCGGCCTCTTAGTGCAGCACATTTGTTCACTCGCTACAAAAAGTCTCAAGGAACAAAGGGCCTGATTTAGACTTTGGCGGACTCGGTAGTCTGTTTTCAATATGTCTGCCAAACACTCCTTCCATCGGTCTCATTTACAGACAGGCGGACCTTAAGTCTAGTGTCCATAGAACCCCCGTTGGCTGTGATGGCGGCATGATCCCTCCAACAGCTCGATGGAGTAGTTCCTGGAAAGGACAAACTCCAAGCATGTGGGGGTCATTGTTTTTTTTGTCTTTCAGAAACAACCTCTTACTTTGGAAGTTTTTTTCCCTGAAAAACAAAAAAATATTAAAAGTTTGGTTGGTGGTGGTCAAAAATGACAGTGACTGTCCACCAAAGTTTTCGGACACTGGAAAGAACCACAGGGATGGTGGTTTCCTTCAAAACATAGAGAAGAATGCTGGGACAGCGGTTATTTATAAATTTGGCAGGTGGAGTACCATCAAGATGTTGGAGGTAATGCCTTCTTCCATCCCAACGAATACTACTCCATCTGGCAAACTCCAAGTCACGCCAAAGGCCTACTGCAATCACCAGCATATCAGTCAAGTCACAAGCTTTGAAGAGCTCAGTAGAACAATTCTCGGCCATTCATGTTGCCTCTGAGTCAGGTTTTCAGTATGAAAAATAAAAATGTAAATCAGCTCCTCGCATTCATATCTTGTATTTGCGTCTCATGAATATTAATCGGGGAACTTCTGATTTCCAGATTTATGCAGCCCTTGAGGATTATTAGCAAGTACCCAATACGATGATGGGATCTGGATAATTTCCTGGACTGTTATGGCGTTTTGAATCACCTTTCTACCTTCCTTCAGCCTCTCTTCAATTTTGCCAATAATGCTCCCTCTCTCTCTCTGCTGTGTCCAACAGGACATAATTGCATAAAATAAATTTACAAACACTGACCTAAATGAAATCATTGCCAGAAAATCATTGCTGGAAAATCTGAGTTCGATTCAGCCTCAATGGATCTACTTTAGAGACTCCTCATCTGTATTCTATTCTTCCTCCGTGCTTCAGTTGGTACATAGTTCACAAAAGTTTCTACATTGCCCAAAAAAATTTGGCATAGAGTAATTGTCAAACTGTCAAATTAGCCTGACATCAAGAACAGTGTTGTTTTGCATAGCACTAGTTTCATATAAAATACATCTTAAAACCTGTTGAATTTGCAGGGGCAGTGAGTGTTTCAAGTGCTCCAGGTTATTTTCCCATGTGTGTGCTTCACCAAGACACACTTACAGCTCACATATTTTGTAAAGCCAAAGAGGATAACTCAGATACCTAAAGTGTGAAATACAACAGCTGATAAAAGGGAATCAAACACAGGAACAATTGTTAGGTTATTGATGGTAAATATGATTTGCGGCCATTTCTGCCTGGTATGATTCACACTCATCTTGGCAAACTATGACAATGAATTTCTCGAGGTGACAGGCACAGAATGCTCTTGCACAATGATTATAGCATAGTGACATTATATTCTGGCTATAAAAGGGAAAGCTCCCTTGCCTCAATATGCCCTTTGACCTACTGCCCTGATCCCCACTCCCCAAGCACTATGTGTAGAGCTCTCGCTTGCGGGATGGAGCTACAGGAATTCCTTTTGAGTACACACCCGAGAATGCACACCCAAGAGAGGGAGCCTGGACGGGACCAGATGCAAATAATCCTGATAGACCTCCTCCTCTAGCTTTATTTTGACCCGGCATCACACCTGTGACTATAGCTGTTTTATGTGACCACCCATCGACTTTATTGTGGTTTAGATATCCTGGGAGTTAAAGGAACAGACTTAAAGCAGTAATGCTGAATATAAATATCTGCCTTTTGTGGACTGAAAACTGTTAGAAGAAATGAACTTGGATGTGCTATGTGTATTCCCCAGCCACAATTTCCGCCCAACTCGTAATAGGGCCTTAATAAGACCTGTACACCTTTATTTGGGGGACAAAGAGAGAAAACTTTCATATGTATATTATGGATCACTTTAAAAACACTATTATGAATCAAAGACATATTTGGATATTTTTGTGCAATCCGTAAAAACCTTTGCTAAATTCATATGGCCCGATCACGAGTAGGCCTCACAAATTTGGCGAAAAATGGGTGATTCGTAGCCAATTACAGTTTGTGTATCCAGGATTTGGGACTCAGAGGCAATATGAGCATGATTCGAACTTCTACTGGGTGTACATAATTAAACCTTTTGCAATTATCGCCTGTGATTTGCGACCCATTGGAGAACTCCCTCGCAGTTTGCGCCCAGATTGCAATCCGGTTGTGGGTGGAAACAAGAGTTTGCAGCCAAGCTATATTACCAATCCCTCCGTGAGCGGGATTCAATGCACCCAGGATTCCCAAGGCATTTCCATCAACGGAAAGGGGCGCTACTTTATATCCCAAATGTTCATTTTCAGCTAAACGATCAAGCTTTTTGTTACATTTGACTTTGTTGATGTTGTTAACAGCTAAATATCACTTTGGGACTTGAGTGCTGGATATACTTCGTGCCTCCATTGTGCTCTCTGGGATGAAATACCGCTACATTGGGATCTGCCTTCTACAAATGGTGAAAGTGTCTGACGAAGAACTGAAGGAGGTGGGAGGTTGTTACTTAACCCGCAAACGTGGAGCTTAGTAACAACTGACAGGGCACGTAGCTGACAGGGCTTGGAACCTACTGGAGAGCCGGGGCGTAGCCATTGTGTCAAAGGCTCTAATTCAAGGAATGAAATGGCCCCCAGCTGCTGTTCGATTTGTAAAATACCGCAGTATTAATGGGTTAGTAGGCCCCTCAGACCCCTGGGCCCCAGTACGACTGCACTCACTGCACCAAAGGAAGCTACGCCCCTGCTGGAGAGGTGGAGATGGCTGCACTGATAATTATGACAGACCCATAGCTGCAGGAGATTGAAAAACGAAGAACATGGTGACACCAAAATAGGCAGATAGAACAATAAGGGTGTCTTTCTGTTTTAAATGTTCTTGTAACAATTTCAGTGGGCATAGAGTTGTGAAAGTAACGTCGCACTGCAGATCCACCAACTACGAAAAGCTTTCACCTTGCAAGGTGGGCCTTGAAGTGGGTGGGGCATAGTGCACCACCTCCTCTCTCCAACACCAAAAACTAAAGCTTCTGAGACTGCTGCTGATGTCTTGGGGAAGTTTCATACCCTGTAAAGGTCTTAGGCCGAACAGATCTTCCTAACAGTTAGCTGCAAAACCTGCTCTCTGCACAGGTTTCCAGCTAATTGTGTGCACACAGTGGACATCCGCTCCTCCCTTGGTGACTGTAATAGGAGTCGATATTATGTGACACAAGGTGGCACTGTGTGTGTTGGAAGGTCTGGCACTCGTTGCCATTTCCGAAAACGAAACATCTTATCTCTTCAATTTTACTATCACCCTAATGTGCCATTACGTAGTTAACTGTCACATAATCTATTTGAAATAGTTACTGAAATATATCACTGACAAGGCCTCACTCATTTGTTTACTGTTTATATCTACATTATGAATGAGAGATTGGTGTTGCAAGGAATTGTGCTAAATTAGGGCCATTGTCTTACAAAGCCACAACTACGGGCCAGATTGTGGTGGTCTTAATGTCCTAACATGGGTTTCGTACATGCTGTCTTACATGACTCAAGGTGGAACTCACTGATGAGGCCCTGTTAGACCTGACATGCCTTAGGGTGGTCGCCCCTAACTTTTTGCCTGCCTCTCTCCACTTTTTGGACACGGTCTTTGCTGGCTTTTAGACTCTGCACACTTTACCACTGCTAACCAGTGCTAAAGTGCATATGCTCTCTCCCTGTAAACATGGTAACTTTGGATCATACCCAATTTGACTATTTAATCTACTTATAAGTCCCTAGTAATGTGCACTGTATGTGCCTAGGGCCTGTAGATTGAATGCTACTAGTGGGCCTGCAGCACTGGTTGTGCCACCCACTCAAGTAGCCCCCTTACCTTGTCCCAGGCCTGCCATTGCAAGGCCTGTGTGTGCAGTTTCACTGCCAATTCGACTTGGCATTTAAAACTACTTGGCAAGCCTAAAACACCCCCTTTTCTACACATAAGTCATCTATAATGTGTGCCCTAGGTAACCCCTAGAGCAGGGTGCTGTGTAGGTAAAAGGCAGGACATGTACCTGTGTAGTTTACATGTCCTGGTGGTGTAAATCTCCTAAATTCGTTTTTACACTACTGTGAGGCCTGCCCCCTTCATAGGCTAACATTGGGGCTGCCCTCATACATTATTGAAGTGGTAGCTGCTGATCTGAAAGGAACAGGAAGGTCATATTTAGTATGGCCAGAATGGTAATACAAAATCCTGCTGACTGGTGAAGCTGGATTTAATATTACTATTCTAGAAATGCCACTTTTAGAAAGTGAGCATTTCTTTGCACTTAAATCTTTCTGTGCCTTACAATCCACGTCTGGCTGGGTTTAGTTGACAGCTCCTTGTGCATTCACTCAGACACACCCCAAACACAGGGTACTCAGCCTCACTTGCATACATCTTCATTTTGAATGGGTCTTCCTGGGCTGGGAGGGTGGAGGACACCTCTACTGGGACCCTGGCAGACAGGATTGAACTGAAAGGGGACCTGGTGCACTTCTAAGTCACTCTTTGAAGTCTCCCCCACTTCAAAGGCACATTTGGGTATAAAACAGGGCCTCTGTCCTACCACCTCAGACACTTGCTGGAGAAGAAACCTGAACCAGAACCTGCATCCTGCCAAGAAGAACTGCCTGGGTGCTCAAAGGACTCACCTGTCTGCTTTCTATAAAGGACTGCTGCCTTGCTGTTGGCCTGCTGCCTTGCTGAACTCTTGTCTGGCTGCAAAAGTGCTCTCCAAGGGCTTGGATAGAGCTTGCCTCCTGTTCCCTGAAGTCTCAGGACCAAAAAGACTTCACTTTTTCAACTGGATGGCGTGTGCGCCCAAAAATTCGACGCACAGCTTGCTCCGCGGTGAAAAATTCACTGCACGCTGATCCGGAAAGACGCCGCTCGACGCGACGCCTGCGGTGTGACCGGAACTTCGACGCAAGGCCTCAGAGAGGAAATCGACACAACGCCTGCCGTGAGAAAGAAAATTCCACGCACAGCCCCCCGGAATGACGCACAGCCGGATAACAAGCCGAGGAATCCACACACAGATCCTGGGACATCTGGTAATCCCGCGATCCACAGAAGGAGACGGCCTGCGTGCCGGAAAACGACGCACGTCTTCCCCGAGTGAAAAATAACGACGCAAGTCCGTGTGTGAAGGGGCGAAACCGACGCACACACCATTTTTCTTCCCGCAGAACGACGCACGACTCCCGCGTGGAAAATAATTACGCAAGTCCGTGTGTGAAGGGGCGAAACCGACGCACACACCATTTTTCAACGCATCTCCTCCTCTGCGGCCCTCTGTGGAGATTTTCCACTCCAAACCAGGTGCTTTGTGCTTGAAAGAGACTTTGGGGGTCATTTTGACCCTGGCACAGGCTGGTGGTGCTTCCTGGCTCATTACGACCGCGGCGGAAGCGCCGCGGTCGCACCGCCAGGGCCGGCGGTTTTCCGCCACAATGGCCCCGGCGGTAGTAATCCGCCAGGGCAGCGCTGCTAGCAGCGCTGCCCAGGGGATTACGAGTCCCCGACCGCCAGCCTTTTCCTGGCGGTTTGAACCGCCAGGAAAAGGCTGGCGGTACGGGGAGTTGCAGGGCCCCTAACAGGGCCCCATGCGGCTTTTCACTGTCTGCTATGCATCTATATTGTGTTATTGTATGATTTATTGCACAAATACTTTACACATTGCCTTCTAAGTTAAGCCTGACTGCTCAATGCCAAGCTACCAGAGGGTGGGCACAGGATAATTTAGATTGTGTGTGACTTACCCTGACTAGAGTGAGGGTCCTTGCTTGGACAGGGGGTAACCTGACTGCCAACCAAAGACCCCATTTCTAACAGGCCCCACAAGCCCAAAACATGTCTGCTGATGCTTGAGTAACGTAACAAAAGGGACATGGCCTGACAGCTCATGTTGGATCATCAATTTTGCAATGGGTCCAAAAATTATTTGCATTTGGGAGGTCCCTTGCTGCACCAACACAGTGAACAAAAATAAAATGATGGACTGAAATGCTGCCAAGAGAATTTACAACCAGCTGAGATTACATTAAGCGTTCCATCCATCACTTGTTTTCTCCTTTAGCAAAACCACACTATGCATGTTTGATGGATGCACTTGTCCCTGTTACATATGAAGAGTTATTGACCATCCCCTAAAACCTCCAGAGAAGCATCTTGCTTTTGAGGGCGACTGAGTTGTCCTGCCACGTCTCTGAAAATATGTCTTGGCGCTGCACCGCTCCAGCTCCCCAACTTTCTCCCTTGGCGCCTATCCTGTGTAGTATCCAAGGGCTTTGTGTTTTCAGTATGCGCAGCTTGTAGGTTCGTATGCTAGCAGCATGCAAACAATGCCACTGCTATTTCCACAAATGGGATTTGCTACAATCATGAAAAGAATTCAGCTTGTCGGACAGTAAGCAGGAGCCCGTGGACAGCTGGTTCTCAGTAAGCCAAATAGCCTCACTTCCTCTTCACTCCCCAGTCCTGGAAGCAGGGATGCTGATTGCCAGTTGGCCAAGGCAACCTGTTAATTATAAGTGGCAGATGCACACCAGCTGGAGCTGCTCAAGGAAGAAAATTTACTTCCAAAGCAGGTGCCATTCTTGCTTTTTCTGGCCCACTATTAAAATGGAAATGGGAGCTAAACGGCTATCCCTTACTGTGATCATCTGGGGAGAGATACTGATCGCAGCAAGCTCGAGGCAGACCCTCTGTCAAGTACTTAATACATAATGAATGTGCTTGCTTGCCATGCTGACCGCTAGCTCAAGCACTGCAAAGGTTATTTCTGTTTCGTGAGTCCTTCAGACCTGATCATGTCTATTGGAATGATCAGGTGTGCCAAGATGCTAGAACAGCAGACTTGGTTACGAAATATGAACAAATCAGGAGAGCGGAGAGGTGATATAGAGGGTAAATAGTGAGTGTATAAGGCAGTTGGGTGATCCAATCAAAAGAGGGTCACTGGATGCGCTAAGTGGAAGGCTTGGAATCTGTAGACTGGGTGTAATGGATTTGGACATGTGGACTATTATTTCAGTAGGGTGGCAGCCCTGCAAAATTATGGCAGAGCTCCTGCTTCTCTGAGCTTTGAATCACTCCCTATTTAGAGGTGGGACAACCACACAGTTTGGTGAAACCTGAGCTGACTCTGCCATCGGAAACTCTTGCCCTGGCAGCAGTGGACTCCCTGCCGTTGCTTAAGCTGTGAAATACATCAATATTCAGGGTTCTGTGGGCCCCTTAGGACTTTGAGTCAGATGCCACTGCACCTGTTGCAGAAATAGAAGCTACACCCATGCCTGGCAGCTCAGAAGGCAAATGACTGCCAGATCACAGTGGCACCACAATATTTCGAGTGAACCCAGGCAGGGAAGAAAACATTGCCTCAATGTGCAGGGGGAAAACCTGATGCATGTCAAGGCCATTGCTTATGTTTTAGTTCTTCTAAACAAACGTTCGCTTTCTGAGTTTGTTTCGGAAAAAAAGAAAAAATACTGCTGAGCAGGCACAAAACTAGCATCATCTTGGCCTTCTGCCTTGCATAGAGTGCATCTCCACATGGGTAAATGCACTGTAAGGTCGATGATATGTGCGTGTCAGGCAGGGAGCTGTGAATGAAGCATGTGGTCCTCTGCTGGGTTACAGAGATGATGGCCTCCACTATGGTAGGTGAGCCACACTTTAGATCAGACTGTTGGGCCCATATTTATCCTTTTTTAGCACGGCATTTGCGTCATTTTTTGATGCAAAAGCGGCACAAACTTAAAAAATACAATTGTATTTTGTAAGTTTGTGCTGCTTTTGTGTTAAAAAGCGGCGCAAATGCGGTGCTAAAAAAGTATAAATATGGGCCTTAGGCCTGTATTTATACTTTTTTAGCGCTGCATTTGCACCACTTTTTGATGCAAAAGCAGCACAATTGTATTTTGTAAGTTTGCGCTGCTTTTGCATCAAAAAATGATGCAAATGTGGCGCTAAAAAAGTATAAATATTGGCCTTAGTGGCTACTTTCATATGTTAGTTACTCCAAATAGTATTTTAGAGTTCTCTGGTCTTTTTGACTCTGTCTAGCGAGACACCACACAATAAACTTTCCTGACCCAACACAACTTTTCACTTAAAGCAAAGTTAAATTATTTGCACTGTTGGGGAGTTCAGGGGACAACGGAAGGGATGCACTAAACAACCAACAACACATCAGATGCAATGTCAAATTAATTTTAGTAGGAGGGTAAAATCGTGGCCTAATCAAAGTTTGATGCATGAATCCAGATATCAGGAAGACAAACATAACATTACATAGAAGGCTATAACACTTAAAATTAGTCCTAGATATACGAGAGAGAGAGAGAAATAGAGAGAGAGAGCGAGACAGAGAGAGAGAGATGTGACTAAACAGTTTACAATCATAACAATTGTTTGTTCAAAATGGCTGTTTATTAAGATGGCTTCTGATCTGCCTGCAAGTGAACTTTCCAGTCTCTCATATCTGAGAGACACAAGTAAAATAATGATTTCTGAGGTCTAAAAAGTATTCCTCTTCTCTGATGAATTTGTTTTTGTATTTTTAATGCTCACTAGTCTATACTCCATAAAGCTAGTCAAACAACCATTCTGCTTGTAAGAAGTCAGGATACTGGTTGAGGGGGGTGAAACTTTCTCAAGCAGCAGCCACAGTTCTTCTCAAGGGGAAGTCGCAAACCCTAAATTAAACTGTGCTCAATCCTCGTGTAGCTTGGCACAGAGCAGTTAGGCTTAACTCAGAGGTGATGTGCAAAGTATGTGTGCAAAAACTCAATTAGTAACACAGTGAAAACACAACACACCACATAATGATCTCACAAGAGTTTAGTAAACTACAGTGTTTTTTAATAATTAAAATAAGACCAACATGACAAATATCCAAGCAGTCGAACCGGAGATATGCATGTTTAAAGATTTTCATAAAAATAGCTCCAAAAAGCACAAAGCACAAACTATTACTAAATAATACAGAACCTCTTTTGCCAACTACTTATGGTAGTGTGAGGACACCCTCCGCGCCAAGGGTGCCTTATGACAAAGCATATTCTCATCCATTGTCCAGCCATGATTCGGGCCCCCATCCCGTGAAGGACATATCTACTCTCTGTATAATCATTTAAGCCATGCTCAACTTCTAAGAAAACATCAGTAATGACATTGCGTCCCACTACCCTTTGCATGCGATAAACATAGTAGGCGTATTAACACATTTCTGGGAGCTGACATAATCAACAGCACTAGTCACTCCACCTCATGCAGGTCGCCATCTGGTTCACTATGAGTTGACCAAGGGGAACAACTGCGCCTCCGAGCACTCTACCTGTGTTTTAAGAATTGCAGGACAGCCTTTGGGTCCATGAATATTATTGCCTTACCGCCCACAAGGACCTGAAGACAAGCTGGAAAAAGCATGTTGTATTCTAGATTGAGTTCTTCCAATTTACGCATAACAGGGAGGAAGTGCTTCCTGTTGTCCTGCACATACTGCGTAAAATCTGGATACACAGACACAGTAGTGACCTCATATTTAAATTCTTTTAGCTCCCATTCTCTAAGGAGCACCATGTATTTATCTTTTAATTTCAACAACTTCGCTATGCTAGGTCTCGGGGACGCTTCAGGCACCGGTCATGGCGCTAGCGACCTATGTGCCTGTTCCACTATGAACAGTGGTGAAAAAGAGTCCCAGCCCAACAGATCTTACAATAGTTATTCCACAAAGCCCTATATTTTGTCTATCCTGGTGCTCTCTGCTATTCCAACAATTCTCAAGTTGTTCCTCTGGGAATGCGCCTCCAAATCCTCCGCCCAGGTCTGTAGCGCAGCAAGTTATTTATCCGGTTTCGTCCACGATGCCTGCCTGTCAGCCTGCATATCCTCGATCTCGGAGATTCTCCTTTCCCCCTCATCCACACAGTCTGCATGTTTATCTATTCATTCCATCATGCGATCCATCCTGTACGTTAATGCATAAATCTTACCTTTGATGCTTGATAGGCTCTGCTGCATCGCCGCCAGGATTGAATTAAGATCTGAGTCGCTATGCATGTCTGACATTTCTTCCATATCTCTTTGCAAGGTAGATTTCAGTTTCCTTCAACTGGTATGACTTGCAGCTCTCAAAGTTGAGTTTCGGTTGAGTTTTATCAATTTTACCCATGTTTGCAGCTACGCCATGGAGTCTCGGGTATAGTGTTCAAATAGCCCAGTTGTATCATATAGGCTCTTACGTGCAGACACCCCGGGCTGCCAATCTCCAAGCTGACCCATAGTTCAACACCATGGCAAGCGTCTCGCTTGTATGATCCTGGGGGGTCAGCACAATTGCACCACAGAGCTCATGCAGGTCTCTGCCATATCCACTAAAGAGTAAATTCCACTGCTCTTGCACCTCTGTCATCTCTCAGAACCTCTGTCAGGGCCCAATGATCACAGTGTAGGGCGCCCAAGTGGCACTAGAGACGAATAGTCAACCCTTATAACCAGGCACCATGCCAAGTCCCATCAGGCTTTCTTTTAACTGTGCATTCAAGGCCCACAGGGCTGCCTCAGCAGTAAAGCACTTTTTTGAAAAAAGAACGGTCTCCCAGGGTGTCGGCTCCAGCCACTGCCTTCAGCCACAGAACCTCTCAGGCGCGACCCAGCTGGTGCCCACGGATCCTGCCTGCTCAATCACTTAGGGTCTCCTCGGCCGCAGTATCTTACCAGCTGTGGTTTGTTACAGTGCCGGATGGGGGGCCCGCACTATTCAACTCCTCTGAGGCTGCCACTCACCTCGTCAGCCCTGCTATCTCTTTCCGGTAGCCTAGGCTGCTACCGGATCCTCCACCATCCACCTCAAGCTGGAGGCCATTGCATGCCTTGCCCTAGCAGGGCCCGCCGCCACCACACTCCAGAGGTAGCGTTGCACCCGGTGACTCCTAGCCCCTGCAAGTCGCACTCTGCACTTTCACTCACACCAGCTTGGAGGCCCCACACTGTGCAGCAGGCCCTCCGGCAGAGCTCTTCTACTGAGCGGCCATTTTGCAGCACGGCAAGCCTCCCCCACTCCCTCCCCAGACTCAGACCTACTTACACATGAATAGGCTATGTCCTGCCTTCACACAAAGAGCTGCATACCCCCTGTAGGTTTTCAAGAGCCAGGACAGGGGAGGCAGGATGCCTGGAGACTTCAAAGGGAATTTCTAGAAGCTTCTCCCACCTTCCAGAGGAAGGCAAGCAGGCATAAATTTTGGAACTCAGACACCACCTCTTCAGTACATTTTCGGACCTGCGGATATTTTCCCAGGAAGAAGGACTGCTGTGCTGCTGAAAGGACTGCCAGTCTGTTGGACTGCTGCTGTGAAAGACTGCTGCCCTTCTGTGCCGACCTGCTGCCTGCTTTCCTCTTGTCTGAATGAGAAGGACTGGACCTGCACCTGTAGAACCTACGACCCCAAAGTGACTCCAAGGGTTAGTTGGCTGGCATCCTGACTGGAGCCTAAGGGACAGAAGGCTACAACAACCTTGAGCCCAGCACCTGGACTCTGCATCTATGAGTCTACCCTGCTAAGTGGTGCCCCACCAGTTCTAGACCCTTGGAAGTGGGTCTAAGGAGGTCTGCCAGCCTCTGTGGATCCAGCAGACCTGACGCATTGCCTCTGCTGCACAGCAGAACCCAGAGCAGAACATCACATTGCTGCTGCTTTGTAGATCAGTTTCATTTCAAAGACCAGCATCGCTTCACAGCCCGTCACCTCATCGAGACCAATGCTGCACCATGCATCCTCAGTACAGGCCCTTGCATCCCTTGTCGACAGCAGCCTTGACAGCGATGCCAGACTCCACGTCACAGACTCCCAGCTCCTTGGACCTGGCACATTGCTTCGACTGCACAACATATTCTCAATGCCGGACTTCGTATCACAAGCCCTAGTCAACGTGATCCTCGACGATGAAGCAGGACCTCGCACCCACAGCCTCGCTGCATCTCAGAACTGATGCATCGCTTTGGCTGCATGATGCATCTTCAAAACAGAACCTCGGCAATGGTCTACAAATCAGGTTTTAAGGTACTTTGTTCAGCTGGGCTGACTGGGTCTTTGTAGCTAGGCTGCACTCCATTGTGCTCAGCCTGAACTTGTCACTTTGTCCCGGTCTGGTGTTACCTTGGTGGGGGGGGTGTCCTCACACTACGATAAGGAGCTGGCGAGAAAAGTTCTGTATTAGTTACTAATAGTTGGTGCTTTGTGCTTTTTGGAGCTATTTTTATGAAAATCTTTAAACATGCAAATTTCTGTTTCTTCACGAGCTGAGGGCCATGAATCATGGCTGGCAATGGATGAGTATATGCTTTGTCATAGGGTGGCCTTGGCAGGGGGGTTTCCTCACACTACCATAAGGAGCTGGCAAGCGAAGCTCTGCATTGATGGTCGGGGGACGATCAGGACCACTAGTGTTTTTTAGTGTGTCAGTTGTATCCTCCCTGAGCGTATACCACTAATTGTTTATTGTTGGAACAAGTGTTTTGATTGGGGAGGGCCATGGGAGGGAAAGGTTCCATTGAGCAAGTTGGGGCTACACGCAATGTGGGTGAGGGAGGGACAGGTTTCATGGAGGGAAAGCATACGCATAGGACAGTCTTTAGCCGATGGATAAAGGGTGGAAGAGATCTACGATTCCAGACTGGACAACAGGATAGGGGATGAGTTACATAGGAGGCGGGGCCCAGGTGTTAAGAGCCCCACAGCTCTGCTTGCTAACCTGGAATGTGAGAGGGCTGAAAATGGCAGGCTGGCCCTGTGGTCTATACACACTATTCATCACAGCACAACATACATACACACATACATTTCTGGCTACTGTCGCTGCAGCTTTTACCGCGTGTGCAGCGTTGTGAACCGCTACCTGGTACTTTCCCGGACCACTCCCTGGTGGTACTGGAGCTAAAGCTGGGGGTCCCCTGCGTAGTGCCCTTTTCAGTTGGTGGGTTCCTCTGTATTCTTTGCCCGATGCAGCCTTTAGAGAAAACTTGCTCCAGGCTTCAGAAGATTTTTTTCGTGCAAATATTGGAACAGTAGATGAATTCACTACTGTATGGGAAATCTTCAAAGTTTATATTAGAGGTATTACAATTGCTAAAAATTAGAAATTGGGCCTCTGGTTGGCAGAGGTATACATCCTTGTCCAAGTAACGACCACAATCCTAGTCAGGGTAAGCCACAACACAACCCAAATTACCCTGTTTTCACCCTCTGGTAGCTTGGCAGAGAGCAGGTAGGCCTAACTTAGAAGGCAATGTGTAAAGTAATTTTACAATAACTCATATGGTAACACAGTGAACACACCACAAAAATACACCACACAAATTTAGAAAAATAAATAATATTTATCTGAATAAAATAAGGTTAAAACGATGAAAATCTAATGTACACAAGAGAAGTTCTGAATTGGTAAATATTAAATCCCACTAAAGTGCTTAGAAGCATAATAGCTCCAAATGGGGCTATCACGGCGTCACTGACAGAGTCTTTCCCAATAGTCCAAAGCCACAGGCGCAGGTCATGGAGTCGCACGGACCCCAGGCACAGTACCTTTGAAAATGAAGAAACAAAGAGCTCGCACAGTCGTGGAGATGATACGTCACTGGAGCCGGTATGGCGTCAGTCTGTTACAGGCGACTGGGGAGGTGAGGCGTCGGTTCTGTCCGGTTGCAGGGAGAGCTGATGTGGCGTCAGTGGCGACGCATCGGTTCCTTATGACCTGGCGGGGTCGATGCATCCGGTTGGTCAAGACGCAATGTGTTGACTTTACAGTGTCATGATCACACTGCGGGACGTCAGCGGCGTCGCACCAACATCAGACTTGCATTGCAGGCTGTGGTCATTGCGTGCAGCAGGGACGATGGAGCCAGAGTAGGCAGCGGTGTGGCATCGGGTAGTGTTGTCTGTGCTGGAGTCGCTGAAGTAAGTCCTGGAGTCACCAAGTTGGCCCTGAAACTTCAGAACAGGAGGCAAGCTCAATCCATGCCCTTGGAGAGCACTTTTGGGGAAGGCAGAGTCCTTTCACCCAAGTCAGAGGCCAGCAGGCAGCAGGGCAAGAAGCAGGGCAGCAGTCCTTTCCAGCAAAGCAGTCCAGATGAGTCCTTAGGCAGCAAGGCAGTTCCTCTAACAGAGTTCAGGTGTAGTTCCAGAAGTGTCTGAATTGGTAGGGTCAGAAACCCATTTTATATACCCCAAAATGTCTTGGAAGTGGAGGAAACTTCAAAGAGTGGTTTTGAAGTGCACAAGTTCCCCTTTCAGCCCAGTTCTGTCATCCAGGATCCATGTGGAGGGTTATCAATCCTTTGTGAGAGGGCAGGCCACTGGCCTTTGAAATGTAAGAAAGAGCCCCTTCACCCTTCCTGCCCAGTGAGACCCATTCAGTATGCAGATGAATGCAGATGTGACTGAGGGTCCTGTGTTCATGGCTGTCTGTGTGAAATGATCAAGGGGATCTGTAAACCAGCACAGACCAGACGTGGCTAGGAGACAGGCTGTAATGCACAGATGGCGGTGAATAAAGAGAAATGCCCAATTTCTAAAAGTATATTACAAACCACAGAGGGTAACCCATAAAGACCCAAAGGGGCTGGGTAGAAGCTTATTACGAAACTACATAGACCCCTTGGGAGACAAACTTTATAACAAAAACATCCCTTATTACTTTCATGCAGCATAGGTCCATAATGATTTGGAAAACATCCTTTATTTTATATACAAAAATATATTCTCTGCTCATATTAAAAAATTAGTACAAAGAATCCCCTATCGTAACACCACAAAAGAAGGACAGAAAATAGTGCAAAAAGGTCAAGTGCTCGTGATTAGAAAAAGAAAGAGATATCAATCTCCCACCTATTCATTCAAAAAATAAACTTAAAAAAACAGTCTGTTGTAGTTTCAATTTCTAAAAGTGGCATTTCTAAAATAATAATATTAAATACAAATTCACGAGTAAGCAGGATTTTCTATTACCATTCTGGCCATACCAAACATGATAGGGCTATTCCTTCCAGATCAGAATCTACCACTTAAACATATATGAGGGCAATTCTAATGCTAGTCTATGAGAGGAGCAGTACTCACAGTAGTGGAAAACAAACTTGTGAGTTTTTCACTACCAGTACATATAAAACAAATAAGTACATGTCCTGCCTTTTACGTACATAGCACCCTGCCCTCTGGGTTACCTAGGCAATACTTTAGGGGTGACATATGTAGAAAAAGGGAAGTTTAAGGCTTGGTAAGTAGTTTTAAATGCCAAGTCGAAGTGGCAATTGAACTGCACACACAGGCCTTGCAATGGCAGGCCTGAGACACAGCTAAGAGGCTACTTGTGTGGGTTCCACAACCAGTCCTGCAGGCCCACTAGTAGCATTTAAATTACAGGCCCAGGGCACACCTAGTCCATTCCTAATAGGGACTTACAAGTACATTAAATATGCCTATTGGGTAGGAACCAATGTTACCATGTTTAGGGGAGACAGCACATGCACTTTAGCACTGGTCAGCAGAAATAAAGTGCGCAGAGTCCTAAAACCAGCAAGAACAGGGTCAGACAAATGGGGGGAGGAAGGCAAAAAGTTGGAGGATGACCACCCTAAGGCTGTCTGGCCTAACACTAAACATGCTGGGATACTACACTCTATTCAAAAATAGGTTGGTGAAACTTGAGAAAGAACTGGCTGCATTGGAGCAGCTGCACAGGGTGACACAGGACCAGAAGTTGTTGAGTAACATTAAAACAAAGATTGACGAATATCATGAGCAGGCACAGCGTGAAGTGGAACATGTTGGGAAGTACGTGGTGGCACACATATTCGGGGAGGGCAAAAGTCCGGGGGCTACATTGGCTACATTGATGACCACGGTGCACCCTTTCAGGGATGATGTGGTGATTTTTATTGACATAATGAAGGTGTTTAACTCAATGGCCTGGAGCTTTTTGAGGGCCGTCTTGCGCCACATCGGTGTTAGCGAAGTAGTCCTTCAGTTGGTAAATATTCTCTAAACACAGCCCAGGGCACAAATACGAATCAATGGTGTGGTTTCTGAGCCTATTGTTATAGGCAGGGGCATTCGGCAGGGCTGTCCACTCTCTCCTCTACAATATGTGTTGGTGAGGGAACCCATCACATGCGCATTACGTGAATACCACTCGCGCCAGGTCATCCTGTTTCCTGGTCATAGGTTGATAATCTCTTCCTAAGCAGATGATACACTAGTTTAGATTTGTGAACCAGGTCATAACTTGGCGCCAGTGCTTCGGGAGGTGACACAGTTTGGGATTGCATATCAATTGGGATAAGTCTACTATCATGCCACTTATTCCCACAACAAACAGGGTGACAGTGGATTATCATCTGCAGTGGACCATTGAACCCATTTGTTATCTGGGGATTAAGGTACACGCCAACCCTGTAATTGTGTTGTGAGAAAATTAGTGGGTGGCAGAGCAGAAGTTGGTTGAGTTAGTGGAGAGCTGGATCAAGTTACCACTCTTGCTAGCTGGTCGGGTGGCACTCATTAAAATGATTGTGCTCCTCCGACTGTTGTTCCTGTTTATAAACATACCACTGCTATTACCACGTACATTCTGGGTCAAGCTGTGGACACTGATGATTAGACTGGCTTGGGCGGAGGGGCAGCCTAGGGTATGCTGGGACACCCTTACACTTCCCTATGATATGGGGGAATTGAATGCACCTGATCTGGAGGCCTACTACCTCGCTGCGCAGAGTAGTTTGAGTATTACGTGTTTTATGGTACCCCAAACCTCCTCATGTCATCTTGAGCGCATTTTGGCGGCTGACCTCATGTTGTCTCAGGCCATGTTTTTGCAGTTGATTCAGTGGTATAGGATACTGGATTTCTTAAATAACATGAGTTGTTCATGGCGTAATATCTTAGAAAGGCAAGGAAGCGCGCTACTATATACCCCACACACACCAGTGGATTGGTATTTGTGGTTTCCGTTGGGACGGGAATGGTGCACGAGGCAGGCATTTGACTCCAGTGACATACACTGTATGGGAGACTTCTTTGTGGAAGGGACAGTGAAACATTGGGCCCAGATCATGGCGCAAACGCCAATGCCACTGCCTTAACAAAGTTTTATAACTTTAGAGGCTGAGAGGCCAAGCGCAAATTGAGGGGCGACAACCTCCTGGAACCTCCTGATTTCCCAGCCTTGACGTATTTGTTAAACTCTACCTCACCTGCCAGCTTAGTAGCTTGACTCTATACATACTTGCATGAGAATCGTAGACCCGCCTTATCTGTGCTGCAGCTGGGATGGCAAAGGGAACTCCAAATTACTATGATAGACGTGCAGTGGCAATATTGCTGTTCGCTCATGCAGTCAATTTCTCTCAATGACAGACACAGATTGATCCACTTTAAATATACAGATATAGTCTCCGACACAATGCTAAATGCTGGTGATGTCAGGAGGACGGGGCAGGATTTGGGCACATAGCTCGGTACTGTTCCAGAATACGAGGTGTTGGACCTGGCCCTTTTTGCAGGCTCATCCCCAAATGTTTTACCTTCCTCCTCCTATTTCTTATGACCTCTTGTGGTTCGCTCTAGGATTCTGAGTACTTTATCACTGCTGATCAGTGCTAAAGTGCAGGTGCTCTCCCTTCTAAAGTTGGTATGATTGGCTTACACTAATTGGCACATTTAATTTACCTTTAAGTCCCTTGTACAGTGGTATCTCTATATCCAGGGTCCGTAAATTAAATGCTACTAGTGGGCCTACAGTGCTGTTCGCGTCACCCACAGAAATAACCTTTTAAACCTGTTTCAGGCCTGCTAGTACAGGGCCTGCGTGTGCACTTTACTGCCACAGGGACCTGGTATCTAAATTTACTTGCTAGGCCTGGAACTCCCTTGTTTACTACATGTAAGTCACCCCTAAGGTAGGCCCTAGCTAGCCCTATGGGCAGGGTGCTATGTATGTAGAAGGCAGGACATGTGCCTGGTTGTGTGGCCTGTCCTGGAAGTGACAAACAGCCTATCTGGTTTCGCACTGCTGATAGTGCTGCCTTTCTCATAGGATTGCATTAGAATTGCCCTGCCTATGTCTAGGTGGGTATCGTCTGATATATGAGGGGTAGCGTAGGCATGTTTGGCATGGTTATAATGGTAGTGAGAAATGCTGCTTACTGGTGTGAGTGGATTTTTTATTACCATTATAGAAATGCCACTTCTAGAAAGTGAGCATTTTCTCTGTGCTTATGGCTCTAGTATTTTGAAGCTTGACTCCAATCCACATTTGTATCAGAGTGACAGCTGGGCTTTGTGCATAGTTTTCAGAGAGTCTGTACAAAGGGATGGTGGAGGTGATATAAAGGTGCATCGGAAGGTTATATGACGGAACACCGAATCTTAAACTACCACTAACCTTAACAACGAGGTCGGAACACCAACCTCGTCTTTACTACTAATGATTTTACCACGAATGCCTTAACAACGATATTTCATTGTAAAGGCATTCCTGATAAAATCATTAGCAATAGGCACCATTCACCCTACATCCCTCACCCCACCCCCCCAACCCCACCCCAAAACCTAAAACCCCCTGACCCCCCACCCACTCCCCAAAACCAAAAACGCCCCACCCCCCCAACCCCACCCTAAAACCCCCTGACCCCCCACCCACTCCCCAAAACCAAAAACGCCCCACCCCCCCAACCCCACCCCAAAACCTAAAACCCCCTGACCCCCCCACCCACTCCCCAAAACCAAAAACGCCCCACCCCCCCAACCCCACCCTAAAACCTAAAACCCCCGACCCCCCACCCCTCCCCAAAACCAAAAACGCCCCACCCCCCCAACCCCACCTCAAAACCTAAAACCCCCGACCCCCCACCCCCTCCCCAAAACCAAAAACGCCCCACCCCCCAACCCCACCCCAAAACCTAAAACCCCCTGACCCCCCACCCCCTCCCCCTCCCCAAAACCTAAAACCCCCCACTTACCTGAGTCGTCACCTTGTCATCTGCGTCGTCCTCCTCAGCCGACTCCCTTGTTTGTACCTTAACCATGCATGTTCGTTGTTCAGGACATGCGTGGTTAAGGCACAAAATAACGAAGTCGTGGTTAAAGAAAGCGTTGTTCCGCTTTCGTTAACCAGGACTTCGTTATAAAAAATTCGGCATAAAGGATGTTTACCGCATCGGAATATTGAATGGTCTTCTTGGGCTGAGAACAGTAGAGGCGGGCACATATGCATTTGTAAAGGCTGTGCCTTGGCCTCACACAAAGGGCTTGTTTACCCCAACTGATGTCTGGTGCCTGTTCTGGAGTAGAGAAGGGACACTCCTAGAACCAGTTGGAACTGATTGGAACCTCTTCTCCTCCTCTTTGTAAAAGTTGTGCAAAACTGAGTATAAGTACAGGTTTTTTCCTCCATATTAGAGAGACACTTTGAGACATTCTTGAACAACTGGACTGGACACAGAATGCTGCTAGAGGGACTCACCAGGAACCGCTTTGGACTGCTGCTGTTGTGCTGACCTGTGACCTGCTGGGTAATCAGGAGGAAGTGCCTGACTGCAACTCTTTGTGCTGGCCTGATGTTGGGCCATACCGCCCTGTGCTTCCCCTTGTTGTCTCTAGGGGCTGAGTGCCGTGGCCCCTGCCTGCCTGCTACTTTATTGCCTCAAGCATGAGAACAGCGCTATGTAGGAAGGCTCCAGAGCTGGAGCGTAGTGCATGAGGAACGCTCTTCTTTATTTGCCTAAAGCGCATTAGAAGCGCTTTTCTTCATCTCCCCGAGGGAGTTATCACTGCCGCGACACGGGTGGGCCTAGCCCGTCCAAACGCATTTCTTGGAGTACCCCTGGGGCACAAGAAGATGAAGCCAGGAGCGATCTCACTCTTTTGAGTGCCCCTGGGGCGAGGAACACTGTGGATAGTGCCCCCGGGGCACAGGCAGGCACCTACTTTGGTGCCTTCGCTGCTGTGGCTTGGGAAGGCAAGAGAAGGAGGCTCGCACACCTTGTCGGGTGTGGGCGCATTGTTCAGCAGAGGAGCAGCTGCCTAGAGGAGAGGAGACCTCACCGGAGGTCCCTCACTCCCGCTGGCCCCCCTGTGCGATTGTAGAGGCTCGCGGACAGTAGAGAAGCCTCCTCAGAACCCCCCCTTTACACCGGGCCCCCCTCACTGTCTTGTGGATCGAGGGCGGGGTGGTAACCTCAAAGGAGGTCTCCTATTGTCGCTGGGCCCCCTCATTGTCTTGGGGATCGCGGGCGAGGTGGCAACCTCAACGGAGGTCCCCCATTCCCGCTGGGCCCCACCCGGTTGTTGGAGCAGCCATAGAAGGTAACATTCTACGGAGGTCCCTGGCCCTGCCAAAATTAACACCTGCGACACCACCAGTGCAGAAACCGGAGCGCGGGAGCTCTGAGATTGGGACACGGGCGCCCCAGTTATGACCGCGTAATGGCTGATAATGGCGCCTAGTGTGGGTGGCTGATCACACTCGCCGAACCTGGTGAGAACATGATAAAACGATATTTTTATTTCTTTTTAATGTTTGGCACATACCAGAGGGGAATAGTTAATGGGATGTACACTCTTGGCCTCTGATGATGTGTCTACTGCGTCATGTGCATTCCTAGTGATGTGTCATTTTATGCACATTCATGATAATGTTTTGGCAATGATGATCATGTGTTTTACCATGATATGTGCATTTTAGTAATGTTTACCTGACTACTGCTATTGTTGCAGGATAACTAGTAACCTATGTGTTATAGGTGACAACTGCTAGCTTTTGCACAGTAATAGTGCTGTATAATGTTCTGACAACTTCTTGGGTAGCAGGTATTACTGAGATGTTGTGTTTGGTCTAATGATGTTGTGTACAATACAATTTATTTTTATATAACTTGGTTTTGTGTTTCCTTTGTGGTGGGGATAGTGTGTCACATGTGTTGTGCAAACGCTTTAGACACTGCCTCTGGGATAGGCCTGACTGCTCATGCCAAGCAACCAAGGGGGTGAGCAGGGGTTATTTTGGGTGTGCAACTTCCTCGCTCTGACTAGAATGAGTGGGTTCAGCCTGGCTTAGGTGGATACCCTAGCCAACCTGAAATCCCATTTCTAACACAGGGCTTTTGGGAGAAGGTAGTTTCCGCCTTGCAGGACATCATAGGGAGGTCCCTGAGGAGGGATCCGCTGCTTGCTTTGTTAGGGTGAGATAAGATAGTGACAAGAGCAGATACAAAGATAGTAGCTATGGGCTTGCTGTTGGCAAGGTGCAGGATCACTATCCGATGTGCCAGAAGTCCGGTGCCACAGCTTAAGGAGTGGCATATTGATGTGGTGTATTGTAGGATGTATTCTGATAAATATAGAGAGCTCCGGTCCAGTTGCTGCAAACCACGTGATATATGGGGGCCATATTGAGACTACTTATGTTGAGAGCTCACTGCTGCTGGTGACAGTGCGAGATCCGAAGGGGTCAGGGAAGAGCTGTAGTCTTAGGGAGATCTGACCGGGGGAATGAAGGAGTCCTGTGGGTGAGATGAATGGGCACAGTTAATGATGAACAATGTGCTATTGTCTTCACGAGTAGGGACAGTTACAAGGTGGATAATGCATACTAGGTTTTTTGATGTTATAAAATTGCCATCTTTGGATGTGTTAATGGAGACTGACTGATGCTCCTGTACATGTATGATGGAAAGGGAAGTGGGGTATCTGGGGCCTTTCCAATGTATATTTGTAATTGCTTTCCCCTTTGTTTGCACCTATTCTGTCACATTTGCTCTCTTTTTGTCCTATGAATATACGCAATGGTTGTAACCTTAATAAAGTTAATAAAAACTCTAAAAACAACAAAAACAAAAGCAGGGCTGGGCCCAGCTTCACCCTCGTAACCTGCCAGTGATGGCCCATCGAGACACACCTACGCTCTCTATTGTGTATAGCTGTCTAGGAGGGATACACAAAGCCCAACTGTTGGCTACACTCAGTCATGTGACCCAGAGACAGTCACAGGCACTAAATGGCTAAGACAGGGAAATGCCAACTTTCTAAAAGTGGCATTTTCAAAATTGTAATTTGAAGTCTGACTTCACCATAAGTTAGGATTTTTCATACAAATCCCAAAGACACCAAACACAAACTGATTATCTGCTCCTATTAGGAAATTGCAGCTTATTGAATGTAATAAGGTAACTCCAATGTTATCTTATAGGAGAGGTCTGCCTTGCAATAGTGGAAAACAAGTTTAAAAGTTTGTCACTATCAGAACATTGAAGACTAAAAAGTGCATGTCCAATCTTTTAAATACACTGCACTCTGCCCTCTGTACTGATCAGGGCCTGCCCCAGGGATGATATATATGAATTAAAAATGAAGGTTTGGGCCTGGCAAATGGTTTATTTTTCCAGGTCGAAATGGCAGTTAGAAACTTCACACACAGGCAGCAAATGGCAGGCCTGAGACTTGTTTAAAAGGCTACTTAAGTGAGTGGCACAATAAGTGCTGCAGGCCCACTTGTAGCATTTAATTTACAGGCGCTGTAAATATTACAAGGGACTTATTAGTACATTAAATATGCCAAATGGGGACCAACCAATGTTACCATGTTTTGAGGAGTGAGCACATGCACTTTAGCATTGGTTGGGAGTGGTAAAGTGTGCAGATTCCTAAGACCAGCTGTTAGACCTGACATGCCTTAGGGTGGTCACCCCTAACTTTTTGCCTGCCTCCCTCCACTTTTTGGACTCTGTTATTGCTGGCTTTTAGACTCTGCGCACTTTACCACTGCTAACCAGTGCTAAAGGCCATATGCTCTCTCCCTTTAAACATGGTAACTTTGGATCATACCCAATTGGACTATTTAATATACTTATAAGTCCCTAGTAATGTGCACTGTATGTGCCTAGGGTCTGTAGATTAAATGCTACTAGTGGGCCTGCAGCACTGGTTGTGCCACTCACTCAAGTAGCCCCTTTACCTTGTCCCAGGCCTGCCATTGCAAGGCCTGTGTGTGCAGTTTCACTGCCACTTCGACTTGGCATTTAAAAGTACTTGCCAAGCCTAAAGCTCCCCTTTTTCTACACATAAGTCACCTCTAATGTGTGCCCTAGGTAACCCCTAGAGCAGGGTGCTGTGTGGGTAAAAGGCAGGACATGTACCTGTGTAGTTTACATGTCCTGGTAGTGTAAAACTCCTAAATTCGTTTTTACACTACTGTGAGGCCTGCTCCCTTCATAGGCTAACATTGGGTATAAAACAGGGCCTCTTCCCTACCACCTCAGACACTTGCTGGAGAAGAAACCTGAACCAGAACCTGCATCCTGCCAAGAAGAACTGCCTGGGTGCTCAAAGGACTCACCTGTCTGCTTTCTATAAAGGACTGCTGCCTTGCTGTTGGCCTGCTGCCTTGCTGAACTCTTGTCTGGCTGCAAAAGTGCTCTCCAAGGGCTTGGATAGAGCTTGCCTCCTGTTCCCTAAAGTCTCAGGACCAAAAAGACTTCTCTTTTTCATCTGGACTCCTCGTGCGCCGAACATTTCGACGCACATCTTGAACGAGGTGAGAAAATCGCTGCACGCTGACACTGCTCGACGCGACACCTACAGTGCGACCGGAACTTCGACGCACGGCCTCGCATGGACAACGCCGCCCAACTTCCAGAGAGGAAATCGACGCAACGCCTGCCGTGAGAAAGAAAATTCCACGCACAGCCTCCCAGAACGACGCGCAGCCGGATAACAAGCCGAGGAATCCACGCACAGACCCTGGGACATCTGGTAGTCCCGCGAACCATAGAAGGAGTCGGCCCGCGTGCCGGAAAACGACACACGTCTTCCCCGAGTGAAAAATAACGACGCAAGTCCGTGTGTGAAGGGGCGAAACCGACGCACACACCATTTTTCTTCCTGCAGAACGACGCACGTCTCCCCATATGAAAAATAACGACGCAAGTCCGTGTGTGAAGGGGCGAAACTGACGCACACACCATTTTTCCACGCATCTCCTCCTCTGTGGCCCTCTGCGGAGATTTTCCACTCCACACCAGGTACTTTGTGCTTGAAAGAGGCTTTGTTTGCTTTTTAAAGACTTAAGACACTTTGGGGGTCATTCTGACCCCGGCCGGCGGCGGAAGCCGCCGGCCTGGCGGGGACCTCCAGAATACCGCTGCGCGGTCAAAAGACCGCCGCGGCTATTCTGGGTTTTCCGCTGGGCTGGCGGGCGACCGCCAGAAGGCCGCCCGCCAGCCCAGCGGGAAACACCCTTCCATGAGGATGCCGGCTCCGAATGGAGCCGGCTGAGTGGAAGGGGTGCGACGGGTGCAGTTGCACCCGTCGCTATTTTCAGTGTCTCCATGGCAGACACTGAAAATCTTTGTGGGGCCCAGTTACGGGGGCCCCACGACACCCCATACCGCCATTCTGTTCCCGGCGGCCAAAACCGCCAGGAACAGGACGGCGGTATGGGGGTCAGAATCCCCATGAGGATTCCCCAGGGCAGCGGGAAACCGGCGGTACACCGCCGGTTTTCCGTTTCTGACCGCGGCTGTACCGCCGAGGTCAGAATGCCCATGGGAGCAACGCCAGCCTGTTGGCGGTGCTCCCGCGGTCGTTGGCCCCGGCGGATTTTACCGCCAGGGTCAGAATGACCCCCTTTATATCACTTTTCAGTGATATTTCTACAAATTCTTATTGCATCTTTTATTGTGTTGATCTACAAATATCCAGATAAATATTCTATATTTTTCTAAACACTGTGTGGTGTATTTTTGTGGTGCTATATGGTGTTATTGTATGATTTATTGTACAAATACTTTACACATTGCCTTCTAAGTTAAGCCTGACTGCTCGTGCCAAGCTACCAGAGGGTGAGCACAGGATAATTTGGATTGTGTGTGACTTACCCTGACTAGAGTGAGGGTTCTTGCTTGGACAGAGGGTAACCTGACTGCCAACCAAAAACCCCATTTCTAACATTGGTGATCAGCGGTGAGGATAGGACTTGTATTTGTGCAGTGACATACAGTGATAAGTATTTCACTACCTACTCACAGTTGAAGGTCAACTTGATTTTTATCTCTTTTTTGCAAATTCGTTTTTCCTGACAATTTTCAAAAACTAAATCCTCACTCAACATGTCTCTGGCTGGGTCTCAAGTGGGAGATTTGGACCTAGCCCTGTTGGAGACATATAGGGGGTCATTCCAACCCTGGCGGTCGGTGTTAAAGTGGTAAAAAAAATGCAATTCCGACCCTGGCGGAAACGGCCAACAGAGACCGCCACTTTAACACACTGCCCGCCACGGCGGGACAAACAAACAGTGCGGCGGTCACCGCCAACAGACAGGCGGGAGACAATGTACCGCCCACCCTATCACAACCCACCAATCCGCCACCTTTTCTGGGGCGGTAGCCCCGCCGATAAAAACACGGCGGAAACAGACATTTCAAATGGAAAACGCTCACCTCCATACACCCCACGAGGGATCTGGACAGCATGGAACCCGAACTCCACATCCTACCAGCCATTGTCTTCCTGCTCCTCTACCAGGAGCACGAACGCCGGCGCAGAAGACAACGGTGAGTACTGCACCTACGACACAGGGGAGGGGGGAGGCAAAAAATTACGGGGACACACATATTCGACACACCCACCCTCACCCTCACCCACTACAACACACACATCAATGCATAGCAACACATCACAGTTACCCCCCCAAACCCCCCGGAAGAATGCAAAGACAAAAGGAAATGATTATAAATTTAGAATTATATTGTAAGACTGAGTATAAAATATATCACACATCTATAACTTTATATACATAAATTGTCCAGTCCGATATGTGTATCAGCCATTGTTCGTGGGCCACTGGGCCAAAACACATGGGCAAAGCCCACACAGGATACCTGACTCCAACGGAGAGAACACTGCAGGGGCATCAGATAGGAAAACTACAGGCACCTCAGGGGGAAGGGAAGGGGGGGCACCTCAGCCAGATGAGTCCACGACGCCAGATCCACAAGGGGCCTCCATGGCCACTGTGACATCCTGGGGAGTGCAAAGCCACAGTCTTTCAAGTCTCTACAGTGGGTGGGTTGCCCACTGTGCCATCCTGGGGAGTGCAAAGCCACAGTCTCTCAAGTCTCTACAGTGGGTGGGTTGCCCACTGTGCCATCCTGGGGAGTGCAAAGCCACAGTCTCTCAATTCTCTACAGTGGGTGGGTTGCCCACTGTACCATCCTGGGGAGTGCAAAGCCACAGTCTCTCAAGTCTCTACAGTGGGTGGGTTGCCTACTGTGCCATCCTGGGGAGTGCAAAGCCACAGTCTCTCAAGTTTCTACAGTGGGTGGGTTGCCCACTGTGCCATCCTGGGGAGTGCAAAGCCACAGTCTCTCAAGTGGATGACAGTCTCCACTGGTACTGGAGGGGGACTAGTGCCCAGAGTGCTTCGTGCAGCCCTGCCCGACACTGATGCGGCACTGCCCCTTCTGCCAATGGGCCAGCGGTTCTTGAGATGAAGGGCCCAGTTCAGCGGTGCTTGAGACGGCGGTGCCCTGTTCAGCAGTGCATGAGACGGCAGTGCCCTGTTCAGCGGTGCTTGAGATGAAGGGCCCTGTTAAGCGGTTCTTGAGACGTCGGTGCCCAGCGGAGCAGTGCTTGAGATGAAGGGCCCTGCTCAGCGGTGCATGAGATGGCGGTGCCCTGTTCAGCGGTTCTTGAGACGGCGGTGCCCAGCGGAGCAGTGCTTGAGATGAAGGGCCCAGTTCAGCGGTGCTTGAGACGGCAGTGCCCTGTTTAGCGGTGCATGAGACGGCGGTGCCCTGTTCAGCGGTTCTTGAGACGGCGGTGCCCAGCGGAGCAGTGCTTGAGATGAAGGGCCCAGTTCAGCGGTGTTTGAGACGGCGGTGCCCTGTTCAGCGGTGCATGAGACGGCGGTGCCCTGTTCAGCGGTGCTTGAGATGAAGGGCCCTGTTCAGCGGTGCTTGAGATGAAGGGCCCAGTTCAGCGGTGCTTGAGACGGCGGTGCCCAGCGGAGCAGTGCTTGAGATGAAGGGCACAGTTCAGCGGTGCTTGAGACGGCGGTGCCCTGTTCAGCGGTGCATGAGACGGCGGTGCCCTGTTCAGCGGTGCTTGAGATGAAGGGCCCTGTTCAGCGGTGCTTGAGATGAAGGGCCCAGGTCAGCGGTGCTTGAGACGGCGGTGCCCAGTTCAGCGGTGCTTGAGATGAAGGGCCCAGTTCAGCGGTGCTTGAGATGGCGGTGCCCTGTTCAGCGGTGCATGAGACGGCGGTGCCCTGTTCAGCGGTGCTTGAGATGAGGGCCCTGTTCAGCGGTTCTTGAGACGGCGGTGCCCAGCGGAGCAGTGCTTGAGATGAAGGGCCCTGTTCAGCGGTGCATGAGACAGCGGTGCCCTGTTCAGCGGTTCTTGAGACGGCGGTGCCCAGCGGAGCAGTGCTTGAGATGAAGGGCCCAGTTCAGCGGTGCTTGAGACGGCGGTGCCCTGTTCAGCAGTGCATGAGACGGCGGTGCCCTGTTCAGCAGTGCTTGAGATGTAGGGCCCTGTTCAGCGGTGCTTGAGAGGAAGGGCCCAGTTCAGCGGTGCTTGAGACGGCGGTGCCCAGTTCAGCGGTGCTTGAGATGAAGGGACCAGCGCAGCGGTTCTTGAGACGGCGGTGCCCAGTTCAGCGGTGCTTGAGATGAAGGGCCCTGTTCAGCGGTGCTTGAGATGAAGGGCCCAGTTCAGCGGTTCTTGAGACGGCGGTGCCCAGCGGAGCGGTGCTTGAGATGAGTGTCCAGGTCAGCGGATCCGGCCATGGCATGGATGTCACTCGCCACCTGACATGTGGCTGGCGGGGCCTTCCTGCCCATCTGTCTGGTGGCTTGCGGGGCCCTCCTGGACTGCAGTACCGGGCCTGTGGGTGTCCTCCTGCACACCTGGGATGGGGCTGGTGGGGCCCTCCTGGCCAGCTGGCCTGCTGCCGGACTTGTCGGGCGTGCTGCCCTTCCCACCCTTCCCTGTTCGCCTGTGGCCCTTTCCCACCTTTGGCGGTGTGCCAGGTGGCACCCGACTTCCTGCCGGAGCCAATGTAGGGATTTTGGTCCCTGGTGTCTTTGGTCTCTCGCGCCGGGCACTGGCAATCTTTCCGGGGGTGGGCTGGCCGTGCCTTGGCTCCTAGCTGAACTGGCTGCCCTTGAGGGTGGGGGACTCCACAGTCCATGGCAAACAGTCTTTACAGGTCCCGGTTTTGTGGTGGCTGAGGTGCTGATTGGAGTCTTTTGAGATGGACGGGGTGGGGGAGTTTTTGGAAAGAGGTCAAGTTTGGAAAAGAAAAGCAATTTGGAAAGAGAGGGACGGGTAGGTGTAGTGGGTATGGGAGTGGAGGAAGAGGATGTGGTTGTAGGAGTGTGAAGTCTGGTGTCTTTGGGTGCAGGTGCTTCGGCTGGAGGCTGTCGTGAGGTGGATGGCTGTTGGGTGGGTGGCTGCCTGCGATTGTGTAGTTTGGAAGAGGGGGTGACAGACACACTGGGAGAGGACACAGGGGACGTGTAAATGGTAGTGGGGGTGGTGACTGCACGTGTGCGGAGTGTTCTGGTGGGTGTGCTGGTGATGGACGTAGTGGCTGAAGATGTTGTGCATGCAAGTGTGAGTGGAGACGTCACAGGGAGGGAGCAGGGAGACGAGGAGGAGGGGGACACAGTGGAGGCAGTGGGTGTTGATATGTCTGCATGTGGATGTTGCTTGTGTGAATGCTTGTGTGATGTGTGGTGCTTATGTCTGGAGGAGCTTCCCTTGGGTGTTGAGGTGTGTGCAGGCTGGTCTGATGGTGTGTCTGGGATAGGCAGAGGTACAGGGGATTGGGTCTGGGTGGAGGAAGTTGGAGGGGGGAGGCTAGAGACAATGGCTGCCGTCAGTGCTGAGGCCAGAGCGTTGAACGATCGCTGATGGGCAGCCTGACCAGATTGAATGCCCTCCAGGTATGCATTACTCTGGTGCACCTCCCTTTCTACACCCTGGATGGCATTCAAAAGGGTAGACTGCCCAACAATGATGGTCCTCAGGAGGTCAATGACCTCCTCACTGAGGGCAGCAGGGGTGACAGGGGCAGGGCCTGAGGTGCCTGGGGCGAAGGAGATGCCCACCTTCCTGGGTGAGCGGGCACGGGGCAAACACTGAGGGGGCTGCTGGGAGGGCGGTGCTGGTGCGCTGGGTGGCGGCTGTACCTGTTGTTGCGGGGGGCACGGATGTTGCCGCCACCACAAGGGAGCTCCCTTCAGAGGACGAGTCGCTGTCACTGACATCAGCATGAGTCCCCGCTGTGGAGCTCCCCTCGCCCTCCATCTCACTGGTGTATTCGGACTCCGCTGCATGGCCCTCCAGGGCCATGTGGGATGCAGCTCCCTCGTGCTCCGATGCCACTTCTCCTCCGCCTGATGATGCTAATGCACACATGAACAGGAAGACCACAAAAAAAAAGGGGGGGGAGAAATAAAGACATGTTGAGTGCATGCATTGGCGACACCGTTGGCGGAGAGGACAGACACAGAAGCCCCCTGCACTACGCCGCGCACTTGGGGTCCACTACGCAATCCGTGGGACATGGCCTACAACCCTATGGACGACAACTGCACACATAGATGACACAGGGCCATGGATACCTGTACTTGGCACCCTACAGAGGTGGGGGCGGGGGCACAGGGCAATGCCTTACGGAGGGGCCTAGCCTACAGAAATTGCCCTGGCCTAGGGATACCCACAGCCCTCCTCCCCCACCAAGACACCTCCACTGCGCGCAAAGTCAGCAGAATGTATTTGTACTCACCCCCTTGTGTCTGCTGTGATGTCCTCACGCGCCCATCCAAATCGGGGTAGGCCACCGCCAGGATCCGGGACATCAGGGGGGTCAAATGTCGACTGGCACCCCTCCTATGTTGGGAGGCCATCCCCAGCTGAGCCTCCGCCGTCTTCCTGCTCCAGCGTCGGATGTCCTCCCACCTCTTCCGGCAGTGGGTGCCCCGTCTGTTGTAGACCCCCAGGGTCCGGACGTCCTTGGTGATGGCACGCCAAATAGCGACTTTCTGGTGGGCGCTGACCTATGTGACATGTACAGGGAGAGAAAAATTGTCATCACCTTCTGTATGCTCGATGTGAGTGGCCCCCCATCCCCACCCTTGCCATGTGGCACATGCTCTCATCTGTCGTTTTATGCATGCCTCAATCGCTCCCCTCCCCACCATCTTTCATCCACCCCACTCAACCCAGGCATTGCTCACTAAGCATGGTCCCTGTGTACATACCTGTTGGTCTGGAGGACCGTAGAGTAGCGCATACTGGAGGAGGACCCCATCCACAAGTTTCTCCAACTCCTCCGCAGTGAAGGCAGGGGCCCTTTCCCCAGTCGCATGAGCCATTGTCTATTCCAGACCGAGGTCACAGCAGCACTTGCAGTGTAGGTCCTCTCCTGTGGAAGATCAGGTATCGAGTGATTAAGCAGATAGAAAATGGCGGTCACGCCCGCGGCGGTGCGTACCGCGGCGGTGCATACCGCGACCGCCGGCGCACCTCATCATTGGCTCCTGAAACCCATAGGGTTCAATGTTAACCAATGCGGCTTTGCGCCGCGGTCTTTGACCGCCTACCGCCACAGTGTGCCACGCCAGCGCATTTACCTCACATCCCACTGTCGCACTTCACAGGTCAGGCAGCCGCCATTTCAAGGGCCCACATGGCTTAATTTCTACTGCGTCACACATACCTAGGCCTTGCATCAACACTCATACAAACCTTTCAATGCATTGGGAATCGTGTTATGTGCAAGCTGTGGTTACGTATCTGTGGGTTGATTGACTCTGTGCTCGCTGTTGTCCTTCGTAGGCACCGTCCGCTGGGACATGCGAGGAGATGGAGGAATCTTCCCGTGTACAGACCGCTGGTGGACCTGTCGACAATGGAGGAACGACTTGTCATACTGACATACAGGCTTGACCGAGCCACTATACAGGAACTGTGTGCCCAGCTGGAGCCAGACCTGATGTCACCCATCCGCCAACCCACAGGGATCCCCCCTCTAGTGCAGGTGCTGTCAGTACTCCATTTCTTAGCAAGTGGTTCTTTTCAAACAACAGTGGCCATATCATCAGGGATGTCCCAGCCCAGGTTTTCCAAGGTGTTGTCCAGAGTGTTGTCTGCCCTGCTCAAACACATGAGGAGCTACATCATTTTCCCTGAGGTGGGGGATTTGGTTACAGTGAAAGGAGACTTCTATGCCCTTGGACATATTCCCAACATCATTGGTGCCATTGATGGGACACATGTTGCTTTGGTCCCCCCCAGCAGGAGTGAACAGGTGTACAGGAACCGGAAGAGTTATCATTCCATGAATGTACAGATGGTATGTTTGGCTGACCAGTACATCTCCCATGTTAATGCCAAATTCCCTGGGTCAGTGCATGACGACTACATCCTGCGGAATAGCAGCATCCCGTATGTGATGGGTCAACTCCAGAGGCACCGGGTGTGGCTATTAGGCGACTCTGGTTACCCCAACCTGTCATGGCTATTGACCCCAGTGAGGAATCCCAGGACAAGGGCAGAGGAACGGTACAATGAGGCCCATGGGCGGACTAGGAGGGTGATCGAGCGAACCTTCGGCCTCCTGAAGGCCAGGTTCAGGTGCCTCCATATGACTGGTGGATCCCTAATGTACTCACCAAAGAAGGTGTGCCAGATCATCGTGGCCTGCTGTATGCTTCACAACCTGGCTTTGCGACGCCAGGTGCCTTTTCTGCAGGAGGATGGTCCAGATGGTGGTGTTGTAGCAGCTGTGGAGCCTGTGGAGAGTGAAGAGGAGGAAGCCGAAGAGGACGACATAGAGAACAGGAAAACAGTAATACAGCAGTATTTTCAATGACACACAGGTAAGAGTACACACCGGCATATTACATTTACTTAAAGACTCCTACCTCTCTACTGTCTGACTTTTTCCCCCAGTGTATGGTAACTGTGTTGTGACTTTCCCTTCCGTTTTCAGAGATGTGGGCCCCACTGCGTGACATCTGCTTTGTTTCCCCATGGACTACAGCTGTTTGACAGCGGTTTGTTGGCATCACAATGTGAATGAACATTTTGGCACGGTCATGTCTAATACATTTGTTCTAAATCACAGCCAGACTCCAGATTCTTTTGTGCAATAAGTGTGTTTATTCAAGTGCTCTAAATTGGATGGGTGGTTGCAAATCGGTGAGGGGTGATGGTGGAGGATTGTCCATGGCAGAGTCCAGACTATCAGTATCACAGGTGCATTGTCCAAATGCCTGTGGAAAGTGGAGCAGGGGCAGTTTAAGGTTGGACAGGGTGACAATGTGGGACAGTGGGATGACAATCAGGGCGGTATCCTTTGCTGGCGGGGGTCTTGACATCTTACTCTGTCTTCTTCCTGGATCTCAGGGCCCGCTTGCGGGGTGGTTCTCCTTCTGCAGGGGGTGGGGTTCTGGTGGCCTATTGGTCTTGTGTCGGGGCCTCCTGTCCACTAGCGCCGGCGGAGGTGGTAGGCAGTTCTTGGTCCATGCTAGTGTCAGGGGCCCTTTGAGGTGCCACAGTGTCCCGCAATGTGGTGACTACCTGATTCAGGGCCACTACGATGGTACCCATGGCGGAACTGATGTTTCTTAGTTCCTCCCTGAACCCCATATACTGTTGCTCCTGCAGAAGCTGGATCTCCTGAAACCTGGCCAGGACCGTCGCCATCGTCTCCTGGGAGTGGTGGTAGGCTCCCACGATGGAGGAGAGGGCCTTGTGGAGAGTGGGTTCCCTGGGCCTGTCTCCCCCCTGTCACACAGCAGCCCTCCCAGTTCCCCTGTTTCCATGGGCCTCTGTCTCCTGGACACGGCGACTAATGTGGGTGGCACAGGGGTGTTGGGTTAGCCTGGGTTCCCTGTAGTGGTGGACACACCGCTGATTGACGTGTCCTGGGGACAGAGGTATGGGCCCGCTGGGTGGGTGCTGTGCTGGTGTTTCCAGAGGGGGGAAGGTCTGCTGTGTGAGGGGAACCGACTGTCCCGAGGTCCCCGATGGACCGGGCTGGTCATCTAGATCCAGGGAGACAGAGCTGCTGTCCTCACTGTGGGCCTCTTCTGGGGGTGGAGTGGACATTTGTGGACCCTCCTGCGCGGTGACCTGGCGTTCGGGTCCTGCAGGGGTATAAAAGTATGGTTATTGCTTCTGTGTGTACCATAGCGTGCAATGGGTGGGTGCCCGTGTACCCCAGTGCTGGCATTCCTTTGTGGGGGCTGTTGTGACGGTGGTTTGGGGGGGGGGGTTGTATGTGTATGTGCAGTGGGCATGCTTTGGTGATGGGTGTCCATGCTTGGTGGACGCATGCAGGGCTAGGTGTTGGTTGTGATGGTGAGGCATTTGCAAGGCGTAGGTGTCTCTCTCCACTTTTTGGACTCTGTTTTTGCTGGCTTTTAGACTCTGCGCACTTTACCACTGCTAACCAGTGCTAAAGTGCATATGCTCTCTCCCTTTAAACATGGTAAGTTTGGATCATACCCAATTGGACTATTTAATATACTTATAAGTCCCTAGTAATGTGCAATGTATGTGCCTAGGGCCTGTAGATTAAATGCTACTAGTGGGCCTGCAGCACTGGTTGTGCCACCCACTCAAGTAGCCCCTTTACCTTGTCCCATGCCTGCCATTGCAAGGCCTGTGTGTGCAGTTTCACTGCCACTTCGACTTGGCATTTAAAAGTACTTGCCAAGCCTAAAGCTCCCCTTTTTCTACACATAAGTCACCTCTAATGTGTGCTCTAGGTAACCCCTAGAGCAGGGTGCTGTGTGGGTAAAAGGCAGGACATGTACCTGGGTAGTTTACATGTCCTGGTAGTGTAAAACTCCTAAATTCGTTTTTACACTACTGTGAGACCTGCTCCCTTCATAGTCTAACATTGGGTATAAAACAGGGCCTCTGCCACCTCAGACACTTGCTGGAGAAGAAACCTGAACCAGAACCTGCATCCTGCCAAGAAGAACTGCCTGGCTGCTCAAAGGACTCACCTGTCTGCTTTCTACAAAGGACTGCTGCCTTGCTGTTGGCCTACTGCCTTGCTGAACTCTTGTCTGGCTGCAAAAGTGCTCTCCAAGGGCTTAGATAGAGCTTGCCTCCTGTTCCCTGAAGTCTCAGGACCAAAAAGACTTCTCTTTTTCATTTGGACTCCTCGTGCGCCGAAAATTTCGACGCACAGCTTGCTCTGTGGTGAGAAAATCGCTGCATGCCGACGCTGCTCGACGTGACACCTACGTTGCGACCGTAACTTCGACGCATGGCCTCGCATGGACAACGCCGCCCAACTTCCAGAGAGGAAATCGATGCGATGCCTGCCGTGAGAAAGAAAATTCCACGCACAGCCTCCCGGAACGATGTGCAGCCAGATGACAAGCCGAGGAATCCACGCACAGACCCTGGGACATCTGGTAATCCCGCGAACCATAGAAGGAGTCAGCCTGCGTGCCGGAAAACGACACACGTCTTCCCTGAGTGAAAAATAACGATGCAAGTCCGTGTGTGAATGGGCGAAACCGACGCACACGCCATTTTTCTTCCCGCAGAACGACGCACGTCTCCCCGCGTGAAAAATAACGACGCAAGTCCGTGTGTGAAGGGGCGAAACCGACGCACACACCATTTTTCCACGCATCTCCTCCTCTGCGGCCGTCTGTGGAGATTTTCCACTCCAAACCAGGTACTTTGTGCTTGAAAGAGGCTTTGTTTGCTTTTTAAAGACTTAAGACACTTTGGGGGTCATTCTAAGTCTGGCGGGCGGCGGAGGCCGCCCGCCAGACTTCCCCCACCAAAATACCGCTCCGCGGTCGAAAGACCGCTGAGGGTATTTTGGGATTTGCCCAAAAGGCCGCCCGCCAGCCCAGGGCAAATCATCCTTCCCACGAGGACGCCGGCTCAGAATTGAGCCGGCGGAGTGGGAAGGTGCGACGGGTGCAGTGGCACCCGTCGCGTATTTCAGTGTCTGCATAGCAGACACTGAAATACAAAGTGGGGCCCTCTTACGGGGGCCCCTGCAGTGCCCATGCCATTGGCATGGGCACTGCAGGGGCCCCCAGGGGCCCCGCGGCACCCCCTACCGCCATCCTGTTCCTGGCGGGAGACCCGGCAGGAACAGGATGGCGGTAGGGGGTGTCAGAATCCCCGCGCTCCGCCACCATAGAGGATTCACAAGGGCAGCGGAAAACCGGCGGGAGACCGCCGGTTTTCCGCATCTGACCGCGGCCGAACCGCCGCGGTCAGAATGCCCTGCGGGGCACCGCCGGCCTGTCGGCGGTGCTCCCGCCGACCCTGGCCCCGGCGGTCTCTGACCGCCGGGGTCAGAATCACCCCCTTTATATCACTTTTCAGTGATATTTCTACAAATTCTTATTGCATCTTTTATTGTGTTGATCTACAAATATCCAGATAAATATTCTATATTTTTCTAAACACTGTGTGGTGTATTCTTGTGGTGCTATATGGTGTTATTGTATGATTTATTGCACAAATACTTTACACATTGCCTTCTAAGTTAAGCCTGACTGCTCGTGCCAAGCTACCAGAGGGTGGGCACAGGATAATTTGGATTGTGTGTGACTTACCCTGACTAGAGTGAGGGTTCTTGCTTGGACAGAGGGTAACCTGACTGCCAACCAAAAACCCCATTTCTAACACCAGCAAAATAAGATCAGCAAAATTGGAGGAGGTAGGCAAAATGTTTGGGGGAAGACCACGCTAAGGCTGACAGGTCTAGCACTGCTGAATCAATGATTCCAAAAAAGAAAAACTCGGGACCAAACTCCAGTCTAAGTAAACGGTTGAAGCTGGGCATATTGAAACATAGAATAAGTGGTTTCATGGGTCTCAATCAAGACTACCCATGAGGTTAAAATTCGTGCCAATCCTAATCATCTATCATAAGCACAATGTATTATTCTTCCAAAATCCAGACTCTATAATTTCAACCTTTGTTTGGCAGGTACCGAAGTAAAATGCACAAAGCACAGAGCTCAATTTATAGTAAGGGGTATGAGATATCTCACCGGGGAAGAGGCCAGGTTATCTGTTGTTAAACGTTCTTAAATTGTTTCATCCCTGCTGCCTACCAGCTATGCTTTGCAGCCAGCTGCACAGCAAGCATTTTTTCTGATTAACTTGATATGATTTAGGATCTGTGAGAGATGAGTCCTGTGTGCCTCAAGATGCTTAACTCATCCAAATGTCGTAACAAAACTCCAAGAACAATCAGGTCTTTCAGACTCTGCATAAAGATAGTGGTTTGGCAATGAAGTAGACTCTGATAGTAAAAACATTCCAAACTTGATGACATTTGACCGAGAATAGGAGTCACTGGGACAGTCAGTGCTGTCACAAGCTGTGGTGAGGCATGGGGCAAAACATTTTGAAGTGGCCCTTCTAACTCAGAAATTCTTATCAGCCTTGGAAGGATGAAAAACTGAGGGGACCATCCATGATTTACAGATAGTACACAGTTTTCTATAACAGGCATATTAACCCATGCAAGTGGTCCCACAGAGATCTAGAGTGTGCTTAGGAAAAAAGTGAAACATAAGCATAAGGCACTATTTATATTATTTTCCATTTTTCATTTGTGGCACATTGAAAGTGGCCTGGTGTCAATTGTCATTAGTGCATTATAAATATACTGCATGTGCTGACATAATATTACTCCTACCCTTCAAAAAAACCTCACCTTTCTCTGTCCAGTGTCTACCTGAATTGCCCACCTCAGATGTGTTAGTCCACCAACAGTGAATTTGTTTTTTAACTAGAAAAAAATGATTGGCCTTGTTAATGCTTATCAAACTGAAGGAGCAAACCATGCATTAAAGTGTCACCCATAAGACAGTGTGCGCATTGTGCAGTATTACCTTCCGTAGGAAGGGAGTTTCCTTCTCCTTTCTTCCCCACCCCTAAAACACTGCCCGACTGGATTCCGTAAAGCACTTCTAATTCTGAGACTGACCTCATCTTGATTTTAGTGAGAGCCATTGATCTTTTTCTAAATTATTTTGGATGCTGAGGTGCGGGCCATGCCTAAAGTGGAGCCCAGGTCAATTAGCCCTAGCTGCACCCCTTTTTGATGGCCTTTGGAAAGGTATGGGAGAAGAGGGGACCCGACGGCAGCAGTTTTTTGCAAATGGGGTGGTGTGACAGGGTGATGCCATTTATTTATTCATGGCAGGGCCTAAAAGCTGCTTGAACAAGGCCAATACTCTTAAAAAGGGTAGTCTCTCACTGTTGTATAGTGAGGGATCCAGGCTTTCTGTCATGGCGTGGAAGTTTGGGAGCCAGAAGATTAGGCCTGTGTTATATATTTTGGAGCGGGCACATGGGTAGCCCTAGTCATAAAGCATCATGTTAGACAAGGTGAGTCAAAACAATCTGTGGTGCTAAAGCATGAAAGGATAATCAAATGGCCTTGTGGTAGAAATTGCTTTGAGTACAAGTTCAATCACATTAGGGAAAGCTAGATTTAACCGTGAATTTGATGCCAGGGTGGTGAGTAAATGTAATTTTGAGGCTTTTGGCTTTTTGACGTAAAATAATATGCTTGTTAAAGTGTATGGTACTGAGGGGGAGAGCATGGTGGGCTGCAGTAGCAGAGCAGAGCGCTGGAGCTGCTACCTGGTTTCCGGGCGGCGGCAACGCCTGAAGGTGAAGGCGTTTTTTTTTAATGTGCGGGTGGCTCCCAAGTGTGGTGAGCTCACAGGCGAGTGGGGCAATTGGAGCGGCATGCTGGTGTCGTGCAACCCTGGAGTTGCGAAGAGCATGCAGAGGGGCAGCACGTATTACCCTCCAGGGGAACAGGGGCAGCGGCAGCACAAGCGAGTCTGCCGCAACGGCAAGAAAAACATCCAGAGAGTAGGTGAGGAAGGCTGTAGTGGTGGCGGAGGAGGCGGCTGGCAAAACGGTAAGACATAGAGAGGGGATGTGACTCACCCCCTCAGGCCCTTGGAAATAGGTGGTTGTGGGCATGAAGAGTCCAGAAGAAGGCAGAAAGGAGGCTTAGAAGTAGAAGAAGTTAACAGTGAGCCCATAAGGTGTAATGGGAATAAAAATCAGAAGAGCAGGGTAACAAGCAAGCATAAAATTAAAAATAAAGTTACAACTTCTCCGAGGCCCTATTTTAAGATCAGACCGGAGAGTACAGTGCTCACTCCCGGCCAGGCAGAGACTATACAGGGTAATAAGGCAATGGAGAACCTTAGTCCACAAGGGGGTGACCATAATAGTGGAGACACTGAGGTAGAAGAGGGAGGTCTGTCCCTGTCTCTACAAGTCAACAGGCATACTGAGGGCTTGCATATGGGTGTTGGGGATGCCCCCCTCTCGCAGAGGAAAAGCGAGGGGTTTGCTCCCCTGCAAGCTGCTGACTCACAGTTTCTAGTCCCTCATGTCCAGACCACATTGGGGTCCATAATCTCCACCACCCCCAGCTCCACGTTAGGCTTTCTAGTTGAGGCAATGATTCTCGCTATTTCCGAAGATATAAAAAAGGGTTTTGCAATTTCTGAGAAAAGCCAGGGAGAGATAAGGGAGGCCTGTGAGGTGATGGAGAAAAAGTTTGACCTCCTATTTGCAAGAACTCAAGCTTAGAAGAAACCATGGGAACAATTAAAGAAGATTTGAGGCTTCATAGAGAAGAGATTCAAGTATTGAAAAGGAATGAGCAGGAGCTACAAAATAAATTAGAACAGTTGGAAAATAGCACACAAAGAAATAACCTGAGAATTTTTAATGTGCCGGAAGGAGGGGAAGGGGAAAATCTGAAGTCATTTGTGGTTTCTCTTATCAAATCTGCAGTTTTGTTGGAGGAAAGGAAAGAGGAGACTGAAAGGGATATTCAGAGGATCCCTATAGATCCTTTTAGGAGGAAGCCCAATAGTACCAAACCTCAGAAGATCTTGATACATTTTCAAACATGCGAGCTGAAAGAAAAAGACTAAAACTAAAAACATTAAGAGTGGAAGGTGTTTCGTTTGAGATTAGGTCAGTCTTGTCCAAATCCACTATAAACAAGCAGTGGGAGTTGGGGAGTTGCCTGGATGAATTCAAGAGGCTAGGTGCCTCAGCACCGTTAAAATACCCGCCTTTCTCCAAGTTATGTATAACAATAACATGTATAATATAAGGGATGTTAACGGAGTGGATGATTTGTTGGCAGTAATTAAGAGTGGGAACGCCGAACACCATTGAAAAGTTTTGATAGTGCATGGTTGATTTCGCCCAGGAACCTAGGGGCGTTCTAAAATTTGGGCTATCACTGGTCCTTAAAAAGGGGGGGTTCTCCATGGGATGGGAGGAGAGGAGGGTGGTGTTGGGTCACTGGGTGAGGAGCATATGGGGGAAATAGAAAAAAAGCCCTGTTCACCTCAGTCAGTTTTCACACCGCACCTTAGTGATAGTTGGTAGTGGCAGGGGCCAGGGGCCCAGAGGTACAGTTATTCAATTTCTTTCATGCAATGTTAATGGTCTGAGAACTAGGGGAAGAAGAGACAGGGTGCTACAATACTTAAGAGACTCACCAGCACAAACACTGATATTGCAAGAAACTCATTTAGCAGGAACAGAGTGTGTAAATTTATTTAAAACACAAAGGTGGGTCCAAACTTGTATCTGTGCTGAGAATAATTTCTACACTAAAGGCGTGGATATATTATTTAAGCAACAAGTCAACATAGTAGTTTTAGACACAAGATCTAACCCAGCAGGACGTTGGGTTATAGTTAAGGTACAGGTTGGCGGCAGGGTGATACATTGGTAGGGTTTTATGGTCCGAGAAGTGATGACATAGAACCACTTAGAGGGATGTATTCCCGGCTCTCCGAGTTCCCTGATCCAATTATAATGGCAGGGGACTTCAATGTAATTTTGGAAAACAAGTTAGAAAGGTCAGGTAGGTGTAGATTTTTAGGAATACCAAAGTCCCAGCAATATATGAGGGGGATGATGAAGGAATTTGGCTTGTGTGACTTATGGAGGCAGAGAGTCGGAGAAAAAAAAGATTTTTCTTTTTTCAGCAAAAAGTACAGGCATGCCTCCCACATAGATTACTTTTTGGAAGATATGAGGCTGGGAGATCTGGTGGACAATTTAGCATATTTGCAGTTCACCAACAGACCACGCAGCTGTTACGCTAGAAATTACTTTCGTTCAGGAGACAAGTAGTAAGAGATAGACACAGCATCGCTCATTATTATTAGATGATAGGGTTGTATCTCAATTACGCAAGGAGACAGAGGACTTCTTTAGAAATAATGTGGGGTCTGCCCCGTTACCAGTAGTTTTGGATACTTTCAAAGCAGTCATAAGAGGGAGGTTTATGAGTATATCTAGTTATAAAAATAAACAATTAAGGAACAAAGTGAACTATTTAGAACAGGAAATGTCTAGGTATAAGCGTCAGTTGATGGAGATAGGCGAAACTGAGGTTTTGAGGAATGACTTAGATAAATGGAGGCAGCAGTTGGAAGAGGTACTACAAGTTAGAATCACCAAAAGGTGGGAAGCAAGTAAACTGGCCCACTTTGAATGTGGCGAAAACACGGGGAAGCTGTTAGCTTGGAAGAGTAAATCAGACCAACTACGGAATTACATTAAAGAAATTGAATTGGACCAGGCAGAGGGGAAAGTAATGAATAGCAAGTCCGTAGAAGTGGCTTTCCAAGAGTTTTTCACTCAACTTTACACAAAAGAGTTAGAGGTGGGAGAGGGAAAGGTAGATGATTGGTTGTGGCCGGAGACACTCCCAACTATCACATAGTGGGAGCAGGCATTCCTGAATAGACCTATTACCCCAGAAGAAATAAGAAGGGTTTTAAACGGGAGTAAGGGGGGGAAGGCCTCCTTTTCAGATGGGATTCCGGTGGAGCTATACAAGGCGTTGGGAAACTCAATTATTCCAGCCCTGGGGGAACTGTTTGGAGAGATTCTTGAAAGTGGAACCTATATACCAAACTCATGGAACGAGGCAAGTGTCACATTAATCATAAAAGCAGATAAAAACCAAGCAAAATGTGCATCGTATAGACCTATATCATTGCTGAACAGTGATTACAAACTATTTGCCAAAATATTAGAGGATAGATTAATTGGGGTAGTGAATAGCTTGATACATCCTGATCAGAAGGGTTTTTCTAGAGGAAGATTTTTACACAAATTCACATTTGATTTGATCGAGGCAATAGATTTGGCTACTTCTTTTGAAACCCCTTTTGCGGTTATTACTGTGGATGCAATAAAGGCTTTCGATCGAGTCAACTGAAACTATTTGAAATCGATTCTGAGACATTGCAATCTGGGAGATACTATTTGTAGGGCTATTGATCAGCTATTATAAGGCCCCTCTGGCAAGAGTTTTAGTAAATAGGAACCTCAGAGAGGTGGTCATTATGACATTGACGGTGACTGTTAAAGTGGTGGTAATACCAGCATCAGGCTGGCGGTAATTACTGTCTAATTAAGACCATGGCGGTGATAACTCCCATAGACAGCCAATGTACCACACCATCCGCCAGGGCGTTTACAACACTCACCACGGCGGTAGCCATCAACAGCCAGGCGGAAGACAAGGTACTGCCCACCTGAAAGAATGTCCACACGAAAAGGCATAAACAGGATACGTTTATTGAGAAGCAGGAACCGATGCGTCCATGAGAAAAGGGGCACAGAGGATAACTGCCTTCACAGAACATGGAACATCATGACATCATGTCAATGATGTCACGATGTTCCATACAACTAGCAGATGTTGTCAATGAAGATCACCACACCACAATATTATGACATAGCACACCACCACGATTTACGGGGCGGTACCAACGCCATCAAAAGCCTGGTGGAAACACAACACAGAAGACCAAAGATTCACCATCAGAGACACAGTGAAGATCAACGCCGCCATGGAACGGGGACTGCAGGTCTTCCTGATGATTTTCTATGCCATGCTCCACCTGGAACACCAACGACAACGAAGGCGATGACGGTGAGTACAGCCTTCTAGCACACAAGGGAGGGAGGCAGGAAAAAGACAGTGACACACACGCACAACACACACCATTCACACACACACCATACAGACAACCAGCTGCAGACAAAAAAAAATGACATAGGACACACCTCATAATAATGCAAGGACAACGGTAAGGCAGAATTGAAACTGTATTTGCATGCCAACAACCACCATAAGTTCTGAAGTGACAAATAAAATACATGAACAATTGTCCAGAAAGGGCAATGCCCAGTCCAAAGTACAGAAGGCCCACAGGGCAATGCCCAAGCCCCAACTTGATCCTGACATTCTCTGCACCAAACAGTGCAGGGGCAACATGTTGATAGTGGGCAGGCACCTCAGGGGAAAGGAGGGTGGGGGGCACTTCAGCTGAAGTGGGGAACTTGCCCACTGGTTCTAGAGGTGGCTTCATGCCCATTTCCCAATGCTGGGGAGTGCAACGTCACAGTCTCTGAGGTGGGGAACTCACCCACTGCTTCTGGAGGGGGCTCCATGCCCATTTCCCAATGCTGGGGAGTGGAAGGTCACAGTCTCTGAGGTGGGGAACTCACCCACTTCTTCTGGAGGGGGCTCCTTGTACAACAGTCCCTGGAGGGTGGCCTACATGCCTTCTGCTGGAGGTGAGGGCTGCATTGTCTCTGCTGGGTGAGGTGTCCCCTGGGCAGTCTCTGCTGGAGGTGAGGGCTGATGTGTCTCAGCTGGAGGTGAGGGCTGGTGTGTCTCAGGTGGAGGTGAGGGCTTCTTGCCTTTCATTGGTGGTTGACTGGGAACCATTCCTGTCATTGGTGGTTGAGTGGGAACCACTCCTGTCATTGGTGATTGACTGGGAACCTTTCTCTTCCTGGCTGGTGGAGTGGGATTATCCCTTTCCGGGCTGGTGGAGTGGGCGCCTTCTCTTTCCTGGCTGGTGGAGTAGGATCCTTCACTTTCCTGTCTGGTGGCGTGGGATCCTTCCCTTTCCTGGCTGGTGGAGTGGGATCCTTCACTTTCCTGGCAGGGGTGGAGTGGGATCCTCCACTTTCTTGCCTCCATGACTAGGAGGTGCCTCTACTGTCCCCGTGGACTGTTTGGCTGAGGTGCTGGGCTGGGTCATTGGGATTCTGCTCTTACTGGCAGGACAGGGAGGTGGAGGGGGAGGGAAGAGGTCAAGTTGGGCAAGGAAAATCTTCTTAGGGACGGTGGGGCAGAAGATGAGGGAGGAGGGATGGGAGTGGAGGTTGAGGGAGTGGTTGTTGGAGGAGTACGTCTGCTGGAATTGGGTGCAGGTGCATGGGCAGTGTGTGATGTGAGGTTGATGGCTGTTGGGTGTCTAAGTGCCTGCGTTTGTGTCCCTTAGGAGGGGGGGGGACAGACAGGGTGGGAGAGGACACAGGGGACGCGTGGATTGATGTTGTGGAGGTGTCTGCTAGTGAGATGTGTGTGCTGGTTGGTGTGGTGATGGTGGTGCTGGCTGTTGAAGCAGTGCATGCAGGTGTGCGTGCAGATGTGACTGTAAGGGAGGAAGAGTAGGGGGAAACAGGGGAGGCAGTGGATGTTGTTGTATGTGCAACTGTCTGTTGTTTGTGTGAGTGCTTGTTGCCTGAAGTGTGCTGCCTGTGTTTGACTGTGCTACTTTTGTCTGATGTTTTGTGTGCATGCTTGTCTGTATGTGTGCATTGGATGGAGTGGGGTTGAGGAGACTGGGACTGGGAAGGGGTAGTTGGAGGGGGGACAGTAGGAACAGGTACAATGGCTACCATCAGAGAGGAGGCCAGAGCCTGGAACGATCTCTGTTGTGCCGCCAATCCACAGTGGATGCCACTATGGTTGACTGCCCTACAGAGATGGTTCTCAGGAGGTCAATAGCCTCCTCACTCAGGGCAGCAGGGCTGACTGGGGCAGGGCCTGAGGTGCCTGGGGAGAAAGAGATGCTCACCCTCCTGGGTGAGCGGGCACGGGCAACTCAGTGAGTGGCAACTGGGAGGGCGGTGCTGGTACTGGGGGGTGGCGGCTGTACCTTGAGCTGGGGTGGTTCCAGGGGTGTCTGCCACCACCAGGGAGCTCCCAACGGAGGAGGAATCAGAGTCAGTGTTTTCACCTCTTGGCCTCTGCTTGGTGCTCCCCTCGCCCTCCGCCCCTCTGATTCCCTCGGCGTCAGTGGGCTCTGCCTCCTGGGTCCTGTGGGATGCAGCTCTCTCAGTCACCGGTGCCCCTGCTCCTCCGCCAGATGATGCTAATGCACACATGGACAGGATGACAGAAGAAAAAAGAGGGAGAGAGAGAGAAAGAGAACACTGGGTCCAAAACAGCACCAACACCACAGTTGGCATACACTTTAACATCACACACAGGGTTCAGGATTGCGCACTATACACCACCCTGGCAATCAATTGGCTAGGTGCCACAGCAAGATGAGGGCCAAACACCGCCAACTGCAGCCCTCCTTGGACCCACTAAGCCCTGTCTGACATGAAATACAACCCAGCTAGGTTACCTGAATTTGCTATATAACCATTACCCCTGAGCTGGGTCACGTTGCAATGTCTGACCTGGCATTAAGGGGCACCCACTGACTCACACCCACCACCCGGATCCCATGCCACCTACCAATGATTGTAGTTACGCCCACTGTACTCACCCCCTTGTGGCTGCTGTGATGCCCTAAAGCACCCATCCAGCTCTGGGTTGGCCATGGTAGGTTCCAGACACAGGTCACAGAAGCACACGCAGTGTAGGTGTTGTCCTGTGGAAAGTCAGGAATCAAGTGAGAATTTAGATAGAAAATGCTGGTCATGTCCGCGGCGGTGTACACTGTCACCGCCGCCGCTGATCCCCATAGGCCACTGTACTCCATAGAGCCCCATATTAGGCAATGAGGAATTGTATGGCGGTGCGAGACCGCCTTCCGCCACGACACCGAATGTCGGCGGAGTTACCTCACTTCCACCTGTCCCTAGATATAGGACAGGCGTTTGCCATTTAATGGTGGTGGACAACATTCACATAATCCATAACTGCTTCACTGCTGATGATTGCACGTAAATTGCCATCCCACTGTCCCATCACATTAATGCTCTATGTACACTGAGGTGGTGGTCCCATTGTTCAAATTGTGACAGCCTACTCACTCATGTGTCCCTTAGATACCTACCACTGCGGATGAATAGGAGGAGGAGACAAGCCCCCATGTACAGACCCCTTGTGGACTTGGCTACACTGGAGGACAAGAACATAATACTCACCTACAGACTGGACAGGTCCACAAATCACAGAGCTGTGTGCCCAATTGGAGCCTGGTCCGACATCAGCTATCCATCATCCCACTGGGATTCCTCTCTTGTGCAAGTCCTATCAGTGCTCCATTTCCTGGCAACTGGTTCTTTCCAAGTGACAGTGGGCTTGGCAGCAGGAATGTCACAGCCAATGGTCTCAGTCGTGCTGGCAAGGGATCTGTCTGCCTTGGTCAAACAAATGTGCAGCTACATTGCTTCCCCCATGTGGATGAGTTGGCCACTGTGAAGGCAGGATTTTATTAAATGGGACACATACCCTTTATTATTGAGGTGACTGACGGAACACATATTGCGTTTGTCCCACCCCCGCCAGAATGAACAGGTGTTCAGGAACCGGAAGAGTTTCCACTCGCTCAATGTGCAAATGGTGTGCCTGGTAGACCAGTAATCTCCCACGTCACTGCCAAATATCCTGGGTCGGTGCATGATGCCTTGGTTCTGAGGAATAGCAGCATCCCAAATGTGATGGCACAACTACAACGGCGCAGAGTGTGGCTAATAGGTGAGCCTGAGTGCCCATCCAATGTATGTCAGTGTATGTCTTCTGGTGTTAACCCCATACCATCGTGTAAGGCTAATGTTTGTCCCTCAATACTTGCATGTGACTCAGGCTACACAAACTATCGTGGCTCCTGACCCCTGTCAGGAAGGCCAGGTCAGGGGATGAGAATCGTTACAATGATGCACATGGGAGTAACCAAGAGAATTATTGAAAGGACCTTCAGCCTCCTGAAGGCCAGGTTCAGATGCCTGCATCTGACAGGTGGATCCCTGTGCTACTCACCCTAGAAAATCAGCAGATAGTAGTAGCATGCTGCAGGTTGCACAACCTGGCCCTCAGACAACAAGTGCCTTATCTGCAGGAGGAGGAGACTGGAAATGCCCCTGTGGCAGCAGTGGTCTCTGAGGACAGTGAGGATGAGGAGGCAGAGGATGAGGATGTGGACAACAGAACATCAGTGGGATGGAGTGGAGTGATGGGAGTAAGGGTGAGGGGTGTGATGGCATGCAGGTATGGGGTGATAAGTAGTAAATCTTGACTCACCAGCATCCAGTCCTCAGGCAACTCCAGTGAGTCCCTTAGGATGCAGTATTGTCAAGACTTGCTTCTCCCATGCTGTGATCTGTGGGGGAGGAGGTGGAGGTCCACCTCCAGTCCTCTATATGACGAGCCTGGTGCCTTGCTGCCACGGAACATACCTTCCCCCGTAGCTCGGTCCACCTCTTCCTGATGTCGTCCCTTGTTCTTGGATGTTGTCCCACGGCGTTCACCCTGTCCACGATTCTCTGCCATAGCTCTATCTTCCTTGCACTGGATATCTGCTGTACCTGTGCTTCAAACAGCTGTGGCTCTACCCTGACTATTTCCTCCACTATGATCTGCAACTCCTCATCAGTGAAACAGGGGTGCCTTAGTGGGGACACGGGTGTTATATGGTGTGTGTTGGTGAGAGGATGTTGAGTAATGTGGTGGTGTGTGGGATGTGGGGTGCATGACGGATGTGTGGGTGTCTGTGGTGTGTGTGTCTAGTTGTCTCAGTGGTCTTAGTTTCAGTCTGGTAGCAATAATTGGTGTTTGTAAAGGGTTGGGGGTAATGTGGGTGTTTGTTTTATAGTGCTGTGTGTGTGTGGGTGTGGTGTGTGTATCAGTGTCAGGTGTGTGATTTCGGTTTTGGCCAATGTAGTGTTGTTTTGTATTTGGGTGTCCATTCTGAGCGCGCCGGTGTGTACCGCCAATGGTTTAGCGCCATTGAATGTCCGCAGTGGTGAATCGTGAGTCATAGTGTAGTGGGCATTGTATTGTTGGCATAACAGTATGGGTGTTGGTACCGACATTTTACCACTGACCTTTGGGCTGGCGGATTTGTGTATGTGGCAGTATTCTGTCAGATTGGTGTGTGTGTCATAAAATGGCGAACGGATATCCGCCACTGTGGCGGTATGTTGGCGGCCATAAGCGGGATTTACCGCCAATGTCATGATGAGGACCAGATCCTTTTAGGATTAGAAAAGGTACGAGGCAGGACTCCCCTTTGTCTCCAATATTGTTTAATTTGTATATAGAACCATTGGCCAGAAAGATCAGGCAGAACTTGATAATCTCCACTTTTAGTTACGAGGATTGGGCCAAAAAGGAAGCTTTATAGGCAGATGACCTCCTTGTACATACTGACGATTTATCAACAGCCCTTCCTGCCTTTTTAGGTATAGCAGAGAATTTTGGCAGAATATCAGGGTACCAGATCAATGCTGAGAAGACAGAAATAATGTCCTGGAACCTGAAGGAAAATCCTCACCAAGGAAAGAAGGAAATGAGGTACTTAGGTATAACAATTACACATGGTATTGAGCATTTGGCAGAGAGGAATAAAAAAAAAACTGCTGGTGGAATGTAATGGGATAATGCAAAGGTGGACCCATCTCCCCTTGATGAAAATGGGAAGGGTTAACTTGATTAAGATGATAATTTTACCCAAGTGGATTTTTTGCTTTCTGCTATTCCTCTCACAATGCATAAAGGGTACCTGGATGAAAATTCAGCAGACCATAAATGCCTTCATATGGGGGTCAAAGGGCCCAAGAATATCTTGGAAAAGGCTGCGCAGAAGGAGGGAGAAGGGAGGCCTGGTTTTGCTAGATCTAAGATATTACACTTGGGCATATCAACTTAAAAACTCAAGGATGTTGTTTACATACCCAGAGTCTACAGCGATTGGGGTAATGTATAAAGCCATGGTTATGACTGTTAGAGGGGCACCAAGAAATTTCTTACACAAATTTGGAGACCTGAAGGGCCATAGTTATACTCCGTTTGCGCCGAATTTGCATCGTTTTTTTCGACGCAAATTCGACGCAAAACTAACTCCATATTTATACTTTGGCGTTAGATGCGTCTAGCGCCAAACTTCATGGAGTTGGCGTCATTTTTTTGCGTGAACACCTTCCTTGCGTTAATGATATGCAAGGTAGGCGTTCCCGTCTTAAAAAATGACTGCAATGCTATTGCGTCGGATTTATACTCCCGGGCAAAAATGACGCCCGGGAGTGGGCGGGTCTAAAAAACCCGCATTTGCGCCGGATTTTAGCGCCTGGGTCAGGGCAGGCGTTAAGGGACCTGTGGGCTCAGAATGAGCCCAGAGGTGCCCTCCCCTGCCCCCAGGGACACCCCCTGCCACCCTTGCCCACCCCAGGAGGACACCCAAGGATGGAGGGACCCACCCCAGGGACATTAAGGTAAGTCCAGGTAGGTATTTTTTTTAAAAACAAATTGTGGCATAGGGGGGCCTGATTTGTGCCCCCCTACATGCCACTATGCCCAATGACCATGCCCAGGGGACAGAAGTCCCCTGGGCATGGCCATTGGGCAAGGGGGCATGACTCCTGTCTTTGCTAAGGAGTCATTACAATGGGGGATGGGCGTCGTTAAAAAATGGCGCAAATCGGGTTGTGGCGATTTTTTTGCCTCAGCCTGACTTGCACCATTTCTGGACGCCCATACGCCATTTTCCCCCTACGCCGGCGCTGCCTGGTGTACGTCGTTTTTTTTAACGCACACCAGACAGCGCCAGCGGCTAACGCCGGCTAACGTCATTCAATAAATACGGCGCTCGTATGGTGCTTCAGAATGGCGTTAGCCGGCGCTAATTTTTTTGACGCAAAACTGCGTTGGCGCAGTTTTGCGTCAAAAAGTATAAATATGGGCCGAAGTTTTTCAAAAAGGTCAAACTGAAGATAGTGCAAGATCTTGCTAGGAGCTGGTATCTGTTAAGACTAACAGCAAATGCAAACTACTACAGTCAAAATACCCTCATTTGGGAATCCCCAGGTACGCCAGAATGTTTTCAAGATGTACTTGCCCTGCCAATTAAAAAGGCTGGTATGGAAGTCTTGGGGGGGGGCTCTTCAGTGAAGGGAATTTGCTCTCATGGGAAAAGCTAACAGAGAAAACTCGGGGGGTCCCTGACCAGGCTGAAGTACCTGTAGATTAGAGAATGGGCACGGGGCGTTAAGGGCCACTTGGGGTCAGTAAATGTTTTGGAAGATAGTCTTCTGGTGTTTTTTTCCGCTCCCCAAAAAATTTATTGCGGCCTGGTATTGTGGAATCGTGGAAGGTGTGGAAGGAGTCTTTAATTTGCCAACAGATCTTTGGGGAAGTCTCATATCAAGGGAGATGGTGCATATTTGTGAGAAACATCACTGTTTGAAGTAGTAAAGCCTGCTCCATTAAGGAAAAACCACTTCTTCTCATTACACAGAGCTTATATTTCGCCGGATAAGCTTTCTAAAATAAAAAAAGGAGAGGTAATACCATGCCCCAAATGTGGTTTAGAAAGGGCAACAGATGTTCATATGTTTTTGGAGTGTCCGGGCATCCACCTTTTTTGGGAAGAAGTATGCAGGACTATTTTGGAGATTTTAGGGCAAGAAATCACAGTCCCCTCCCTCTGATAATATTTGGGTAATCACAGGAAATGGAATTGAGGCATAGAGAGGGGAATAGAGGCAGGAGAAACTTATTGTTCTATGCTACTGTATTGGCTAGAAGAGAAATCTGTAGGAAATGGATATCCGGGACACCCCCCAACATATTTAGATTGGCTCAATGCTTTGTTTCATACCTCCAAAATGGACTTGGTGGCAGGAGGTGCTAGGAAGAAAAAGGGAAGTCTTTGGGCCCCCCTGGTAGAATGGAGCGGGAATTAAATTGGATATGTAGAACGGGTCTGGGAGGAAGATCCTAAAGGAAAGGATGCCTGATGACCAATGATTACACATCTTATTTCTCATGATCTCCTGCCTGGTGGTGGTATTTTTTTCCACTGCTGGAGGCCGATTGAGAACTAAATGGAGCCCCTGGCATAGGCCATCTCTGTTCATGAGAGGGTGTGAAAGGTTTCGGAATAGAGTTGGCTTAGAGGCTGAGGTGAATGAGGACAAATAAAAAAGAAGAAAGTGTATAGTACTGCTAAAGAGATGATGGATTAATAAAGATGCTGGAGGCAGTAAGGTGAGATACTCCTACCAAAGGTACATATGGCAGAGTTTTCTGCTATGCATTATGTTTACAGTGTGATCCTGGGTGGTAGATAGTTGAATACAAATGCTCTGACTTCCCCCTGAAATCTCCATGGGAGACCCGTTGTTATGGTCATAAAGATGAAGTACCAATACGGACGCCACCAGAAGGCAAAATAGTAGCCAGAAGAACGAGCTTAAATGGTTTGGAAGGGGGCAGAACGGAGAAAGTTACTGCTGTGTACTGCAGCTCTTGAAATGTAGAACTTGACCTGTCCAATGACAGCCAGAAAGATTTGAGCCGTATGAGGGTAAAAACTGGAATTTCGGAGGGGTATTTTATGGCATGTTAACCTTGAAAGTGTGGTAAGTATGGGTGGAAAGTAAAATATTGATGTATCTGGCACATGGGCGTGGAGCCTGAGCAGAATGAGAATGTGTGTGTGTATAGAGTGAGGATGTAGTGATAATGTGTGGGAGGGAAGTCAGGTGAAGAAGAATGTGTGGATGCGGGGAGTGTGAGTGGAATGAGAGTGTGTGGGTGGAGTGTCAGAGAAATGAGAAAATGTTGGAAGAGTAAGTGAAATGAGAACGTGTATGTTGAGCATGAGGTGAATGGGAATGTGCCTGGGAAGCATGACTGGAATGAGAATGTGATGTGGAGTGAGGTTCAAATATAGTAAGTTATATGCAGAGCTGTCCTGAAAAGGAATTGTCCACTTAAGCTTCAAAATGTTCACTACTGTGAAACACAACAGATTGCTGGTAGCGTACCTTTTCTCCTTCCCAGAGAATGCAAGTGGTTGAAGCACTTGATGGATTTCCAGGTGTCAAGTACCATTGACTCAGGAAGCCCACGCAACTAGAGTCAACATTCTCCTTGATCAACAGCAGGTGATTAGTTTTTGCAACTAGAGCATTCCTATTCATTGGCACGGGTGGATGGCAGTATGAAAGCAAATGAAGATGTTCTCAGCACTGCAGCACTGATCGGTTGCTACACTACTCGAGACCAGGGCCAGCTGAAGTATATTTGTGGTGTTGGTCGGAAGATGTGGTTCGCTGTAGTGAACTATTTCCCCTCCAGTTCTACATAGATAGAATAAGATGGGGATCCAAGCTTTGTTTTTTGTGTGAAAGATAGTAAAATTATTTTCTTTAAAGATGTTCAGGAGAGGAGGAAACAAAGAAATAAAAACGTGCTGATCTTCTATACATTGCTCAAGAAAAAGAGACCTGGGAAATAATACTGTCAATGTACGTATTGTACAGGGTAAGACGTTGTACGTGGGCTGGTTACACCCCCTCAGCTTCTTATCTGCGCTCTCCTAAGGCGTGGAGAAGCGTCTCGAGCCGTGGGCAAGATCTTTCTTTCAGTACTTAATCGAGTGCTTCGGAGACTGAACCGTGGGTCATGGTGTGTGGGCGACATTTTCTCCAGTTGGATTACAATCAGGCAGCTTGTTCAAGGCTTCTCCATTCAATGATCAGATGCAGAAGATTTGTCGGAGACAAAGCCTGATGCTCTGCACAGACCACCTCTTCAAGCAGTGGCTCCTTTTCAGCAGTCATGTGCGGCTCATGTAGCCCTTGATTTTCTGATCTGCGCACAGTTTTCTGCCGTGATGTATTCTGAACTTTTCTAAAGATTCCAAGGTTTCTTGTAAGTAATGTGCGATATTTGTAACACTTGAAGAGCAGGCCGTAGCGGGCAAAGGGCGTTTCCTTGGGAGATTGGAACGGTAGCGTTTGCAGCAGTGGGAGCCGGTTATGTTACTCGAGTCGGTTTTGCAACAGTGCTGCAATACCGGCCTCCAGTAACAAAATCAACAGTGCTTCACCCTTGCACCCTCCCCCCAACCAAGGGGGCTGGTCTGACAAACTTCCCAGGGCTGCTTTGGGTTTCCTGTCCAGCCCTGTTGCAGAGGAGATAGTTTTCAAGGGCACACCATTAATGGTGCAGTAGGTGCAATGGCACCGGGACCCAGGAGTGTAAGGGGCCTAGTGCACCTCAATTATGCAGTCTTACTATCCATTTGTAGTTTGGGGAGCATTTGCCTTGTTTGTATGTATGCCCCCTGGAGCCATTATTCACCATTGAGAGTTACGTTTAAGTACTTCAGGAAAGTTGAAATATTGTTTTCCTATCTTTTTTGCCATTTTCATAAGTTCTTCTCTATTATTTTGCAAATGTATACAACTCTCACGAGCGGGTATTTCATCCCATTTGGTTATGTGAACCTACTAACAAAAGGAGTGCTTTATTTTGCTCACAGAGCTTCCCCAGAACTAATACACCTGTTTCATGGGGAAAAGTGAAGACAATTTTGGGGTATCTGTTAAGTGAAAGACCAGACGATACGGAGGTGAGGACTTTAAGTAATTTATTTAAGCACGAACAGGTACAGAGCAGTGCCTACCTCTGGTCGCATCCTCCAGCTTCCTCAGCAGTTGTAACTAGCACCCACCGAACTCTGAAAATTCTAATTGTCGCATTCTGACTAGCTACAAATAGCACACGTCTCCCTCTTATCACAGAACAATGAAACATTTATAACTTCCATATACTATGGATACAATATTATGTGAAACAATATTTTACGGAATAATGTTTTATGAATACCTCACCCATACAATAAACTCTTCACAATTATAACCTGAATACAATAATCACAATTCAAACTCCAAAAACTACACATAACACATTGTACTTAACATACCCACATTCTTCGATCATAATAATAAAAAGAATAATCTGGGTAAATATGCACAATTTATCTATCCTACTGTATATCGATCCAGGTATACTGGTAAGTTCCTCTCTTGTTCACTTCGCCATAATAGTTTGTCTCCCTCATTAAGTACATCAATAATATTGAAACTCCTCACAATCAAACCAGTAGGATCCATGCTTGTTTCCCCCCTCATGTGGACAATTACTTCACTTACGCCCAGATCTTAGAGGGACTAGCGCCATCCTAACAACACATTAGTGTCATTTTTTATGCTAATGTAGTAATAGGTGGCCAAAAAGGCAGCTCCATATTTACAAAGTGGCACAATGCTTGCATTGCACCACTTTGTAACCCCCTGCGCCACATTTGGCCTGCACCAGACATAGGCCCTCATTCTGACCCTGGCGGTCGGCGGAGAGACGGCGGTCGGACCGCGAACTGACCGGCGGTATTAAAAATGGCATTCTGACCGCGGCGGTCCCCGCCGCGACCGACCGCTACTTCTCCACTCCGACCGCCGCGGCGGTCATGACCGCGGGGTTGGAGTTTGCGCACTCCGGCCCGGCGGTCGTCCCAAGACCGCCAAGGGTATTATGACCCTGCCTACCGCCGCGGTTTCTTGCGGGCGGGAACCGCCGTGCGAACCATGGCGGTAAGCACTATCGGGGCCAGGGAATTCCTTCCCTGGCACTGATAGGGGTCTCCCCCACCCCCCACTACCCACCCGAGTCCTCCCCCCACACCCTCCACCCCCCTGCCACCCCCCAGAGGTGGTACGAACCCCCTCCCCACCCCCACCCCGACATGCACATACATGTACCCCGACATGCACACACCCCCAACATGCACATATACACACCCCCTACACACACATACACAACGGGGACACATACCCGCACACATACATGCCGACATGCGCACCTGCCGAACAGCACACATTACCCATAGACACAGCAGCACCCCCCGCCCGCATGCACGCACTCACACACCCCCTCTACACACTCACACGCACACCCCCATGCACGCCCACATCACACAACACCCCCCCACCCCCTCCCCTCACGGACGATCAACTTACCTTGTGCGTTGGTCCTCCGGGAGGCGACGGGAGCCATAGGGACGTGACCGCCAACAGAAGACCGCCAACAGAAGACCGCCACACGGAAATGTGGGTCGTAATTCTGTGGGCGGTGTTCTGCTGGCGTGGCGGTGGAGGTTGACCAGTCTCCACTTTCCCGCCGACCGCCAGTGTGGCTGCTGGCGGTTTTCCGGCGGAACGCTCCCAGCGGTCAGAATGCGCACAGCGGCACACCGCCGCGGTCGGCGGTCTTCACCGCGGCGGTAACTCAGCGGTCTTGCGAAAAGACCGCCAAGGTCAGAATGTATGCAAGGGGGCGTCCTGGCGCTAGGGGGTTGAAAAAATGTCTCAAAGAAATCTAAGAGATTTCTTTGCATCATTTGTATATGCATTTTTAATGCCTGCTAAGAATAGGCATCTAAGGGAGGCTCCCATTGTTTTAAGTGGGCCTCTGGGTGCTTTGCAGGATTAGATTCAAAATGTTGGATGCTAATCTTGCAAAGCGCCAAATTAGAGTAAAACATTATGATGCTAATTCCCTAACTACAGCCATTGTGCGTCGTATTTTAAATACAGCACACACATGGTGGCGTTAGGGGGGACACAAAGGGGTGCAAGAAAAGTGGTGCTGCACTAGATGCAGCGTCACTTTTCATAAATCTGCCCCTTAGTCTCTCCGGGTTCAATTCAACAGTAAAATTACTATCCTCACTCGCCAATTCTTTTACATGCATCAGATATCCATTTCATCTGCTACAATTGTTCCCTCCAGGCATTGAATACCCTGCACCACCAACATGGTATAAGCCAACATTAGAAGATTATACATCTTACCATACTCCATTTTCACAGAATTCCCAAAAACTTTACAAACTTACACAGGATCAGACCAGTGTTACATTCCTTCCCTAAAACATGACTTCCTCATTCGCACATACTGACCAACTGCCACATGGGAAAACTTTTCTCCCCTCATTATATTGTGTTTTTGGCCTACCTTGATAATTCTACACCTTCCTCCTCATGTCATCATCCTGTGCAACACCAAATGTCCCCTCATTCTTAATCATCAACCACCAAGGAACCATCTTGGTAGATGGTTTCCTATCTCTCAAATCCTTGAACAGCATTTTCCAATCACAGAATGTGGTGTAATTCTATAAATTGACAACATTTTCCGCAAAGCTGTACTTCAGTTGTTATTGTCAATTGCAAACAATCTTTTATGATCTTAGTAAACCATTCTACCTGTCCATTGGCTTGTGGATGATATGATGCCACTTTATGATATTGAATACGATTATACTTCAAGAACATTGTCATTTTTTCAGAGGTAGGTTGCACTCCATTACCAGTTACTAGAAACTCCAACACTCCGTCTTGCACAAACACATCTTCCAAAAATTATATTACCACATCAGTAGTAATATGACTTACCATTGTTACTTCTGGCCTCTTGAAAAATAATCAATCAGTACAATAGCCAACTTCTCCTTGGAAGACAATTTGGAAAAGAGGATCATAAAACCACGTTTTATTCATTGTATATCCAGCAATTCTACAGTTTCTATTGGCACCAAACATGGCTTGACAAACTTTTCACTTCTACTACAATCATCACAGTTCCTCGTCCAATGATCCACCATGCTATTGATACCAGGCCACCAAAAATGGCCCTTAAATTTTCTCTTAGTGCTGGACATACCATTGTGCCTTCATGACCCATCTTCATCACAATTGTATGCACAGAATCTTATCCCCCCTTATCTTTCTCTTGTTAAACATCTGGATACACATAAGCCACTTCACATTTCACCTTATTATGATTCACTGTATCATTCTTGTTGGGAATCGCCCTTCTGCATTGTTATCCCCAGACTTTTTGCCTTCCCCCTTCTCTTTTTCCGACCTCATTTTTGCTGGTTTTTAGACTCTGCGCACTTTACCACCTCTAACCAGTGCTAAAGTGCATATGCTCTCTCCCTTTAAACATGGTAACATTGGATCATACCCAATTGGTCTATTCAATTTACCTATAAGTCCCTAGTACTGTGCACTATATGTGGCCAGGGCCTGTAGATTAAATGCTACTAGTGGGCCTGCAGCACTGGTTGTGCCACCCACTTAAGTAGCCCCTTAACCTTGTCTCAGGCCTGCCATTGCAAAGCCTGTGTGTGCAGTTTCACTGCCAATTCAACTTGGCATTCAAAAGTACTTGCCAAGTCTAAAACTCCCCTTTTTCTACACATAAGACACCCCTAAGGTATGCCCTGGGTAACCCATAGGGCAGGGTGCTGTGTAGGCAAAAGGCAGGACATGTACCTGTGTAGTTTACATGTCCTGGTAGTGTAAAACTCCTAAATTCATTTTACACTGCTGGGAGGCCTGCTCCCTTCATAGGCTAACAGTGGGGCTGCCCTCATACAGTGTTTGGGTGGTAGCTGCTGATCTGAACGGGGTAGGAAGGTCATATTTAGTATGGCCAGAATGGTAATAAAAAATCCTGCTGACTGATGAAGTTGGATTTAAAATTACTATTTTAGAAATGCCACTTTTAGAAAGTGAGCATTTCTCTGCACTTAAATCTTTCTGTGCCTTACAATCCATGTCTGGCTGGGTTTAGTTGACAGCTCCTTGTGCATTCACTCAGACACCCCAAACACAGGATACTCAGCCTCACTTGCATACTTCTGCATTTTGAATAGATCTTCCTGGGCTGGGAGGGTGGAGGGCCTGACACTTACATGACAATGGACAGAAGCCTGCCCTCACACAAAGGACTGCCACACCCTCTACTGGGACCCTGGCAGACAGGATTGAACTGAAAGGGGAACTTGTGCACTTCTGAGCCACTCTTTGTAGTCTCCCCCACTTCAAAGGCACTTTTGGGTATAAAAACAGGGCCACTGCCCTACCAAGACAGACACTCCCTGGAGAAAAAACCTGAACCAGAACCTGCATCCTGCCAAGAAGAACTGCCTGGCTGCCCAAAGGACTCACTTGACTGCTTTCTGTGAAGGACTGCTGCCTTGCTGTTGCCCTGCTGTCTTGCTGCTCTCTTGCTGTGCTGCAGAAGTGCTCTCCAAGGGCTTGGATTGAGCTTTCCTCCTGTTCCCTGAAGCCTCAGGACCAGAAAAGACTTAATCTCTGCAAGAAATTCCTTGTGCGCCGAAAAATGGCGCACAGCCTGCGAAAAACGACGCACACCCTGCACCACGGTGAAAAATCACTGCACGCCGAATCCGGAATGACGCTGCCCAACTCCGCAACAGGAAGATCGACGCAGCGCCTGCGATGCGACTGGAACTTTGACGCTCGGCCCACTGGATCGACGCACAACCGACCTGGAACAACGCAGCCCGACTTCCAGAGAGGAATCGACGCCGCGCCTGCTGTGCGGGAGAAAGTTTCCATGCAGCACCCACTGGAATCGACGCAAGCCCAGGATTTTCCACACATCGACGCCGGGGCATCTGAAAACCCCGCAACTCGAAGAGGATCCAAGTCCGCCGAAAATTGACGCACGGCTTCCCCGCATGGAAAATATCGACGTAAGTCTGTGTGCGAAGGGGCGAAACCGACGCACACCTGCCTGTTTTCCATGCATCTCCTCCTCTGTGGCCCCTTGCGAGGATTTTTCAATGCAAATCAGGTACTTTGCCCTGCAAGTGACACTTGTTGTTTCTAGAAGACTTTAAGACACTTTATATTGCTTTTGCAGTAAAATTACAATTCTAAAGACATTTTATATTACTTTTCCAGTAATATTTCAACGTATACTTATTGCATTCTAATCGTTTTTGACCTGCAATTATCCAGATAAAGATTCTATATTTGTACAAACATTGTGTGGTGTGTGTTTGTGGGACTATATGGTGTTATTGTATGAATTATTGCACAAATACTTTACACATTGCCTTCTATGTTAAGCCTGACTGCTCTGTGCCAAGCTACCAGAGGGTGGGCACAGGATAATTTGGATTGTGTGTAACTTTCCCTGACTAGAGTGAGGGTCCTTGCATGGACAGGGGGTAACCTGACTGCCAACCAAAGACCCCATTTCTAACAATTCTCGTCCTTCAATGTTAGTTTAGATAACCTGTCAGAAATTAAATTCTTCCTCCCAGGTAAATACTCACTTTCAAATGATACATTTGCAACTTGGAGGCTAATCTTGATAACCTAAGTGTTAAGTTCCTTCATCCACCATGTTTCAATATATAAACTAAAGGCTTATGACTCATGCAAATGTAAACATTTGTCTCCAAACATTCAACCTGAAGCATTCTGTCACCTGAGCAAAAGCCAACATCTCCCATCCAATCACTGAATAGTTTATTTCCGTTACTGTAAGTGTGGGTGAAACATAAGCTAATATCAACTCCTGATCATATTCTTTTTGAACCAACACCACATCCACACCTTAACTATTAGAATACAAAGCAATTTTACACTGCACAGTCATCGTGAATGGTTTCAAACAAGGTGCTTGTAATATTTAATCCTTAATAATGCAAAACAGGCTTGTTTGCTTGCCCAACAACATTTCACATGTTGTAACAATTTCCTCAAAGGCTCCATTTTGGTAGCATAATTCTGTACAAATCTAGTCCAAAATTTGGTTAAGCCTAAAAATCCACTGCTCTTTACTTGTTGGTTCAGTGCATTTTTTATGGCATCAGCATGTCTAATTTTTTGTCAGATGGCATCACTAGAATTTACATGACCCAAGTATTCTGCTTGGGATTTTCTAGATTTGTAATTTTTACCTTGAGCTGTTGAACCAATTCCTTTTAACACGGACAACAATTTTTTTTAGATTCCTAATCTGACTCATTTTATATTTTCCAAATAATAAAATGTCATGTTAAAAAGCCTTTGCTCCATGAATACCTTGAAGCATTTTTGACAAAAACCCTTTGGAATACTGCTGAAGCACTAGCTAAACCAAATTGCATTCCCTTATACTTCTACACACCCTCATGAGTGATGAACACCTTCATTTGCCTGGAATCTTCATCCAGTTCTATTTAGTGATAAGTACTGGTCAGATCAATAGCAGAGAAAACTTTAGCATTATATACAGGGGACACCAATTATTGCAAATTCAATTAATGAAAGGCATTGATCCATATTGCTTCATTTAAGGATTTTAAGTCCACACACAAACGCAAATCCCCATTTGATTTTAACATAATCACCACTAGGGACATCCAATGGGAACTCTCGATTGGTTCTACAACCTCCTTAGTACATAAGTCTTTTAGCGTTCCTTTTAACTTCTGTCTAAAATGCATAGAAACATTTCACATTTTTTGACTGCTTTCTTAAGGTTGTCTTATGTTTAAAATTCTCTAATTTCCCAACGCTTTGCCAAAGACCTTAGCAAACTCATGCTGAAACACCACATACTCACCACCTTCCTCATTCAACTCTGGATACCATAAACAGGAGCATTAATATTAGGATCAATGTTCATCCCTAATTTTGCTTAGCATGGCCAAACAAAACCATTTCTCTTTTTCCACCATTATACAACTTGCTGAAAAATGTCTTAGATATAAATACTAAATCTACCCATACATACCCTGCCATTGGTATATTGTGACCAGTTTAACTACCTGCCAACACATGGGTTGGCAACAATTCTCTCCTTGCCCATAATTTCTCAAATTAATTCTTCCCCATTATAGTAAACCATGAACACAAATCAACCTGAGCACACACTTGTACACCATCAATCCACACCTCACACTTAGGTAATTTAAATGACAAGTCTTTTTTGGTTCTTTTTGTTCAGGTGTGACAAGGTACAGATCAGCGCCACCCTCCTTCTGCATCCTCTAGGTGCCTCACCAGTTCTAACTGCCACTCACTAAAGCTCTGAACATTCTACCTGCCACATTCCAACTACCTACTAATACAACACAAGCACTGTGTCATCTTAAATGTTTTGGGGCTTCAGTTGGAATAATTTTGAATTATTTTCTGATACGTCATACCTGCATAAAGTCAAACAATAATATGCTTCGACATATTTTACATTTTACACAAAACCAGTTGAAACATGTCTTGCCCAGGGTCCAAAAATCAGTGAGCGAGGCTCTGGTAAAGAAATGAATATAATTGAGATAGAGTGAGAGGGACTGACAAATAACATTTAACCTGGGGTTCCCTTAGAATGTGGGAGTCCTTGTTAATTGCCTACTTTGTTGATGCCTTAAAACATCTCTGGAGTAATGTTTAATGTAATGGCAAGGAAAAGATGGAGGTGTCAGTTTGGAATTTGACGGAAGTGAAATCTGTTTCTGATTTAAGCAAATTTAGCATCTCCATCACGGCAGAGGCAGCAAGTCCACCAGATTTATAATTTTTAACAAGTGCCTTTATTCCTGGTCTCTTCCATGGTGAAAGCTTGACTCAACATTGTGGGAGAGCCCATAATTACCTTTTCCTGACATTTCTGTCAGCTTTTTAGAGTGATTATTTTTACCATGAATCAGCAAAATATGGTGCTGGATACAGCAGACTTTCAATCACCATTTACAGTGGACTTATCTTCCCATGGTCTTGGAAGTGCAGGTTTTGCATGGGATTTCACTATTCCACTTGAGCCTAAAAGAGAATATTCAGCTTTTTTATGGCATATTTTCTATTGCTACCAACCTATAAGCAAAAGATAGTAAGTTAACAGAGGGACATCTATCTACTATGCAGTTCTTCAACATTGACTATGTGGCTTAATTCTGCCAACGTCTCTTAATTTTTTCAGTTTTTCAATGGAATCATGCCTTTTCAACCCCCAACATTGTAGACCAAACAGAAAAAAATGTGTTCAAAGAGTAGTATTTTCTCTTCAAGTGTCTGTAGACCATAGACAGACACTAACTAACCAACACTGTCTGTATCAGCTCAGAAGCCTATTTACCTATCTACTTCAGTCAATGAGTCTCAATACTAACAGTTTACTCCCCCCTCAATCAAGGTGGGTTTAACAGAGAACAAACAAATGGGAAGCTGCTGTTTGCAGACCTCTTATTTATAATACCAAAGCAGTGCCCATTTCAATCAAAAGAATGTGCATCCAAACTGATTCCCTAGCTACTTGGCCTTTTCAGTTTCTCTATTCTTAAAAAGACCCCTGCTTTATGGATTATTCGTCCCACCTGTGCAGGGTAATGACCTGGGACCTGATTACAAACACCCGAGGTGTATATGGAATCTATAGCACCTGATTTTGATAGAATCAAAATATATTGGGTACTATAAATTCTGCTTTGTGGTAACATGGATGTTATTGTTTACCTTACGAAAATCAGCATGTCCCAGTATTTATTGAGCAGTGGTCAGAATTCAAAAGGTCACTTGTAATCAGGCTCTTTGGTCTTTTCTATGGATGAATCTGCTTTAGCGCATAGGATATCTTTCAAGTTTGTGGTAATGAACATGACTATTGGATTTATCCTGCACAGCTTTACTGCCTCATGAATTCTGCTGCTTATACGCTCAGCCCACATTCAATGTTGCACACCTGAGAATCCAAATGCAACACCTGGAAGATGCACATGTAGTTAGACCTTTGATTGCTGTTGTAAACAGAACCCACCTCTGATCAAACCTGTCTATTCCAGGGCCCAAGCTTAAACCAATGAGCATATAACTGGTAGAAGCTTGTTCACAAACTAGATCACGAATCACCTTTTCAATCTTAACCATCTGTTGGAGCTCAAACTGTCCCACAGAGGTATAGCAGTAAAAAGAGTCTTAAATACACTTGCAACCCATCTGGAAGAACAAGCAAGGCCAAAAGCTGTGGTCCATGTTTGGAACTGGTCACACTGGCTGAGGAAGGGGAACAAAGACATATATTTGTAGATTATTGTAATTGTGATTGTAACTATATTTATATAGCGCTTACTATCCCTGACGAGGTGTAGAAACACTTTTCAGTGAGTAGCACACTACTCCGGTATCCAAAATGATTAATGGAGGATTACTATAGGGACATATGGGTTAATTTGAGCAGTTGACATGTGAGTCTGTTAGTTGAATTTAATAGAATAATGGAGGGATGGAAGAGGGAAGAATTTTGAAATGTGGTAATTGGGAGATCACAGTAGTAAAATGAGGTTTGGGATGTTTCAAAGGAGAGATACATGAGGGAGAATTTAGTAGGGTTGTTTGGGAGATCATATTAGTAAACAGGAGTTGGGATGAGTTAGGAGGGATAAAGGAGGGAAAAGTCTATGAAGGGTTATTTTGGAGATCATAGTAGTAGTATGAGGTTTGGGAAGAGTCAGAGAGTGGATATAGAAGATAGGCAAAGAGAGAGGTATAGGGGGAGGCAAAGCAGTGCACTGGAGAGAGTGTTTTTTTCTCTCTTACAGTAGGAGTAAAGTAATAATTATAAGGATCCCTGATTACATAAGAAAGATAATATATCTATAAGGAAGATAATATATTGAGATTTAAAGTTGTATTGTATAAACACAGACTTTCAAGTGCTGCAGTATTCGATGGTAATTTATTTGTGTATTTTGTGTAACTCAATTTTTTATTTTTTATTTGATCTTTTTCTCATTATTTTAATAGTGAAATCCTGTGGATAAATATTTATGGTAATATTTAACTTTTGTGATAGATATATAAAACAGAGACTAATGAGCATCTAATCAAACAACTTATACAGTATAGAAACCATGTAATGACTTATGGAAATGTTAAGCATAGAATTATATATATATATATATATATATATATATATATACATATATATATATTTGTTAAGCAGGCCTACTGAGTATGCATAGATTGTGAGAAAAAAGTAGTTACTACACATATTTGAACAAAGAAATACACATTTCTAGATATATATATATACTCAAATTATAAATGTTTTCATACACGGGGATATGCTGTAAAATTGCTGTTTGAGTATGTTGGTTATGTAGGAAAGAGCCAACTCTTGAGTAGTCTTCTCAAGATAAGATAGTTATCTGTGAATGTTATATTTGGGAGTAAAAATTTCATAGTTTGGCCGCTTGAACAGAGAAAGATGTACCGCTTATTGTATTTTTCTTGAATAGTGGGGTTTTGAGGCGAGGTGCCAATCTTCAGCTGAAGCTCCTTTGTAGAATGTATTTGATGAATTTATTCCTGATGAAAAGCAGTCCTGTTTCTTGTACTGCTTTGTAGGTGATACAAAGCAGCTTGAAGGTGTATCTTCTGGCAAACAGTAACCGATGTAGGTCCCTCAAGGCATGGGAGATGTGGGCTTGTGGCTTTACACGTTGGAGTTCTCTGGAAGCAGAGTTCTGAATCCGTTGTAGTCTTTTCATAGTAGATACAGATGATAGAGATAGAGATGATTCATGGTTGAGGCCACTGGCGTAATCCAAATTAGACAGCTTAATAAATATAGTTGCCTGGACCTTGTGTGGAAATCCCATGTGGGGGACTATGCTCTGCAGAGTTTGCATGGTGATGAAGCTTGATCTTGCTAATTTGTCCACTTGAGCATTCATTATTACCTTACAATCTGTTAGGCATTTTCATCCTTGGCGTGGTCTCCCTCAACTTTTTGCCTCTGTTCCCCAGGTTGTTGATGTGTGCAGGACTCTGATTTTGCTGTTTTTGTTACTCTGGGCACTTTACCACTGCTAACCAGTGCTAAATTGCAAGTGCTCCTTTACAAAATGTGTATGTGATTGGTTTATCCATGATTGGCATATCTGATTTACCAGTAAGTCCATAGTAAGGTGCACTAGAGGTTCCAGGGCCTGTAAACCAAATGATACTAGTGGGCCTGCAGCACTGGTTGTGCCACCCACATAAGTAGCTCTGTAATCAGGACTCAGACCTGCCATGGCAGTGTATGTGTATGCAGTTTTACCTATAAATTCGACTTGGCAAGTGTACCCACTTGCCAGGCCTAATCCTTCCCTTTTCTTGCATGTCAGACACCCCTAAGGTAGGCCCTAGGTAGCCCCAAGGGCAGGGTGCAGTGTATGGTTAAGGTAAGACATATAATAATGTGTTTTATATGTCCTGACAGTGAAATATTGCTAAATTCGTTTTTCACTGTTGCAAAGCCTGTCCCTCTCATAGGTTAACATGGGGGCTACCTTTAAATCTGATTAAAGTGTAAATTCCCTTTGGGAGCGGATGTACATGTGGAGTTTGGTGTCCCTGAGCTCACAATTTAAAAATACAACTTTTAGTAAAGTTGATTTTAAGATTGTGCGTTTGAAAATGCAACTTTTAGAAAGTGAGCATTTTCTTGCTGATACCATTTCTGTGACTCTGCCTGTTTGTGGATTCCCTGTCTGGGTCTGTTTGACAGTTGGGCTGGTTGTACCTCACACTAGACAGTGACACAAAGGGAGCTGGGGTGTAGCCTGCATATCCTGATGAGCCATATGTGCTAGGAGGGAGGGGAGGAGTGGTCACTCGCACCTGAAAGGGCTGTGCCTGCCCTCACACAATGCAGTCTCCAACCCCCTGGTGAGTGTCTGGGGCCTGGCCTGGGCAAGGCAGGATTTCACATTCCAAAGAGACTTTACTTTGAAGTAGGCCTACTTCAAAGGAGAAACTGTGTATGAGAAGGACACCCAAAACCACAGACTTTAGAACACTTCTGGAAACAAGCGGAACCTCTGCCTGGAGAAGAGCTGAAGAGCTGAGGAGAAGTGCTGCCCTGCCTGTGACTGTGCTTTGTGGAGCTATCCTGCAGTTGCTGCTTTTCGCCAGAATAAGAGGGTAAAGACTGGACTTTGTGTGCCTTCCATCTTGTGAAGAAATCTCCAAGGGCTTGATTTAGAGCTTGCCTCCTGTTATTTGAAGTCTCAGGGACAGCAAAGACTTCTCTCTGCTAGCACCTGGAGTCTCTGGAGAGACTCCTGCTATGACAAGTGGTGCCCTATCCAGTCCCTGGGCCCATGAAAGGAAAGATGGTGGAAATCCAAGGAAATCGACTTCGGACGATTTCGGACCGCCGCCGCTGCTGAATCCGGTGATGCCGCTTGCACCCGACGCTCTTCGCAGGCCCGATGCCGCTGCAGCCCCGCTGAAGTCCGCGACTCCGTGGAAGTCGCTGCACCACGTCGTGACTGACGCCGTCCGAAGTGCGCGGATTCAACGTTTCGCACCGACGCCACGATCCCCGACTTCGCGCATCGACTCGTTTTCACTCTTCACCAAAGGTACTGTACTTGAGGGTCTATGCGACTCCGTGTCCGGCGCCGCTGGTGTCGGCTTGTTGGGAACGACTCCGTCATGACGCCGTGTTAACACCTCATCGAACCATTTTGTGTTTCTAAGTGCTATTTTTGAATTTGATCTTTAAAAAATCATAACTTGACTTGTGTATGTTGGATTTTTGTCGTTTTGGTCTTGTTTTGTTCAGATAAATATTTCAGATTTTTCTAAACTGGTGTTGTGTTATTTTGTAGTGTTTTCATTAAGTTACTGTGTGTGTTGGTACAAATACTTTGCACCTAGCACCCTGAAGTTAAGCCTACTGCTCTGCCAAACTACCAAGGGGGTAAGCAGGGGTTAGCTGAGGGTGATTCTCTTTTACCCTGACTAGAGTGAAGGTCCTTGCTTGAACAGGGGATAACCTGGCTGTCAACCAAAGACCCCATTTCTAACACAATCCACACTGCTTAATTTATAAATAAAAACGTGCCCAAAGCTCTCTTTTGAAACACACAGATGCTGCATTCAAATATGTGAGCCACCTCGGGCCTCTTTACTCCATATACAGCGACTCCATCCCCCTTCAGCTCACTCGTGCAGCTTTCTCCTTTTTTCCTTTGTGATGCTTTTTCAATTTTCTTTTCCTAAGTGCCAGCCTTCAAAAATAAGTGCTGTGCCCCACACCAGAAACCACTGTCTCAAATTAAGCACTGGAAATCCATGGTAATTCCAAGGTTTCTTACTTTCTTAGATGGTTAGGATGCATTAGGAGGTGGTTCCAGATCATCAGGCTGGGAGCAGAATCCTCCTCCTTTTTTTTTACAATCGCCACATGTGAATATTTCAGTTTTGGAAGCATTTAGGCCTTGATTTATAATTTTTGGTGCAAAACTGCACTAACGCAGTTTTGCACCAAAAAGGTTAGATCCGACTTGCACCATTTCTGTGCACTAGCCTGGCACCATATTTATAGAATGGTACAAGCCAGTGCAAAGGGTAGGCTAGTGTAAAAAAAAATGACGTTAGTCGGGTGGGGCTGGCGGTATGGGAGAAGGGGATTTTGCGCCTAAAAATTACATTAGGCAGGTTAGAGTTAAAAAAAATTGACTCTTACCTGCCTAGAGTCATTGTCTCACGCAAAACCACCCATACCAGATGACTCCTGTCTTAGACAAGACAGGAGTCATGCCCACCACCCCAATGGCCAGCACAGGGGACCAGGGTCCCCTGGGCATGGCCATTGCACCCTGTGCCTGTATGGTGGCCCATTTCAGGGCCCCCTATGGCACTCTAAAAAATAAATTAAAATACTTACCTGTACTTACCTCGCATGGGGTCGTCCATCCTCCGCTGTCCCTCTGGTGTGGGTGGGGGTGTCCCTGGGGCCTTGGGAAGGCACCTGTGGGCTTATTCCATGGCGTTCCACCATGGAAATAGGCCCACAGGTCTCCTAATGCCTGCCCTGACCCAGACGTTAAGGCCATTGAGTCATTTTTTGCATGGCAACGCCTACCTTGCATCTCATTAAGGCAAGGTAGGTTTCCACGTCCCAAAAATGACTTTAACTCCATACATTTGGCGCTAGATGGGTCTAGCGCCAAAGTATAAATATGGAGTTAGTTTTGCACCGAATTAGAGTAAAAAATTGCAATAATTTGGTGGAAACAGAGTATAAATATGCCCCTACATTTGAGATGGCTTGATGTCATCTACAGATCTGAGGGAACTTTAGATCTTTGAGTTTCCATTGTCTATGGGGCTTTCCAGTTTAAGGAGTATTTGTATGTCATCTGCATAGCTGTAGCATGTGAGCTGAAATTCATTGATCATTGCCAGTAATGGCTTCATGTCGATGCTGAAAAGCATGGGTAAGATGATTGAGCTTTGAGTGACCCCTGCTTTTGTGAAGTACAGTTTGGATGAGAAAGGAGCGTATGGATGACATTTGTTGTCTTTTGAAGGTAGGATATGATCCAGTCGAGATCAGTCCCCTCTATGCCAGCTTCGTAGGGTCTTTGTATTAGGGTGTCATGGTCACCTGTGTCTAAGGCAGCAGAGAGGTCTAAGAAAACTAATGCAGCAACTCCATTGCAGTATACTGTGTTTTTAAGGTCATCCCAAACGGCGATGAGGGCAGATTCTATGCCTTCTTTCTGGGTCGACTCCATTCTGGTCGTCTGAAAGTAAGGAATTATCTTCTAGGTGAATGCTGCTCTTCCTATCAGTTTGCCCAGGAACGGTCCATTTGTAATTAGTCTGTAGTTGTTGGGGTCTTGGGGGTTCATGTTTGTTTTCTTTAATAGTGGGCGTATGCATGCCTTTTTGAGCTCTTGTGGAAAGATTCCCGTAGTTAAAGAATTAATGACAATTCTTCTTACAGGTGTGGCAGCAGAGGTAGATAAAAGTATGTTCTTGAAAATGTGTGGTGAACAAGGGTCAGAAGGGCAGCCGGAAGTCCTGCTTGCTTTGACCAGATGCATAAGTTCACTTTGTGGTAATTATTTGAAGGAATGCAGAGGCTGGGTTGGCTTACTTTGTCTGTGAATTCTTGAGTAATGGGATGAGTTCCTCCATGCATTTATACCTTGTATTTTAACAAATTATATACTTTAGAGTCACTTTTCATTTATTATGTTTAAGAGAAATGCATTTGTAAAGGGTACAACTAAATCGTACCTTTCTTCTTCGCTGTTCAAGCTGGAGTTAAGGCCTGCATTATTCCTGTGTTTAATTTCGAAATGAAGAGTGTTCTCTTTTCTTTCCTCCACAGGTGATAGATGAGGAAATATGAGCTGGGTTGCCAAGGACAAGAATTGGTAGCAGGAGCCATAAGAACAAACTCCCCTTCCAAATTCCTGAGTGTTGATGTAATTCAAGGTTGAGCAGATGTGATCAGAAGAGGATAAAGCTTATTTGGATATAATTCACAATGATACCTTGTTAGTGGTAATTTCCTTGAGAGAGATGTCAACTACTGTATGGTTCAGAAGCTGATTAAAGTGTTGTTTAGTCAGTGCTGTAGACTCCCTTTGCCCCTTGACTACAGCGGACTCTTAAGGGAGAGACAGATCTCCTTTCTTTTCTGTGAGGCTGGTGCTTTCCTCTATATTTTAATTTAGTTTATTAGAATAGGTAGGAGCTTCAATGGTTAGGCAGGCAACTTGGACTCTGAATTCGAAGCACCTTATGTTTTTCCATGTTTTCTACCTTGTCGCTATTGAACTATCTGTCTTTTATATGTTAGTGAAATTAAACATTATGCAATGATTTGATTGTCCTTTGGTGATCATATACATAAATACCATGTTTTTGAGCCTCATTTATGTAGGATTGGCTTTGAGTCTGTAATAAATCCCTTTCTAAACTTCGTTAGTCTCTGAGATTTAATGTGCAACTTGCCCCTCTGAACTCCTAAAAAGATTCATCAGACCTAGAAAGTGAAAGAATGGATGGTACTGGATCATAGGTCACAGCCTTTTCACACTGTCTCTTGCTATAGATTGTCTGTGAGTGACTTACCTCAGTAGCAGTCATGTCCACGTGATAGTCCTTTTTTTGTCTATGTGATAGTTTGCTTTCTGTGTCTGACTGCGTTGGGGGGTAAGTGATTCAAAACAAAGTTAATAATTTGAAAAGAAGCCCAAAAGCACTGTAAACATAGATTTTAATTCCCTCTGGGCCTCATTTTATAGTAGTTTTACCTTGCTTTTGATTTTCGACTTACCAATACTGCCTTACACAAAAGGTGTATGACGAAGGCTCCTACAAAGTAAAGTTACCCAATGAGGAGCTGCATCAAAAGACAGGGCGAAAAAACTGGGCTGTCTGCAGTGAATAAAAAATAATGTTCAGAAAAGAATCCTCCATTTCCTTGATGTTTAGTCATTACTCCCAGAACAACCCTAACACTGATAAGAAAAATTCCCTTAAGTAATACTGCAGATGAATGGTAAGCTGATAGTACCTTATTCAGGTTCTGTTGTAATGCCTGCCCTACCTATTTCTTATTGTGGCTGGAGGAAAGAGATGCCTATGGGAGTGAAAGTAGAGCATATTTGTCAGAAAATGAAAATGACAAGAGCTGCATAGAACAACTCTTCCTGCAGCTCCCTCTGCATCAGCTGTCCCTGGTGTTCAGATTTCAATGACAGTCACCTCTTTTCATTCTCGGAATCCTTCTACTTGTCAACGCAAAATAGGGCTGTTTGACTAATAGCTGTATCTTTGTTTATAGGAGCTGGCCAGTGCTTCTTTTGACAATATTATGTGTAGTTAACTAGGGAGGGCACATATGAAGTGCTCTCACATCTGTCAGAGAACATATCTCGCACTGCCAACAGCACTCATGCAACTCACAGGCAACAGCACTCTCATGCCCTACACGCAGTAGGTTTTATACTACCAACAGCACTCTCACATTCCTCTGATAGTCCCACTCCTAAACTTCTGATTGCACTCAAACACTGTGCACAAAATATCAGGCACACACTCTAAGAAGCACAATAGCGCACCATCGTAGTAATCTCTCATTACTCACCCTCCTGTAACCCTCAGAGTTTGACATTCGTACACTAAATACATCATTATCACATTCCTTCAGAGCAGCAGCCACATTAAAGACCGCACACTTACATTCCTCACTTAACAAAAGTGTAGCAAAACAATAAGTTCCCTCTAAAACTAGCTGTCTCACACTCTTGGCAGCACTCTCAGATCCCCAGACCACCAGTCTCACACAAGCAACAACATTCTCACAATTCTCACAGAGAATCAATCTATCGCTCCCTCCACAGTATGTCAGGCATTACTGAAAATAATCCCTCGCAGACATGAAGGCTGGCACAACTGACAGCAGTCTCACACATTACCAAAAGAGTAGCAGTCACACACTGCCGAAGGTATTCTTACACCCCTCATAGATTCCCAGGCACACTAGAGACAGCACTTCCACTCCCCTCAGTAGTAGTCTCACACATTGGAAAGCACATCACACACTGGCATCACACACTGACTCAACCCGAACATTTCTCATAGAATAACAGTCTCTGTACAGGCGGCCATTTCACACCCCTCAAAATAACAGACTCACCATACCCGCAGCACTCACACCCTTTGCAAGCAAGCAGTTTCACACTAGTCTCACTCTTCTGATTGCACCTACGCCCCTAACAGATCAGCAATTAGACAATACCAACAGAACTGCCATAGCCACCACAGAGTAGCCACAGTACAAACATCACTCTGAAATCCCTCCCAGACTAGCAGTCATACTGCACTGGAAGACATCTGACATCACACATGAACTAGCAGCCTCACACTACTGACAACATGCTCATAGCCTTCACAATAGCAGTGTCACACTACCAACACTACATAAACACCCCTCACAGCAAACAGTCTCTCACTGCCAAGAGCACTCTTACATTCTTCACCGGCTAGCAGTCACATAAAACTAGAAGTGTTGCTAGTCCTCTCACCACATGCAGAAAAATCCTATAGGGCCTGCTTATAAATGAAAGTGTATCTTTATTTATTGGAGAGTTTCTGTGTGTGCCATTGCTGATGGGCAAGTAGGTGAATGCAGATTTGAGTCAGTGGGGGGATGAACAGGTGCATGAGCATAAGAATGATTGAGTTTATGCATGCATAAACTTAAAAATTGCTTTCTAAATAACCTGACACTTTCCCTAACATAAAGTTTAGCAAAAACCATAACAAAACAAAACAAGCTTTTACAAACCGAAAAGACTGTAGGTCAATGCAAGCCAACTGGTTTTGCCAATGCTTGTTTTGTTTTTTCTGGGCTTGACAACAATTATGGTGCGGTATGCAGCAAACTGTATTTTACAGCCATCTGAAAGAGAATCTGGCCATTGCCAGTCAATCTTCAGGTCAGGATTTGGTACAAACACAATCCTGGCAACTAGGAATATATCATGGAGGATGATCAGGCACATTCAAAAGCTTAGAAATACTAGTTGTTTTTTCTACTAAATTGAGGTACCAGGGTTTAGAACAAATCACTGATATTGTTTGAAATGTAGAGCATTAATCCTAAATCTCACGCTATAATTTGAGTTTCATAAATTGGGCGTACGTCCTGATACATTCAAGGTGGCAAAAAATATTTTGAAGAACAACAGATGGATGTGAATCTCCCTTAGAATTTCTTAAGGACTCATGAGCCAAATTTTAAAAAGTTAGTTAAGGTCTGCTGTCACGAATACAAGGCATGCTCAGAAAACTCAAAATGCCATAATTAGAGATAGAAAATCATAAGAAGCCCATCAGAATCCTTGTTTCACTTGCCTTATTTCACAAGCCTGCCAAACTTCAGAGCCCTCAGGCTCTTTTTTCTTCTCCTTCGTCTTTCCCATCTTTATCTTTGAGAACCCTATCAACTGTCTCACAATATAGCACCTTCAATTCCAATTCCTTGAAGAGAACTGAAGATGGAGAAACGTCTGTGACAACTGACACAAAAAGGTTCAGCCATACGAGATTTCCTACTACCACAATGTTACAGGGCCAAAAAATCTGATTAAATGAAGATAAACAAAATGCATCTGAGCAAGTCTTGAAATTGAGCAGCATCACAAATTGGGGGCTAAGCCCCAGCAGATCAGACACAGTCTGAAACATGTCTCCACAGCAGCTAGGAACAAATTTGAGAAAATATCTTTGTGTGGGAACTCTATGAGATGGGGAATTAAAATGGACGAAAGGATTGAGATGATATGATCCTACTAGAGAAGATAGAGCAGGAGAGAGGATGATTGTTGGTAAGGTGTTGTTCAAAGTTGCAAACATGACGCAAAGGATGCCATGTCACACCACCCTTTACATCAGGCCACAGACTTTTCAGCTCACTGTGCTAACAGAAGAGTAGAAGGAGCTGTGATAGAAGAGCATCCTTCAGCTTACGATTGTACCCCTATAATAGCAACTAGGATGCAGTACACCTTTCAATCTGATGTAAATCTCTTCCGTTTGTTTGTAAAAATTAGGATAGCACAGTCTAAGCAGATTAAAAAATTAATTCATGGGAATTTCGCCAGATGGTGATCTTTTAGTTTCTTCTTCGTTTTGGTGTCATGAGTCCCACATTATTCAGAATATTAATTCCTCTGCATCCGTTGTTCTTTTGTGCATCATAGATTGAATCCTTGACTTGCTTCTTTCAAACCTGGATTAAAAGCTATGCTGCAGTTCAGGGAGCATAGAGAGACGAAAAAATACTTTCAGTTAACATATAAACTCCACTGTGTTTGAAATCAACCGTGATAGTCACCCCGGGAGCACCCCTAATAGATCTCTCTCATTCCTCTCATATTCTTGAGGGAGATTTCAAACTGATGATGAAGGTCTTGAGTGATAGATGAATACTGAAATATACAGTATCTAAACAAATGTGAGGTTATTTGGGTTGTTTTCAAGAATTGGGAGTATATGACATAAGGAGGGCCTAAATGATGCAAGCACCTTCCCAAGAACTTGACGATTATTCAGTAATAGCATCCAAGTAAAGAGGTTCCATAATGCATAAATTCTGGCATGAGGTATTGTTGACTATTGTCCCCAGCAATGGTTATGTTGGGCTCTCAGATCAAACATGCAGGAGAATGGCATCTAGACCTTGTATTGTGATACCCAGGAGACAAGATAAGAATTGAAAACGTCCATGAAACACTATTATAAGGAAAACATGGGGTTAATGCCTGATGCCACAGCAATATAGGGGATGTTTAAAACTGTGTAGCAAGATCATTTATTATCGAATTAATTAGGGAAATAAAAAGAGAGGAGAAAGGCATATGATACTCTTGAAAAAGATATATTGAATCTAAGATGAGTTTTACATCAGAACCTCAGTAGATCAACTAAAGAAGCAATTTCAGGCAAAATGAAACAATGCTAACTATTTATTTTTAACAAGGTTGCACACACCATTTGAGTGTTCAAAAAGGCTGTATTGAGTAGGTGTAAAAAGGTATACTGCTTGTGTGGTCAAGCAAAAGACATATTCATATGGTTATAGGGGACTGAGCAGTGGTGGAAATTTTCACTCCTTATGATTTCAGATTGATCTGTGAAATGGAAGAATTGGCGGGCTTTGTTTCACAGTGCAAAGGTCTGTAGCTGAAAATAGAGCACATGTTAATGCTATAAGAAGCAATCACTTTCGAAGTGGCAGATTTTACATTGTTAGAGATTGGTAAAACACCAGGATCTAAAAGTGTGTCTATGAAATTTTACAAGAAACTAGCAAACACCATTTTCATGATGATACAGGAAATGCGTTTAGCATAAAAAAAACAGGGGCATACTGCCAGTAAATTTAAGAATGAAGTAATTGCTCCGATTTATAAAATTGAAAAAGCATAGGATGACTGCTCCTGCTATCGCTTTGCTAAATAGTGAAACTAAAATTCTAGCCAGGATCCTAATGAACAGGCTGATTCTAATAATCCCTACAATAGTTCATCTGGGCCAATCTAGATTTATGCATTCAGGTCATCTGTGCTTAAAGGATGCAGGTACATAACAATTCATAGTATGCATAAAGGACTGCAGAACCAATCACCTCAGCATTGTTGGAAATAGATAATGCCTTCAATTCAGTCAAAAGGCCTGTCCTACTCCTTGTTAAAGACAAAATGGGCTTTGGACCATACTTCTTATCATGAGTAAACTTTTTATGTAGTGCCCCACTGGCAAAGGTAAGGATGAACGTCTTCCAATCAAGAACTTTTACTGGATATAGAGAAGCCACACAGGGATGCCAACTATACTTTATTAAGTTGCCTTAATAATCAAATCTTTTGGTGAACAAATGTGCAAGGATGCCCAGATCAGGAACTAAAAACGTGTAATGGCTGGAATGAATATCTTTGACTTTACAGAAAGAAATATTTCACTATAAATGGACAATCCCAGAAGCTCTAATAGATATTTGAATGATTTCACAGTAATAGGTCAAAATCCTTTCTGCTGCTCTTTAGAATATGTACCATTGAATCTTGAAATATTCGGGGATATTGATAGCAACAGACCCTGCTAAATGTTATATAGATAGTTTGGATCTTTTAGTACCTGAATTTATGATGGCAGTTTCACACTGGAAGAACCCTATCCTTTCCAAAGTAGATCACCAGCCCTATTCATTCTAAACATACTTCCTTAATTTCTAAATTTTTGCAAAACCTGCAATAGCACATATCTGAAATAGTATTTAAAAACTAAATGACATGATAAGATTTTTACTCTGGAAAGATTACATCTCCAGAATAGTGCCTGCAGCGTTAAGGAGAAGCTCTTTTAAGTTTTGAATTACCCAGTGTCAGACAATACAGTTAAGATGCACAAATACTGACAGAAAGGAATAGCCTTTGCATCACAAAATGAAGCAGCTTTGTGAATCATTCAGCATACACACACACACACACACACAACACACACAAACACACACATTTATATATACTACCCAGCCTCCCACAATGGTGGGTGAGGTATAGACTTCAGGGACTCAGTAGACCTGCAGGATTTACAGGGTGGGATGATATAGGTATGCCCACTTCAGATATGTAAGAAAGTGTATTATTATTTGGAATGGGGGTCATGTAAGATATGCAAGAAAGTGTATTATCATTTGAAATGGGGAGGTGTCCACCTTAAGGAATAGAAACACTAATAGAAACACTAGCCCTCAAAGGCACTAAATGAACCTGAGCTCAATTCTTTTGTAGTTTTTCCACATTTGCCACATTTAGAGCAATGTGAAAAGTGAATATGCAGTACCAAAACAGTGATAAAGTATAATCACCAAACAATAAAATTCCAAAATCAAAAAATAGAGCAAATGTTAATAAAAAGAATGACAGCAAAGTGAAACAAATCCAATAAGGGGAACTGGAACACCAAGTGCCACTGATAGTCTATGAAAGTGGAAAACCAGTACCTAGATAAGAGTTGCAGCCTACCTCAATACAGCACAGAGTGGATACACCAAGAGGGTATGTCACGGTCAAAAATGTTACCTTCTGACTTAGGCTCAAATCCTCCAGTAGGGCAAGTCTGAAATCTTTGCTGTGAGATCCAGCTAATGATCTTGAGATCCAAGAAGTCAAAAAAAAAATCTAAGTTCCAACTTTTTGGGGTTTCTGCAGCCACTGTTTAGGGTCACCTCTAAGGCTTCCAGAGCCAGCACTTATGGACAATGACACACTCTAGCAGAGGCCACCAGCATGGTCCAGTCGAGGACCTAGTGGTGCTCATCACTTCAAGAAAAAGCCTTTTGAAGCTTGTTGTGTCCCTTTAACCAGACAAGAGGTCAGCCCATTGATCCTTGAGCCCACATCTTTGTCCTGGGTATTGTATTGTATGCTATTTATTGTATTGCATTGTAATGTATCTCAGCAGGTACTTCCTACCGCTATGTGGGCTGCTGAACCTTTTATCTACATGAGTAGCATGCTACACTGTGTAGGATGTGTTGTCGTAAGTGTGTTGCCCTTGTTTTGATCCTGCATGGGCAGTCTGTCCATCATGTGCGTGATGACTGATGACATGTGGTTGTCATGTTATAATGTTGTGATAGCTGAAGAAGTGGGAGAGACAGGCACACATTTATGTTTTGCAGTAAACTGGAAAATGTTAACAGCTTTTGCTTTCGTAGATTAAAGGGAGAAATGATGGATAGATATGCTAGGCTAAACTTTAGTAATATCATGACATCTCTGATTATTATTGTGAGATGTGAAGAGGTGATCACAGTATGTAGCTAGTTTGCACCTACAGTGGTGGACTAAATAAACTCATACATTTGCCTGTGGCATATCTCTTCAGTCATTTCACACCTGTTGAGTTAGTGATGGGTGGTTTATTTGCTGTGGACTGCTAAAGTACTGGGCTGACATGACCTTTGGCAGTTTTGGCTTATGTGAGTGTAAAAGTGTCAAGCAGTTTATTATGCAATCGATATTATTGGTTATAGGGATTAGTCTTCCGATCTTAAGGGACTCATGACAAGCTTTTACTTAAGTGTCTATGTGTTAGATTACTAGGAGTACGGTGTGAATTTTAGTGGGACAGGGGATATGTGAATTCATGCGTATACCTGGGTATTATGAGATGAGATGCAGGAGATTGAGCATTGTTAGGTTGCAGAGGTATGACTTTTAAAGGAGAAGTTGTGACCTTTCAAATGAGGTGTGTGCAATTTGTAAAGGTACTTTAATAGGGATTAGGAAGCACATGCTTTTGAGTTAGATTAGGTGGGGCTCAGAGAGAGGAGGCATACAGAGGATGGAGATGACAGAGAGAGACCTTCAAAAGAGAAGGACAGTCGACAATTGGACGTTTTAAGTCAGGGTCGGTTTTTGTGCAGGTTTTTTAGGATTACAGTGTGAGGCCTTTTGAGACTGCATGCAAACTGTATTAAGAAACAGCATTATTTGTCTGTGTTGCAATATCAATGTAGGCCATGGGAACACCAGAAGACACACAACTATCCCCTTAGGATAAATAGACTTAAAATACAAATGATTTCATTTTCCCATAAAATGCAGTGGGAGGAAACTAAAAAACAGGAGTGTCATATTTTAAATGATGGTGCTAGAGATACTTTTTCCCTTTCCTTCTGATGGGACGGTATGAAGGAAAACCAAGTCTCTCTTAATGGATTTGTGAAAGGTAATGGTCCTCAGGACAGGTAGCACTGGGGCTGTCTTCAGTCTTGGGAGCACACAACAGCGGCACAATGAAGTGTAAGATTATGCATCTGGCTGCCATTCAGTCTACCTGTAGCAGTATTTGACACATAAAAGGAAGGCCCTGCCTAAAAACGTCCTCACCTGGACAATAGAAACTTCTGCCCCACCCCTCACACTTACCATCTACCAAACCTTCAGTGCACAGGAGAAACAAATAAACAGCAGCCTCTTTCTAACAAGTCCCTGACTGAATTTCAAAAGGGAGCCTAGTCTCCATTTGTTCTCACTTCTGTCTCTGGTCTTCACTTCCAAGCCACAGGTATGCAGGCAACATACTTCTGCAGTTATAATACTGCATATTTTAACAATCAGCTAGAACATTTTCTTATTGTCATACTTTACTATTCTATGTATGTTTAATGGAATGTGGAGAGCATAACTATTAATCCGTTAGGCTGCAAAATATTTTTCTGCTCTTTATTTTCTAAAATAAAGCCTTACTTAATCTGACAGGGAATCAAATCATCAAACAGCTAAACAATTTTATCAGTCAGTCAGCAGCTAAAATGTTTCTAGGCTTGTTTCAAAACATGCTTTCGCAAGAGAACAAAAAACCCATTAGGAAAGAAATGTTTAAAGTCACCATGATTATTTTGACTGATGCAACAAAGCACAACAACCTGCAGGGTGGATTGGTGATTTTTTTTAAAAACATAGGTTTATTGAGCTAGTCTCTGTCAGCGTGACACCACTATTCACCAACAACCTGTCACCATTTTTAATAGGTATTTGGACACAGTAAACCCAATTTATGATTGAAATGCATCAGCTTGAACAGGTACAAAGTCCCTTCAAAATGATGATTTGAAGTCACAGGCAGGCATTTCAAATGTGAGCGGTTCCTGTGAAGTACCCTGTATAGAGTGGTCACCTGCTCCAGCTGTAGGAGGCTGTGCCTGGAGTGGTCTAGGGTGCTGGTGGCATGCTTGCGGCACCAGGGACTTTTCCTTGTTGCAGAAGAGGAGCTGCCTGCCCATGCCCCTCCCAGCAGTCTGTTCATTACAGGGAGGAGCAGGGCAAGGCCTTCAGGGCCCCTCTTGGGTTACCGCAAGCTTATGATCATCCTAAGGTCCAGAAAATGTTCTGATGAGGGTTCTTTGGGGTGACATACATATGGTTACCTTTAGATAGTGGGCAAGGGTGAATCAAGAGCCCTCCCAACCAAAAGGGGTGAAAGTGTCCAGGGGTGATCCTACTCATTGTTTCAGCAGTTGCTGCTTACTCTAGTGCAAACAATCCCACTGGGCACTTCACTCATAATGTCCAAAATGAGGGACCTCTAATCCCATTGTGAAGAGCCCTTGTGTCCACTTAGATGTGTGACAAGGGAAATGAGCAGTGCCCTCCTCTGTGTCCACTCCAAACTCGGTCTGGGGGTAGGTATTGAACCAAATGCGCTAGTGTGGGCCTAGGGAACAAAGGCTTCCTCTTTCTCAGGCCTCCCATTACACTAACCTATGGATGGGCAGGCTTCACCTCTGTCCCTTTTAGGCTATTGAGATTCCTGGGCACACCACAAATGTCCTTCCTGAGATGATAGGAAGCACACAACCCACAATCAGCCCATCCTGTTGACAAAGCCTAAGCCACTGTTGTGCTCCAGGATCAATTTGCAGACCACATTGAATCCGAGCACTAGCTGGGCAGCTTTTGATAGGCTACTGCAAATTAGATTCAAGGAGCTTCAGGCAGGAAAAAGGTAACTTTCTAAAAGTTACTTTCCCTAAATATTTATCAAACATTGAACTTCACCAATTAAAGTGGATTTGTAATAAATATGAAAACTAACCTTTTGAATGACTAGTCTAGTCATTTCCTGTCAAAAGTTACAGATTACAATTTATTTAGAATCTGTCCTTTGACATTCTAGGATGTGACTACAACCCTGACAGTGAAAATAGTTTTGGGGGACTTGTCATTGGAGGATCATGTTAACTTTAATTTTGCACATGTTTCACTTTTATGTTTCAGGCACCATCTCTGAGGGACTCAAAATATAGATAAATTAAATATGCCAATCATGTATAAGCAAATTTAACCATGTTAAAAGGGGAGCACAGGCATTCTATTACTTTTTAGTGGGGTAACAGTTCTAAGTCCAGCAAAATGTGGATTCATAAAAATTTAAAAAATATTGAGTTACCATACAGGAAATGAAAAACTGCTGCAAGCTATTATACCATTTCCACAACCCTAGGATAAATACAGACTATACAATTCAAAGACATTTAAATACTCGCAATTTATGCATCTTCTGGAATCTTGCACTAGAGGAGAGACAGATTTTCTTAGAAGTCACTTTTAGAAACAAGGCTATTGGAAGTTAGGATGGGAAAAAAGGTACTGTCCAGGACATATTTGACCGTAACAGTCAATATGCAAAAAGTGGTAAAAAGCCTACAAACTCACTGAAAACAAGATATGGGCTCCTAAGACTAAGGACTATGCACGGGTACATCTAGCCTACGTGAGATCTGGTTTTCAATTGGTTCACTTAAAAATATTACACAAGGTATGTTTTGCGAATGGCTCAACTTTGAAAATATAGACTAATCAAAAGTGATATATGCCTGAGAGATTGTGAGCAGTGAGGCACTTTTGTTCAAACTCTTTGGAGTTGGCAGATTATTTAAAACGACTGGATGCAAATTACAAGAAAGATGAAAATAGGGCTGGGGTTACATTTGGGATTAAATGCATCCACCACTTTGCAGCACATATGGGTCACACAAACGTGTCTGAAAACAGGAAACTAATAATCAATCAAAGGCAAATAGGGAAGAGAGTATGTAACACAAAAACAGGGTAGTACAACACCCCAGACGATTGGGCAATGGAGTTTCAATATGGATCGGCACAAAACTGCGGTGCTAGTGATGTTTACAGGGAAAGGCTGTTCAAAGTTATTTGATAACATTTGGGGTATCTTGACAGAATGCTATGAATTTGACTAGAACTAAGTGACATGTTGGGGAGTATGATCAGTGTTATGTTAAATCAAGAACCATGCACTAGTATATCGATAGGGACACACACACACTTAGTAGTGGCAAAAGAAAAGTGAGAGCCAATGCAAATCAAATGAAACAAATATATTATTAACACCCATGTTCCCATGTGTGAGCATTACTGAGGCATGAAGGTTGAGACAGATTTACTAATATTTGACACAAAGCAGCATGCAACCAAAGTTGCTGCTTTGGGTAAAGGAAAAGGTAGAATAGTGCCATATCTACTAAGACATGGTGCTGTTTCTTTCCTCTCCCATCAGCCCTGGTGCACGTTTGGCTATCTTGTATCACACACACACATTTGCACCATAGTGCAAGTGTGTGTGTGTGAGAGATCTATCATAAGTTTGTACAAGAAGAGTATCCTACCAGTACAAAATACTGTGCTAAAGACACCGTTTAATACTTTTCTAATTTTGTATGTTTGATGTACAATATAACACACATGCAAAGTTGGAAAAGTTAAGAGAAAAGGAAACCTTACTCCAACATTATGTCTGGCTCAAGGAGGTGCAATTTTATGACAGCAATCTGTTTCTACTAACAATATTAGATAGGGATTTGCATCCAAACCTATGGTGGTTAATGGATACACCAATGTACTACCACTAGTGCACCCCTTGATGCAAAGTGTCACTGATACTGCATAGAATTACTTTGCATTATGCTTGGGCTACTTTCCACTCGTAATTCCAGTTCTGCACTTTGAACCAGGTTGCAACACTTTTGTGATGTAAATCTGCTCCAAAGTGTGAGTAAATATGAGTAATTTTCTTGAATCACAAGAGCCTTTACTGCAGTTGAATAAGGGGATCTAACTGTCCATGATTCTGCTGGTGCAGTGAAAACCACTGCTCAGCATCTAAGGGTGCAACCAGATTATGCCTATCTTTTACTATCCGTGCAGGACCATAGGCACCATTTTTTCTTGTTTGCATTAGGACCCAAGACACCCTTGGAAAATTAATGGTGAATTCTGCATTTGTGTTTCATTGCCTCAAGTTTCTTGGTCCCTTTAAAATATAAGCAGAAAATTGGTCGAAGTGATAGGCATTTCAAATAATATCAGACCACCAGTCCTAAGAAACATATTTAAAAGAAAGTGGCGCAGCATGGCGCTGCCCAAAATTGACAGTGCTGCGTCCTTTTAGAAACGCAGGGTGTGCCATATTTACAAAAATAAGGTGCACGCCTGTGTTTCCCCAAGCATTTGTGCTAAATTTAGCAGCTTAGCGCCAACGCAGCAACCCTTGCACCGAAGTGCAAGGGTGCCTGCATTGCAGGGAATGATTGTTTATGTGCAGAAGGTTTCCCTTCCTGCACATAAACAATCATTAATGGCGATTTGTTACTTCTATGTGAGCTGCAGAATTAGCAGAAGGGCTGCAAAAGTAGGAAGTTGTCATCATTTAATGATTGTTTATGTGCAGGAAGGGTGACCTTCCTGCACATAAACAATCATTAATGGCCTTTTGTAGCACACACAGAAAAAGCTAAATCGAGGAGAAATAAAAGTATTTCTCCACATTGAGCTATGCTAATGTCACCCCTGTGGTGGTGTTAGTTTTTGGTGCTGCGCCGGCGGGCCCATATTTAGGCAGTGTTAAACCACAAAAAGTAGCTTAACACCCTTGTAAATATGGTGCAGAGCACAGCGCCACAGGAGCGTCAAAAAAGCGACTCTCCGGTGGCTCTAGGGGCTTGTAAATATGCCCTTATATATTTTCCTCTCAATAATTCTCTTATGCTAGGACATGTCTGAAGATGAGTCTGAGAAAGTTAGGGCACCTCTCATATGTCTACATCTGATAGGGGAAATGATTTTGACAATTATATTTTGACATAATGATCAGTACTCACTTCGTGCCAGTTGTTGCCGATGGTGGGCACTGCAGTGCTTCATTTGTAACAAAATAAATGCTAGGGCCCTCATCAGGAGGCCACTGCAGCCTGCATCACCGTTTCCCACTGCCAGAATTGCCAACAACAGTTACAGCACAAACAAACCATCACACTCCTACAAGTGTGCCAATTCAGACTATTCCATGCCCCAAAGCTATATAAGAATGGCTTGGGCAGCAGGTATTAGTCACTTTTTATGTATATTTAATTATTGAACCACTGTTGTTGTGCTTATCTATAAATTAGTCAGTCATAAGTGTTGGTGTCAACAATTGAGTGCTGGTGCCGAGCACCTGAAACCACTGGCTCAAATTAAGCACTGGGGCACTGGCACTCCTTTTTGGGGAACAGGACTTATTGTTCATCGTCTTACTCACAGCAGGAGGGAGACAAGATACAAAGGGGAAAATGAGAAAGATAGTAAACCAGTAACAAAGTGTTGGAGGTTGGGTTAATAGTTGTATGGCCTGCATGCCTGCACAAGTAATGGGCCAACACTCGACCATCACTGGGAACCAAACACCCCATTGTAGCCCTGGACTCTCATAGGATAGCGTTGCAGAGCAGTGCAAGGCTTACTCAAGGGAGATAGTGTGGGCTGGTAATCACCATTCACAAGCACACAAGTATAACACTGAATAAATGATTGTCCAGTCTGTGCTTTTTCTTTTGTTAAAGTACATTTATTACACATACACTACTCAATACTAGGCAGAAATTTACAAATATGCACAAGCTGACAGATTTACTATTGGATGTCATTGCATAATCATTCTTGTCTCACCCAAAGGGAGATATAAACCAACCACTTACATAGCAGAACATTCACTGTATTCCAATTTAATATTTGACTTTAACTTGGATTGAGAGCACCTAATATGGGCAATATGGTACATCTACTTTGATCACTAGTGGCTGTCTGTCTCATTACTCAAATAAGCATCGACAAGGAGCATGTGTAAGCAGGTTGGAGTAATTTACGCTGTTAAGATTACCCTCAGCATGATCTACGCAGAGGGTGAGGGCCATCATATTCTGCATTGAAACATTCAACATAACAACGATGTGCAGTTGACACAGTCTTTAAAGGACATCACTTGGTTGTTAATCATTACGTAATACCATCGTTCATTCCTAGAAGCTGCCTTTTCAAATGACACCACACAAGTCATATCATTGGCCACAACGCTGCAGCCATACACTCTGAATCACATTTAGTATAAGTGCTACCATTTTACCCACAGTATCTCAAGGACTCCATTTCTTGAACAACACATGTAATTATAGCTTTTCATTCCTAGAAGGTGTTCACCATTATATCACCATTCAGACCACTCGGACTGCAGTCATGATTTTCACCCCTAAAGAGTGCAGTTCCACCAACATGAAACAAAAGTTCCAGCTGGGACAGTGCTTGAAAAACATACTGGCACCCTTGAGGGCTTATCCTTTCCAATTCTCCTGAAACTGAGTGTGGGGACATTTGATAACTTGCTGGTAGAGGCTGCACTGTTCCAGCAGCTCTCTCCGCACTTGGTGATTATTTTGGTGGCGAGCCGATTCGCCTGGGGGTTACCACAATCCAAACGAGTGGTTTTTGCACCTGAATTGGGCCAGGCCCCACAGGGCATTATGGGGCAATCCCTCAGGAGTGTGCATATGAGTGGCTCTCCTGCTGCTCTGGGGAGAGTCACTGTGGCGTTTTTCTTCCTTGCTTTCATTGGGGGTGTCAACATTTTTGGTGAGCAACTTGGGGAGCCCACCCCCAGGTTATTATCGCCCTCTCCCCCCCCAGCGAGTACCTTCACGAGCTGCTGCAGGAGCCGGCTCTGCACTGGGAGAGTATCCGCAGGCAGACACGTATGGTGCAGAGTCGGGAAGGCCACATAGGGGAGTGCAGCACTCCTCCCGCCTTCCTGGCACCTTCTTCACGGGGAGTGCATTGGCACTCCCCGACCTCCTCTTCGGACACTGGCCCCACACTCAACTGGCAGCCATCTTCGTAGGAAGCGTGATGGCTCTCCCTGACACTGCTTCCTCGTGGGGCCCCGGGATGGGTTCTGGGACCCCTCTCAGCATCTTAATGATGGGGTGCAACCGTGTCCCCTGAACTGGCTTCTCTGTGGGGCCCTGGATGGGGTTTGGGCCCCGCTCACCATCTTCACAGGGGCACAATGGTGTCCGCTGACTTGGCTTATCCGGTTGAGGCACAAGGATGGAGTCCTGGGCCCCTACCCTCTCACCTTCGAGGGAGCGTGACAGCACTCCCTCAATACAGCATGTTCACAGGGATGTGCGACAGTGCTCTCTGACAACATTCTTCTTTGGGGGCAGCACCCGGGCACTGGCCAACCCCAGGGGCAGGATTCCAGCAAGGTTTTGGAGCCAAAAGCACTTCACCTCTGGAGTGGTTCAAAGGTCGCCAAACCTTGGGCACAGATATCACGGGCGCCGGGGGGCTATTCTCAATGATCTTCAGCTCATTTTGATGCTGGTGGCAAGCCCTTGCAACCTGGAGCAGTTTTTTTAGGCCTTCTGGCCTAAAAGGTTCCCAACTCGGTAGGGAGCCACTCTCAATGACTCCCTGCATCAGCCTTTCATCTGGGTTCCTTCCTTTCTTCTGGACAGCACGCTCTCCTTGTGCCTGTGGTCCTTGGGTTTTAAGGGGACCAGCTTACCTGATCCTGGAGTGTGTCCCACTGGGACTGGAGTAATTCATGGGCAGAGTCCTTGCCCCAGTGGGCAGTCAGGGGGCTCTTCTTTCTAGTCGCCCATGATGCCCATTTTCAGTCTCAGGGCCTGATTTATACTTTTTTAGCGCCGCATTTGCATCATTTTTTGATGCAAAAGCGGCGCAAACGTACAAAATATAATTGAACTTTGTAAGGTTGCGCCGCTTTTGCGTCAAAAGAATGACGCAAATGAGGCACTAAAAACATATTAATCAGGCTCTCAGTGTTCTGCAGAGAAGAATAGCTAAGAGAGAGAGCCCTCCCCTGTGCAAACCCTTGTAAGTGGGGGTGGGAGTGTCCAGCAGGGCTGCGCCTCTGGCCTAATCTGATGAGCCAAATCACTTCTCCGGTCCACCCCAACCTTTCTGCATAGTCTTCTGGGATAACTCAAAATGGCGTCATCCAAGAATCATTTGCCACATGTGCTCAGAGAGACTCAGCCCCTCCTTCCTGACATTCCTCTCCCAGCACTTCCTCCAAGGAGCCCCTCCGCGCTAAGGGGCCTGGGGCAGGCCCGGTTCCTTGCACAGAATGACAGCTGGCTTATTGATGCAAGCAGTAATTGGCCATAATCCTGAGCTGAGTCAGAGAAGGTTGACATTCCTGGATGACTCATAAGCTGTACAAATATTTTTTTGTAACCTACTGCATTATTCTTTTCATATAGGTTACAGTGTACATTGGTTCAACTCTGGAGTCTGTGGACTCTAGGGAATTGGAGTTGCGCCCTAGGCCAGCCTTTCCAATTGACATAGAATGGAGTGTCATTACAATCAAGACAGTAAACACACTGACTATCCCTCAAATGTGTACACCCCATCTCATAAGGCCTACTCCAGGTCACCACTACTCTACATGGTCCCTTCTGCACCAGGCTATCTAAAAGTAGTTCTTGGGTGCGAAACTCAGGAATTCTCCCAGTGCAGCCCACACACAGGTGCACATGCATGTGCACACGTGATCATGTGTAACCAGCCCTGGGGCTCCTACTCTTGCTGCATCACAGCAGTCTTTGCTTACCAGGTGGCACTGGCTGTAAGTACACGCAGTCCATTTTATCATGGGTTTACTGCAGGTGAGTTCCAAACTATAAAGCTCCCTCATAGTAAAGGTCAAAAACCAGGTGATCCATAAGCAAAAAAATCAGAGCTGATCAGATAATCAGAACTGTCCTCTCACACAAATGGAGAAAACAGGGTTTAAACAGAACCTGCAAGAGTGAGATACAAACAGGTAGCACAAATTGGTGGAGGAAACAGATGTGATGTGGAATTAAAACTAGGAAGACTTGGCATTAGACAGCCCTTACATTCCAGGGTGGTACCAGGCTCTTGTGTTTAACTTTTTTTTAACAAATTATGCACTCGCAAAAACATTGGTTAATGCGAATGCTTTGCCCAAAATAATATATTCCTTTTATATATTATGCTGCATTTGTTTTATTCTGGTGCTTTAAAGGAAACAATCCAAAGAAAAAAACAGGCACCAGCATTTATTTTTAGGTGCCCTGACGGTGTGGTTCATTTGGGGCACATTATTGGCCTAACAGCTCTCCATTTGAATTCAGAATTAGGCATGGCATACAGGGGTAAAGGTTTATTTCTTAAAATCCTGCTGAACTAATGGATTATGCTTAGCTTCAAACGGGGGCACTATCTTTATCAGGCTCCATAGGACATCTCCACGTCTCCAGTGGTAGTAATGAACCAAAAACGCAGCTGCATCCCGTCCTTTGGTGGCTAAAGGGCCACGCCCCTCCCACCTTTTGCTCCTCAAGAAGAATGTCTGTCCAGCTGAGCAAAGGTCAGCCTGACAGACACTCTTCATTTTCAGGTCCGGCAGCCAGAAGCTAGACATGAGCTATTTGCGCAGGTTCTGGCTGCCTGAGCTGAACTTTGCTGGGCTGAAGAAGTCACAGCCCTGTGGGCAAGACCTCTTCAGCCTAGCAAAGGTGCCTTGAGGCCCTCCCCCTCATGATGAGGAGGAGGAACGTAACCCATTGATTTGGACCTGGGTGCTTCAGTTTTAATCCCTGAAGCGCCCAAAGCTGAATGTCAATGAGTGACACCTCCTCACAGAGTGGGGTGGGATCAGCAGTCTCACTGACCCCATCCCAATCTATGACCAGTTGGGACTGCTGCCTTCCCTTATTGGCTAACCTTAGGTTAGCCAGTGAGGGAAGGAAGCAGTCTCAACACTCCTGGGACCTCTGAGGCTGAACTGAAGGTAAGTGTGTGTGTTTTTTTAATTAATGTTTGGTGCATGCATGAGTGTATACTTGATAATGAGTGTTATGAATGGATGTTAGTGTGTGTGTGCGCATGTGTGTGAATGAATGAGTGTGAGTGTGGATGTGTGTCCCGCCCGTCCCTCTCCCTCTGAAAATTACTGGCCACCACTGCAAGAATGGAGGGAGAGAGATAGAAAATATTGATTATGCGGCAACAATAAAAAAAGTAAATATTTACTCAGATAGGATCAGGAATAACATGCCTTAAATGTGCCTTAACGATGTGTACGTGTAAGCAGTTAATGTGATTAATAAAACTACATACGAGCAGCAACTAAATATACTTGATTAATACAAGAGATCTGCAAAAATGTTTTTAGCCTGAGTTTTTGCAAGTTTCCCATTTTAAATAATTTTGAAATTACCAAGTGTTTGATTATTTCTTTTAGTATGCTGATAGTACATTCTACTGCCATATAATCGCTGCATTTTAGTCATTGCAGTAAAACCAATGTATGTGAATTCGTTTTCACTGTGTCATATGCTGAAATCATACCAGATAATATGAAATCTCCAATGAACCTTAAAATTGGATTCCAGCGAATTAAATTTGCAAGAATTCAATTAAAGGTAGCTTTGGCGCGTATGGGGGAGGCAGAAGTTAATGTACCCAATTTTACAGTGATCAATTTGTGCCGGTGGTTGCCGGTGCTCAGCACTGGGACTTATTTTACAGGGCTGGTGCTATATAATTCTTTCAAGCGGCAGTGGAGGTGAACATTATTTTTCAAAAATACATGCAAGTGACCAGGCAGCTGTACGTTTCTCATGTCATCTCTCTTGCCAATTCGTCTACACATGCACTCTACACATGCACTCTACCTGAGCCTCTAATTAAATAATGTCAGAGTGCCTTCTTTTTTCATTGAGAAATAATGTCTCAAGGACCTCTTGCTATTGCTGACTCTATCAATTGTGTGCATCCTGTCGCTGGGGATAGCATATGGCCCTCTGTTGCTGGGTGCTGCTGCTGGATGGGATTGTTGAGAGGGAATTCAGAGTGGACCTGCCTGTGAGTGCGTCTCTTTCTGCCTCCCTGGTACAGGGCTTGATTCAACTGGCTTGGGTATGCAGAGATAGAGAAGCCCTGGCAAGCCAGAAGGTCCAGTGCAGCATGTACCACCACTCAGCACATGCTTGCCAGCCCCCTTTAGTCACAGTGCGATCAGCTACACTCTCAATAATGTACAAGTGAGAGGCAGAGAAGCATGTTTGGTGCGTCCAAGTAGACAGTACTGTTGTGATCACACTGATCACACTGATTCCACCTCATTGACATGTCAACAGAAACCCTAAAACCTGAGATAGATTGCAATATAGGACTGTGATAAACATGTTATTCCCATTGTATTTTTCATAACTTAAGTAAATTTGCAACTTTTAGATGGAACATATATTTTTTCCAAAGTGCAACTGAAAATGGTCACGGGTGTAATTAGAATATTTAGGTATTATTAAACTTTCATGAATAAATTGGTTATATAATAGAGCACATTGGCGGGGTCCAGTGGATTTATGCAAATCTATGGCTGTAGTGTTAACGGTCTAATTATGAATTTACAGCATTTGCCACATAATTTGCAGATTTCATTAAAATAAAGGTTGTTTCTTGCTGAAATGAATACTGTCAGAGAATGGGTTTCATAGTTTACATTTTTGTTGCATAATTTAGATAACCTTGGGACATAATTTACATAATCCTGGAACATAATTGTATTCGAACTGGCAAGATCTGTAGAGTGGTTTTGTTGGCTGCTATTATGATAATGAAACCTACATTCCACAAAGAACTGTGAAATACGTCTGTATTGTTTGGGGTACTGTAAGATTTGGGTTTTTATATCCCTGCATTTTGTGCATGAAAAATGCCCAACATGCGAAATATGTGTGTGTGTATTCACTGAAACAAGTAAAGTTTAAAGTGACATTATGGTTAAATATGATAATACAATCTTAACTATTGTTAAAAACATTGAAAAATACAAAGGTTAAAATGACAGTAGAGTTTGGTGCTGAGATAGCAGAAAAACTAAGTTGAAAATCCAAAGTAATTGGATTCACCATTTATAGTTTACTGAGCTCTTACCCGTGCCACACCATGCACCGCCGATGACCTCACATACTGCATCACCAAAGATATTTTAAATGACCTAATTGGTGACCTAAATGATGGCATCTCAAATGGCATCAAAGTTATTAGCAAAGTACAAAAAAAAAAACAACTCTTCCTATGAAACCTCAGACCAAACTACTGACTGGCACTGTATAATATCTATCTATCTATCTATCTATCTATCTATCTATCTATCTATCTATCTATCTATCTATCTATCTATCTATCTATCTATCTATCTATCTATCTATCCACACACATACATACACCTTTGAAACAACCATATTTTGCATAGTACACCCAAGGTTTTTCCCTTGACTGTTTTTGCTGGCTGTAGAACTCAGTGTGCTTTACCCCTGCTAACCAGTGGTAAAATGTCTGTGGTCCCCCTTTTAACCTGATGAAAGTAGCATACCCCTGATTGTCATATTTAACTTACCTACAAGCCTATAGTACATGGTAACACAGTGTGCTCAGGGCTTGTGAGTTGGATGCTAGAAATGCACTGCCATACTCATTGTGTCATCCACCATAGTGCCAACAAGACTGCAGGCCTGCCACCAGTAGACTTGTTTTGCAGGTTTAAACTGCAAATTCAACCTGTCAAGATTGCCCCTTTTTGACACGACTAAACCCTTCTTTTCTAAGTTGGCCTTAAAAACACGTAACAAAGGGTACATAGTATTTAAAATGAGAACGTGTAAAGATTTATTGTTATCCATGTGCTTACTGTGGTAAAGACTTAAAAGCTTATTAGAAATGTGGTTCCTGGTTGGCTAGGGTAGGCACCTAAGCCAGGCAGTAACCACCACTCTAGTAAGGGCAAGCGAGCTACACACCCAAGATAACCCCTGCTTACCCCCTTGGTAGCTTTGGCAAGAGCAGTCAGGCTTATCCCAGAGGCAATGTGTAAAGCATTTGCACAACGCACACAACCCACTGACTCAATAAACACACTCCAAGAGACTTCACAGCAGATTATGCAAAAATAAACTGCATTGCATAAAAAACTTAGACCAAAATGACATGAATCAGTAATACTTTGTGTTAGAAATGGGGTTTCTGGTTGGCTAGGGTATGCACCTCAGCCAGGCAGAACCTACCCACTCTAGTCAGGGCTTGGGAGTTACATGTCCAAGATAATCCCTGCTCACCCCCTTGGTAGCTTGGCACGAGCAGTCAGGCTTAACCTGGAGGCAATGTGTTATGCGTTTGTCCAACACACAACACACGTGACGCAAAATGTACACCACAAAGTAAACACAACACTGAGCTATGTAAAAATAATCTGTATTGCACAAAACATAATTAGACCAACATTACGCGTAAGTAATACCCTGCTACCTTAGCAGTTGTCAGACTGTTACACAAGTTACTAATACTCTGCAGGAGTATGCAGTTGTCACATTAGAACATGTAAGTACTCAGGATTCTGCAACATAAGCAGTAGTCAGGAATTATAGTAAAAGGTATATGCACTTGTCATGAACAATTTCTAAATACCCGTGAAAGGAACATTAGAGAATATACCACAAGTCATATACATACATATCAGCTAGACATGCCTAGAAAAGGAACATTAGCACATATATGTATCACCAGTAAACAGGTATGCAATAGCAAACATCTGTACATCTATATTAGGCTCCTAGAGCCTAGAGTCTCTGGAGAGTACCTGTTGGCTGGTGGAGGAAGGCACTTCCAGTGCCTGGAGATGAACACGGGGGCCCCCGGCACTCCTGTGCGCCAAACGGGGGGGCCTCCCCCGTGGTGGGGGCCTGCCTCGGCCTCCTCACACCCTGTCCGTGGTGTGGGGGCTGGGCGTGGCCCAACAACAATCGCCGAATTAAGGCGGGAAGGGACCTCCACCGAGGTCTCCCTTCCCGATTTGGGCAACAGAACAAGAGATGCCTGAAAACTAGGAGCGTCCCGCTCCTGGTGCAGCAACCGGGGAGGGGGCGCTTCCGGCGCCCTCCCTGAGTCCTGCTTGCGCGTTGGGAAGGCACTCGGACCCATCCGGGGGTCCGGGACAATACTCGCCGCACCCGATGTGGTGCGCGAGTAACCGGAGCTGCTCCCGGGCCGCCGGGAGACTCCGTATGAAGCTGGAGGCAGCTGGTGCCCCGGGGGCGCACCCGAGAGCGGACCGTGCCTTGGGGGCACTGTCAGGAGCGCGTCTGCTCCAGTCGAGAAACTCTCGTGCCCCGGGGGCACTCTAGGTTAGCGCGGAACTCGCGCTAATGGCACTCAGCAACCTGGGCTGCGGCGGTGATCCAAAACGGCAGAGATAAAGCGTTTATACAAGCGTTTAAGGCCAATTTGAGGCCCGGGCTGCGGCGGTGATCTCTTAGGGGTGAGCGCTTCTTCCCCAGCGCTAAGAAAAAGCTGGAGAGATCGGTACAGGGGTCAGGGGCACAGCACCCTGCCCCTGGGAGCAATCAGGGGGCCAAAGGAGCACAGGGCTGGTGGGCCCAACTACAGACCAGCACAAGGGGGGCAGATAGTGGCAGTTTCTCCTAGTGACCAGGCAGGTCACAGGTCAGCACAACAGCAGCAGTCCAAGGTGGTTTCCTGGTGAGTCCATTCATCAGCGTTCTGTGTCCAGTTTCCAGTTCCAAGAATGTTCAAATTGTGGGGACAATTCCCCCGTACTTATAGTCAGTTCTTACAGTGTTTTTCAATGGTAGGGAGAGGAGGTTCCAGCCAGTTACAACTGGTTCTGGGAGTGCCCCCTCTCTCCTTTCAGCACAGGCTCCAAACATCAGTGGGGGGTTAACGACCCTATTGTGTGAGGCCAGGGCACAGTCTTTACAAATGCAGGTGTGCCCCGCCTCTCCCTTCTCTCAGCCCAGGAAGGCTTTACAATATGTAGATGCACCTCTGTGTCACCTCCACCCTCCCTGTGTTCAGGCTGTCTGAGAAGTATGCACAAAGCCCCAACTGTCAGTCTGCTCAGACGTTGATTGGAGACAAGCTGCAAAACACCAAAGTCATAAGCACAGATAAATGCGCACTTTCTAGAAGTGGCATTTCTGTGATAGTAATAAAAAATACACCTACACCAGTAAGCAGCATGTCTTACCACTGTCACAACCATACCAAACATGCCTACGCTACCCCTCATAAATCAGACAATACCCCTTACACATAAGGCAGGGCATCTCCAATGCAATCCTATGAGAGGGCAGCACTCACAGCAGTGAGACACCAGTTAGGCTGTTTGTCACTACCAGGACAGGCCACGCAACATGGCACATGTCCTGCCTTCTACATACATGGCACCCTGCCCAAAGGGCTAGCTAGGGCGTACTTTAGGGGTGACTTACATGTAGTAAAAGGGGAGTTCTGGGCCTGGCAAGTAAATTTAGATGCCAGGTCCCTGTGGCAGGAAACTGCGCACACAGGCTCTGCGCTAGCAGGCCTTAGACAGGCTACTTCAGTGGGTGGCGCAAGCAGCGCTGCAGGCCCACTAGTAGCATTTAATTTACAGGCCCTGGGTTTAGGGATACCACTTTACAAGGGACTTATAGGTAAATTAAATATGCCAATCAGGTATAATCCAATCATACCAAATTTGTAACAGAGAGCACATGCACTTTAGCACTGGTTAGCAGTGAAAAAGTGCTCAGAGTCAAAACGTCAGCCAACAAAGGTCAGAAAAATAAGGAGGCAAAAGCAAAAAGTCTGGGGAATGGCCCTGTAAAAAGGCCAGGTCCAACACTTTGCAAAACAGGCAATTGTCAAACCATCGTAGTGCAACTAAAATGAAAGATTTCCATATGGCAAATGTCATAAACATTACCCTCCCATTACATATCAGACAGGTAATACCATCTACTCACTGTCCCAGCAGAGCAAAAATGCCATGGAATATACATCAGGTCATGAAAATGCAGTTAAAACACTGAGGGTAAAAGAACACAGTGGTGAACAGTAGTTTATACACCAACACTTTCTACATGAAGACCATAGCACAGATGCGCTTCTTTTGCAAAGGATACAGTAAGTGCAAAACCCACCACATCAAGTAAAGGAGCGCTTCCGCACCTACCACTGTGATTACGGTAATATCTCCACACGTCGGGCACAGTGATTCCTGAGCCTCTACAACCATAATTATGGTACGCCTCAGCAGGATTCCCTTTCTGTCCTGCCAGCTGAATATTGAATGCCCCCCAAAAAAGGACATGGGGGGGCACCTCCATCTTGCTAGTGCTGGTTTGAAGACCTCTATCTGATTTCCCCATGTGCAATGTTGTCAGGGCAGCAGTCCACAAGTGTGGCGCAGCCCTTGCAGTCTGAGCATGACCCTCCTTCGAAACACCCGGGAGTGCCTCCCCCTGCTCTGAGGGGGCACACAACTCAAGCCCACGTGAGGGCACTCAGAACAGTCCTCTCGCTCACAACTGCAGAGGACACGGGGAGGCCTCATTGTGTTCGCCTCTCTGCGCTGAATGAGCGCAGCCCATGCCGGACGGCAGTAGTGATGCTACCAGGTCGGCCCTGTGGCTTCTCCTCTGGAGCTACTTCATCCCAGCACAAGACGGCAGGGCTGCTTGGCATGGGATGGGTGGGCAGGTGCTCCCAGTGCCTCAATGAGCCCCTGTGCTCCACATATGTTGAAGGCACAAGAAGGGCGATAGGAGTGTGATGATCCCACACACTCCTAGCCTGGGTTTCCCAGGTGGGAGGAAAACACCAGCAAGCCTTTGTTAGGATCAGTGACCATAAAAAAAAAAAAAAGAAAAGATTATACAGCACGATCTGGAGCAGGACTCCTTTTGTGATTCACACTGCTGCCTAAGTCGCAGGCCACCTGACTCCAATGACAGAGTTGTACTAGTGCCACTCCTGCTACCCCTGGGGTCACAAGCAACCAGGGGCCCTGGGAGATCACTGGGAAGCACACAAAGTGGAGAAGCAGCATTAGGCCGGCAGATCAGCGGCATTGTAGGCAAAGTGGCAGTCCTTCTGTGGCTTAGCCGGTCTTCTGTGTTCTTCTTCTCTGTTCTTCTCGGTGCTTCTGTGTTCTTCTTCTCGGTTCTTCTGTGTTCTTCTCTGTTCTTCTCTGTTCTTCTGTTCTTCCGTTCTTCTGTTCTTCTGTCTTCTGCTCTTCCTGTCTTCTGTTCTTCTGTCTTCTGTTCTTCTGTCTTCTGTTCTCCTGTCTTCGGCTCTTCTACCTCCTCCGTCTTCTTCCCCCGAGCCTGCCCTCCTGCTCCTTCCTCATCCCCCTCCCTCACTCGCCTCCCCCTCTCTCACCCCTAGCTAACCCGTTCGCTATCTACCTCCCTCACTCCTCCTATCTTCCTATCTCTCTAGCTCCCTATCTCACTATCTAACTCCCCCACTCTCCACCTCCTCCTACCTACCTATCTGTCTATCTATCTATTTCCCTATCTATCGACTTCTCTATCTATTTTCTCTATCTATTTCTCTATCTCTCCCCCCCTCCCGCCACCCCCTCTACTACCTATCTCCCTATCCTCTCACTCTACCTCTCTCCCTCACCCACCTCTACAACCCCCCCTCCCCTATCTTCACAACCCTACTCCTATCTCTCTCCCTAATCTCCAAACCTCCTAACACTCACCCTCCTCCACCCTAAACCCCCTCCCCCAGCTCCTCTCACTCTACCTGTCCCCCCCCTCCCTCGCGCTTTCCCGCCGCGACCTCCTGCACGCCCCCGCCCCCCAGCTCCCATTCGCCCCCAGCTGACCCCTCCCCCCCCCTCCTACCTCTTATGGCGGCCGCTGCGCGACAGTGGTAGCGACCCTTGACCCAAGGGTAGGTCGCTCCCCCTGCCGCTGCAGCTCCTCCAAGTTCCCGAGTTCCTGTGTTCCTGAGACCCACCTAACTGTAAGTACCCCCCTCCTCCCAGCCCCTCGCCCTGCCCCGCGCCACTCACCTTCTCTCCTGCTCCTGCTTCCTTTCCTCCTCTCTGTCTCTTCCTCCTCGCTCCCCCTCTGCAATCTTCTTCTGTGTTCTTCTGTTCTTCTGTTCTTCCCTTCTGTTCTTCTGTGTTCTTCCGGTCTTCTGTGTTCTTCTTCTCTGTTCTTCTCGGTGCTTCTGTGTTCTTCTTCTCGGTTCTTCTGTGTTCTTCTGTGTTCTTCTCTGTTCTTCTCTGTTCTTCTGCTCTTCTGTTCTTCTGTTCTTCTGCTCTTCCGTTCTTCTGTTCTTCCGTTCTTCTGTTCTTCTGTCTTCTGCTCTTCCTGTCTTCTGTTCTTCTGTCTTCTGTTCTCCTGTCTTCGGCTCTTCTACCTCCTCCGTCTTCTTCCCCCGAGCCTGCCCTCCTGCTCCTTCCTCATCCCCCTCCCTCACTCGCCTCCCCCTCTCTCACCCCTAGCTAACCCGTTCGCTATCTACCTCCCTCACTCCTCCTATCTTCCTATATCTCTAGCTCCCTATCTCACTATCTAACTCCCCCACTCTCCACCTCCTCCTACCTACCTATCTGTCTATCTATCTATTTCCCTATCTATCGACTTCTCTATCTATTTTCTCTATCTATTTCTCTATCTCTCCCCCCCTCCCGCCACCCCCTCTACTACCTATCTCCCTATCCTCTCACTCTACCTCTCTCCCTCACCCACCTCTACAACCCCCCCTCCCCTATCTTCACAACCCTACTCCTATCTCTCTCCCTAATCTCCAAACCTCCTAACACTCACCCTCCTCCACCCTAAACCCCCTCCCCCAGCTCCTCTCACTCTACCTGTCCCCCCCCTCCCTCGCGCTTTCCCGCCGCGACCTCCTGCACGCCCCCGCCCCCCAGCTCCCATTCGCCCCCAGCTGACCCCTCCCCCCCCCTCCTACCTCTTATGGCGGCCGCTACGCGACAGTGGTAGCGACCCTTGACCCAAGGGTAGGTCGCTCCCCCTGCCGCTGCAGCTCCTCCAAGTTCCCGAGTTCCTGTGTTCCTGAGACCCACCTAACTGTAAGTACCCCCCTCCTCCCAGCCCCTCGCCCTGCCCCGCGCCACTCACCTTCTCTCCTGCTCCTGCTTCCTTTCCTCCTCTCTGTCTCTTCCTCCTCGCTCCCCCTCTGCAATCTTCTTCTGTTCTTCTGTTCTTCTGTTCTTCTGTTCTTCTGTTCTTCTGCTCTTCCGTTCTTCTGTTCTTCCGTTCTTCTGTTCTTCTGTCTTCTGCTCTTCCTGTCTTCTGTTCTTCTGTCTTCTGTTCTCCTGTCTTCTGTTCTCCTGTCTTCGGCTCTTCTACCTCCTCCGTCTTCTTCCCCCGAGCCTGCCCTCCTGCTCCTTCCTCATCCCCCTCCCTCACTCGCCTCCCCCTCTCTCACCCCTAGCTAACCCGTTCGCTATCTACCTCCCTCACTCCTCCTATCTTCCTATCTCTCTAGCTCCCTATCTCACTATCTAACTCCCCCACTCTCCACCTCCTCCTACCTACCTATCTGTCTATCTATCTATTTCCCTATCTATCGACTTCTCTATCTATTTTCTCTATCTATTTCTCTATCTCTCCCCCCCTCCCGCCACCCCCTCTACTACCTATCTCCCTATCCTCTCACTCTACCTCTCTCCCTCACCCACCTCTACAACCCCCCCTCCCCTATCTTCACAACCCTACTCCTATCTCTCTCCCTAATCTCCAAACCTCCTAACACTCACCCTCCTCCACCCTAAACCCCCTCCCCCAGCTCCTCTCACTCTACCTGTCCCCCCCCTCCCTCGCGCTTTCCCGCCGCGACCTCCTGCACGCCCCCGCCCCCCAGCTCCCATTCGCCCCCAGCTGACCCCTCCCCCCCCCTCCTACCTCTTATGGCGGCCGCTGCGCGACAGTGGTAGCGACCCTTGACCCAAGGGTAGGTCGCTCCCCCTGCCGCTGCAGCTCCTCCAAGTTCCCGAGTTCCTGTGTTCCTGAGACCCACCTAACTGTAAGTACCCCCCTCCTCCCAGCCCCTCGCCCTGCCCCGCGCCACTCACCTTCTCTCCTGCTCCTGCTTCCTTTCCTCCTCTCTGTCTCTTCCTCCTCGCTCCCCCTCTGCAATCTTCTTCTGTGTTCTTCTGTTCTTCTGTTCTTCCCTTCTGTTCTTCTGTGTTCTTCCGGTCTTCTGTGTTCTTCTTCTCTGTTCTTCTCGGTGCTTCTGTGTTCTTCTTCTCGGTTCTTCTGTGTTCTTCTCTGTTCTTCTCTGTTCTTCTGCTCTTCCGATCTTCTGTTCTTCTGCTCTTCTGTTCTTCTGTTCTTCTGTCTTCTGCTCTTCCTGTCTTCTGCTCTTCCTGTCTTCTGCTCTTTCTGTTCTTCTGTCTTCTGTTCTTCTGTCTTCTGTTCTTCTGTCTTCTGTTCTTCTGTCTTCTGTTCTCCTGTCTTCGGCTCTTCTACCTCCTCCGTCTTCTTCCCCCGAGCCTGCCCTCCTGCTCCTTCCTCATCCCCCTCCCTCACTCGCCTCCCCCTCTCTCACCCCTAGCTAACCCGTTCGCTATCTACCTCCCTCACTCCTCCTATCTTCCTATCTCTCTAGCTCCCTATCTCACTATCTAACTCCCCCACTCTCCACCTCCTCCTACCTACCTATCTGTCTATCTATCTATTTCCCTATCTATCGACTTCTCTATCTATTTTCTCTATCTATTTCTCTATCTCTCCCCCCCTCCCGCCACCCCCTCTACTACCTATCTCCCTATCCTCTCACTCTACCTCTCTCCCTCACCCACCTCTACAACCCCCCCTCCCCTATCTTCACAACCCTCCTCCTATCTCTCTCCCTAATCTCCAAACCTCCTAACACTCACCCTCCTCCACCCTAAACCCCCTCCCCCAGCTCCTCTCACTCTACCTGTCCCCCCCCTCCCTCGCGCTTTCCCGCCGCGACCTCCTGCACGCCCCCGCCCCCCAGCTCCCATTCGCCCCCAGCTGACCCCTCCCCCCCCCTCCTACCTCTTATGGCGCCCGTCCGCGCCTGGCCCGCGCCCAGCGCCACGACCCCTGGTCCCCAGCTCCCCCAAGCCCCGCTGATCCGCTACGACCCCACCACCCTCCACGCCCTCAACCCAGGGCGCTCCAAAACCTGCTTCCTAGCTCACCCCAAACGCACCCATGGACCCTTCGCCTGCAACTCCTGCAAACGCATCTTCCACCACGCAACTACCACGACCACAAGCCCACGCGCCATCAACCACCTCAAGTGCATCCTGATCAACGCTCGTTCCGTCCACAAGCACGCCGTTGAACTTTGGGACCTCCTGGACTCCACAGCCCCGGACGTCGCCTTCATCACGGAGACATGGATGAACGCCTCCTCTGCTCCAGACATCGCTACCCGCCATCCCCGAAGGCTACAAGATCTCCAGAAAAGACCGCACCAACCAAGTAGGAGGAGGTGTCGCAATCATCTTCAAAGACTCCATCAGCGTCACCACCTCCACCGAAGACCCCCCCCTCGCCGCTGAACACCTGCATTTTTAGATTCGCACCGACCCAAGGACCACCCTCAGAGGATCCCTCGTCTACCGTCCTCCCGGACCTCGCGCCTCTTTCAGCGACGCCATCGCCGACTTCATCTCCCCGCACGCCCTCGCCTCACCGGACTACATCCTCCTAGGCGACCTCAACTTCCACCTGGAACAAAACAACGACCCCAACACCACCACCCTGCTCGACAACCTCACCAACCTCGGCCTCAAACAACTGGTGAACACCGCCACCCACATCGCCGGACACACGCTCGACCCTATCTTCTCCGCCAGCAAACACGTCTTCTTCAGCCACACCTCTGCCCTACACTGGACCGACCACAGCTGCGTCCACTTCACATTCCGACGCGAGACCTCCCACCTCCGCACTCAACCCATCCCTCATCGACAGTGGAACAAGATCCCTGAAGAGCAACTCTTCTCCGCTCTCGCCGCCAACCAACCAACCCTCACCACCGACCCCAACGACGCAGCTCTCAACCTCACAAACTGGATCTCCAACTGCGCTGACAACCTTGCTCCCCTCAAACGCACGCATCGACAGACCAACACCAAAAAACCTCTCTGGTTCTCTGACACCCTCAAAGAATCAAAGAAAACTTGTCGTGCCCTTGAGAAGGCCTGGCGCAAGGACCACACCGCTGACAACATGACCGCCCTCAAGAACGCTACACGCGAACACCACCACCTGATCCGCACTGCCAAAAGGAACTTTTTCACCGACAGACTAGACAAAAACAGCCACAACAGCAGAGAACTCTTCAGCATCGTCAAAGAGTTCTCCAACCCCAGCGCCAGCGCCAACGCCGTCACGCCCTCACAGGATTTGTGCGAATCCCTCGCCACTTTCTTCCATCGCAAGATCAGCGACCTCCACGACAGCTTCGGACACCAGACCCAACCATACACCACTGAACCCGCTTCCCCGGACATCACCCTCAACAACTGGACCCACATCAACACGGAAGAAACCAAATCCATCATGAACTCTATCCACTCCGGCGCCCCTTCGGACCCCTGCCCGCACTTCATCTTTAACAAAGCCGACGACATCATCGCCCCGCACCTCCAGACCGTCATCAACTCTTCTTTTTCTTCTGCTACCTTCCCCGAATGCTGGAAGCACGCTGAAGTCAACGCCCTACTAAAGAAACCTACGGCTGACCCAAGCGACCTGAAAAACTTCCGCCCCATCTCTCTTCTACCTTTCCCAGCCAAGGTAATAGAAAAGACCGTCAACAAACAGCTGACCACCTTCCTGGAAGACAACAACCTGCTCGACCCTTCACAAACCGGATTCCGAACCAACCACAGCACGGAAACCGCCCTCATCTCAGTCACAGACGACATCAGAACCCTGATGGACAACGGTGAAACAGTCGCCCTCATTCTCCTCGACCTCTCGGCTGCCTTTGACACCGTCTGTCACCGCACCCTAATCACCCGCCTACGCTCCACCGGGATCCAAGGCCAGGCCCTGGACTGGATCGCCTCCTTCCTCGCTAACCGCTCCCAAAGAGTTTACCTCCCTCCGTTTCGCTCAGAACCCACCAAGATCATCTGCGGCGTACCTCAAGGCTCATCGCTCAGCCCGACACTCTTCAATGTCTACATGAGCCCCCTCGCCGACATCGTACGCAAGCACGACATCATCATCACCTCCTACGCCGACGACACCCAACTTGTACTCTCCCTCACCAAGGACCCCGCCAGCGCCAAGACCAACCTACAAGAGGGTATGAAGGACGTCGCAGATTGGATGAGGCTCAGCCGCCTAAAGCTGAACTCTGAAAAAACGGAAGTCCTCATCCTCGGCAACACCCCGTCCGCCTGGGACGACTCCTGGTGGCCCACGGCCCTCGGCACCGCACCGACCCCCGCAGACCACGCCCGCAACCTCGGCTTCATCTTGGACCCTCTTCTCACCATGACCAAGCAAGTCAACGCCGTGTCCTCCGCCTGCTTCCTCACTCTCCGCATGCTCCGTAAGATCTTCCGCTGGATCCCCGCCGACACCAGAAAAACCGTGACCCACGCCCTCGTCACGAGCCGCCTGGACTACGGCAACACCCTCTACGCCGGGACCACAGCCAAACTCCAAAACCGCCTGCAACGCATCCAAAACGCCTCGGCCCGCCTCATCCTCGACGTACCCCGCAACAGCCACATCTCCGCACACCTGAGACACCTGCATTGGCTCCCAGTCAGCAAAAGGATCACCTTCCGTCTTCTCACCCACGCACACAAAGCCCTCCACAACAAGGGACCGGAATACCTCAACAGACGCCTCAGCTTCTACGTCCCCACCCGCCCCCTCCGCTCCGCTGGCCTCGCACTTGCTGCCGTCCCTCGCACCCGCCGCTCCACGGCGGGTGGGAGATCTTTCTCCTTCCTGGCGGCCAAGACCTGGAACTCCCTCCCCACCAGCCTCAGGACCACCCAGGACCACTCCGCTTTCCGGAGACTCCTAAAGACTTGGCTGTTCGAGCAGCGATAACCCCCCCTTTCCCCCCTAGCGCCTTGAGACCCGCACGGGTGAGTAGCGCGCTTTATAAATGTTAATGATTTGATTTGATTTGACAGGTCAGCTCAAGAACAACCCAGTCCAATGGCAGTTCCTCCCAGCAGCACAACAGGTCCTTCTGACAGTGTGCAGAACCAGCAGCATTTGGTACCATGCCCACACGGTGTCTAAAATGTGGGGTACATTTTGAGTATAATATTAAAATATCTTTGAAGTGGAAGGTGCTTCAAAAGAACCTTAGAAGTGCACAACATCCCCTCTGCCCCCAGCCCTGGCTCCAGACATCATTAGTGGGTAAACAAGCCTTTTGCGTGAGGGCAGGACACAGTCTATACAAATGTAGGTGCACTACGCCTCCCAATCTCCCAGGCCAAGAAGACCATTCAGTATGTAGATGTAATCCTGTTACACCTCCATCCTCCCTGTGTGATGGCTGTCTGGAAATTATGCACAAAGTCCAGCAGTCACGCTTCCCCAGATGTGGATTTGAGTCAGGCTGCAAAGCACAAGAGTCATAGGCACAGTGAAATGCCCACTTTCTAAAAGTGGCATTTCCACAATAGTAATAAAAAATCCACCTACAACAGCAAGGAGGATTTCTCACTACCATTCTAAACATCCTAAACATGCCCACCCTATTCCTCATAGAACAGAAATGACCACCTAGACATATATAAGGGAATTCCTAATGTAAACCTATGAGAGGGGTAGCCCTCACAGCAGTGAGAAACCAAATAGACTGTTTGTCAAAACCAAGCCATGTCACACAATGAAGGCACATGTCCTACCTTTTACCTACACAGCACCCTGGCCAAAGGGCTATCTAGGGCCTACATTAGGGGTGACCTTTATGTAGTAAAAGGGAATTTCCAGGCCTGGTAAGTAACTTTAGATGCCAAGTCAATGTGGCAGTAAATTGCACATACAGGCCTTGCAGTGGAAGGCCTGAGACAGGTTTGAAAGGCTACTTCTGTGGGTGGCACAAACTGCGCTGCAGGCCTACTAGTAGCATTTAATTGACAGGACCTGCATATATGGGACACCACTGTACACAGGACAGGTAAATTAAGGGGCATATTTATACTCTGTTTGCACCGAATGAGGGGCATATTTATACTCTGTTTGCGCCGACCCTGCCCCATATTTATACTTTGACGTCCGACCCCGCGGGTGTCAAAATTCCACCATGTGCGTCATTTTTTGGAAGGGGGAACCAGCCTTGCGTTAATTATATGCAAGGTAGGCGTTCCCTTCCAAAAAATTACTTTAAGGCCCGTGCCCCATATTTATACTCTGAGGTCATTTTGACGCACAGGAGGGGGTGGGCCTTAAAAAACGGCGCACAGCCTGATGGGCGCCGTTTTTTAACGCCTGGGTCAGGGCAGGCGTTAAGGGACCTGTGGGCTCGGAAGGGGCCCAGAGGTGCCCTCCCCTGCCACCCTTGCCCACCCCAGGAGGACACCCAAGGATGGAGGAACCCATCCCAGGGAAGTTGAGGTAAGTTGGATTAAGTATTTTTTTTCGTTTTTTTTAAGTGTCATAGGGGGGCAAGATTTGGGCCCCCCTACATGCCACTATGCCCAATGACCATAATGACATAAGTCCCCTGGGCATGGACATTGGGCAAGGGGGCATGACTCCTGTCTTTGCTAAGACAGGAGTCATGTCAATGGAGGTTGGGCGTCCAAAAAAATGGCGCAAATCCGGTTTGAGGCCTGAATTTTGCCTCAGACCTGACTTGCCCCATTTTTTGACGCACAACCCCCATTTTCCCATACGCCGGCGCTGCCTGGTGTGAGTCTGATGTGCGCTGTTTTTTACCGCCTGGGTCAGGGCCGGCGTTAAGGGACCTATGGGCTCGGAAGGAGCCCAGAGGTGCCCTCCCCTGCCACCCTTTCCCACCCCAGGAGGACACCCAAGGATGGAGGGACCCATCCCAGGGAAGTAAAGGTAAGTTCGGGTAAGTATTATTTTCCCATTTGTTTTGTGGCATAGGGGGGCCTGATTTGGGCCCCCCTACATGCCACTATGCCCAATGACCATGCCCAGGGGACATAAGTCCCCTGGGCATGGCCAGTGGGCAAGGGGGCATGACTCCTGTCTTTGCTAAGACAGGAGTCATGTCAATGGAGGTTGGGCGTAAAAAAAATGGCGCAAATCCAGTTTGAGGCCTGAATTTTGCCTCAGACCTGACTTGCACCATTTTTTGACGCACAACCCCCATTTTCCCATATGCCGGCGCTGCCTGGTGTGAGTCATTTTTTTTTTACGCACACCAGTCCGCAGCGCCGGCTAACGTCATTCCATAAATAAGGCGCCCTCATGGCGCGTTGGAATGGCGTTAGCCGGCGGTTAAAACTTTTGACGCACAACTGCGTTGGCGGAGTTGGGCGTCAAAAAGTATAAATATGGGCCTTAGTGTCTTTTTTTTTACTCTAATTCGGTGCAAAACTAACTCCATATTTATACTTTGGTGCTAGACCCCTCTAGCGCCAAATTTATGAAGTTAAAGTCATTTTTTGAAAGTGGAGACCTACCTTGCCTTAATGAGATGCAAGGTAGGCGTTCCCGTGCAAAAAATTACTCAATGGTCTTAACACCATATTTAGGGGCACATTTATACTCTGTGGCATATTTATACTCTGTTTGCAACGAATTAGCGTCATTTTTTTTACTCTAATTCAGTGCAAATCTTACTCCATATTTATACTTTGGTGCTAGACCCGTCTAGCACCAAGGCCCTGATTTATACTTTTTTTGAGCCGCATTAATGTCATTTTTTGACGCAAAAGTGGCACAAACGTACAAAATATTGGCCCTTATTTATACTTTTTGTTGCAAAACTGCACTAACTCAGTTTTGCACCAAAAAGTTTAGCACCGGCTTGCACCATTTCTGTGCACCATCCGAGCACCATATTTATGGAATGGTGCATGCCGGTGCAAAGGGTAGGCTAGAGTAAAAAAAAATGACTTTAGTCGGTTGGGGCTGGCAGTATAGAAGAAGAGGGTTTAGCACCCAAAAATTACTTTAGGCAGGTTAGAGCAAAAAAAAAAAAAGACTCTAACCAGAATAGCATCATTTTATGGTGCTAAACCTACCATGCCACATGACTCCTGCCTTAGAAAAGGCAGGAGTCATGCCCACCACCCCAATGGGCAGCACAGAGGACAGGGGTCCCTTGGGCATGTCCATCGCACCCTGTGCCATGTATAGGGTCCCATTTCAGGGCCCCCTATGGCACTTTCAAAAATAAAATGCAATCTTACCTGTACTTACCTGGGATGGGGTCCCCCATCCTCCGCAGTCCCTCTTTTGTGGGTGGGGGTGCCCCTGGGGCCTGGGGAGGGCACCTGTGGGCTTATTCCATGGTGTTCCACCATGGAAATAGGCCCACAGAACCCCTAACGCCTGCCCTGACCCAGGCTTTAAAAAATGGGGCAAAGCAAGCTTTGCCCCATTTTTTGACCCCTCCTCCCTCCCTTGCACCATTTTTGCATGGGAGTATAAATATGGCGTTAAGGCCATAGAGTCATTTTTTGCACGGGAACGCCTACTTTGCATCTCATTGAGGCAAGGTAGGTTCCCACTTCCGAAAAATGACTTTAACTCCATAAATTTGGTGCTAGACAGGTCTAGCACTAAAGTATAAATATGGAGTTAGTTTTGCACTGAATTAGAGTAAAAATAAAATGATGCTAATTCAGTGCAAACAGAGTATAAATATGCCCCTTAGCGTCAAAACATGATGCTAATCTGGTTAGAGTCATTTATTTTGACTCAAACCTGCCTAACGTAATTTTTTTTAAGCTAGCCTACCCTTTGCACCGGCTTGCACCATTCCATAAATATGGTACCCAGCTGGTGCTAACAAATGGTGCAAGCTGGTACACAACTTTTTGGTGTAAAACTGCCTTAGTGTAGTTTTGTACCAAAAAGTATAAATAAGGCCCTAAATGTGCCAAACAGGTGTAAGCCAATCATACCAATGTTTGAAGGAGAACACACATGCACTTTAGCACTGATCAACAGTGGTAAGTGCCCAGAGTCCTAAAGCCAACAAAAGAGGGTAGTAAAAACAGGAGGAAGTAGGCAAAAGGTTTGGGGATGGCCCTGCAAAAAGAGCCCGGCACAACAAAAGCATTTTCACTGTAACAGAGTTAGCTGTTCCAAAAGGAAGCATTGGGATACAAAATTACATTTATTATTTGCTATCTCCACATAGTAAACACATACAAGGTTCATCTTTGGACTATCTAAAGCATTTATTACAAGCCTAATTATTTGGTATAGCGGAATTTGTAATAAATATTTTAGAACAGGTAGTTTTAGAAAAGTTATCTGTTGCATTCTTAAAGTCTCTAGAAGTCCTTTTTGGGAGTTTTGAACTTTCATCCAAGAGCTGAATAGCTCCCCTGATGAGGTGTGAACTTGTTCCCAGAGCTAAGACAAAGGCATTGTGTGTGGGAAGGTGTTTTGTTTCTTTGGCAGACTGACCTCTGGGTTATGCCCATGATCTTAATTAACTTCAAAGTGGATTATCTTGTTACAGGCAGGTGTAGCTAATGCCTAGGTCTGCCCGCCTTCCTTTGTCTATCTAGTCAGTCAGAGACCAGGCTCAGTGAGAAAGGAGCTGCCGACAATACCCATTTTAAAATACCACAGGCTAGGGGTTGCTCATTTCCCTAGCCACTTTTCTAGGGTAGGCAGAGGAGGTCTGCACAGAGGAAGAATGGTCTTGCCATGTTGGGTTTGGGCAGAGAGGAGCACAGATTATTTACAATAAAACACACAGGAAGTGCTGCACAAGTGGGTATGGGCTCCGCTACAAACTTTTAACCCATGGGTTAGCGAGTGGCCAGGAGTTTTCACAACCCACAGGCATGCACTTGGCATAAATGTGGCTCCCACAGTACCCTATACAGATCACATCCAGACTGAGGAAGAGCAGAAGAGGAAGAAGAGGAAGAAGAGGACTGGACTTGCTAATTGTAACCTAAGAAGAGCTCTGAAGAATGGACCTGCTCTTCCTCTTGTACCCAGGCCAAAGAAGTGAGCATCATAAGGCTGACCTAGTTTGAGCTATGGGTACACAAGTTTCAAGAGGCATTTTCTTGCATTTCCAGCTGACCATTTGCAACTGGACCTGCCTTGGACTCTGCAGCTGGCCTCTGCTGGAATGAGTCTTGACCCCCAGGTGCTGTCCCCAAGGTCCTGGCCCCCTAGCTGATCTAAAAGCTTACTCCTAACGGGGACTTGAAAACGTTATGCCTACTTTTTGCTCTGAGAACCAGTGGGAGATCGGGTCCAATATGCCAAAACAATCCAAAGAAGGTTTGTTGCTGTTGAGCCAAAGATCCAGATTGCTCCTGCTATATTTTTTGCAGCACAAAATCTTGTTCAGTGTGGCCTCATGGAGAAGTTATCCAGTCCTCTTCAGCTACAGCTTGCATTCTTGCTCTGCATAAAGACTCCAAGACCCAAAATAGTGACCAAGTCCAAAGGTAGAAATCTTTGCCGGACCAAGGCACGAAAAGTATTTGGCTGATGAGGAACATTCACAAAATGCAAATTTCTCCAGCTCTAAGCTTTCCATCCAAAAGTCAATGGCTTCACCGAGACCTCGTACGGTGGCCAGAGAATGAGACAGAAGTTTAAACTTTCTACAGGAAGTAACATAGTCCATGTCTCTGACTCGCGCTTGCCAGACCTGGCCCTCTCTGCAAGGTCACCCCCAAACGTTTTGCTTTCACCTCTACTGTTTTGCTTAGTTTGTTTTGCAGGCCTTAGGACTCTGTATACTTTACCACTAAAAACTAGTGCAACAGTGCACTCTCTTTTAAACATGGTAAAATTGGCTTACACCTAATTGCCACATTTAGGGACATATTTACAGCCCCTAGGGACACCGGAGCGTCACTTTTTGTGACTCTCTGGTGGTGCTTTGTTCTGCGCCATATTTACAAGGTGGCGTTAAGCCACTTTTTGTGGCTTAATGCTGCCTTGTAAATATAGCCACTACACCCAATGCAGTTTTCTGCAGTAGAGGGATGCGCAATGGATATTGCTGTGAGCATACCCACGAAACACCTAGGCCCGTATTTATACTTTTTTTGCGCCGCATTTGCGTCGTTTTTTGACGCAAAAACGGCGCAAACTTGCAAAATGCCATTGTATTTTGTAGGTTTGCGCCGTTTTGCGTCAAAAAGCGGCGCAAATGCGGCGCTAAAAAAAAGTATAAATACGGGCCCTATTGCTTTTGAGCAGCTGCCCCAGGTTTACAAGAAAACATAAATCTGAGGCAGCGCAAAAAAACAAAGCCACCCCAGGGGTGGCATTAGCATGGCGCAGAAGGAGAAAAGCATTTATTTCTCCTTGTTTTTTATTTTTCTACGTGTGCTGCATTCCGAAGCACACTTAAAAAGAGCATAAGACCATTAATGATTGTTTAGATGCAGGAAGGTGTTCCTTCCTGCTCATAAACAATCATTAAATAATGATAGTTTGCTACTCCTATGTGTGCTGCATTCTGCAGCACATATAGAAGTAACAAATCACCATTATTAATTTTTTATGTGCAAGAAGGGGCACCTTCCTGCACATAGACAATCATCCCTGCAACACAGGAACCCTTGCACTATGGTGCCAGAGTGTCTGCGTTGGAGCGTGGCAGCTAAATTTAGCACCAACGCTAGGGGAAACAGGGGTGCACCGTATTTTTGTAAATACAGCACATCCCTGCATTTCTGAAGTGATGCAGAGTGGTGCTGCCAATTTTTTGCACAGAGCCGCACTGCACCGTTTCCTTGTAAATATGCCCCTTGATTAACTTGTAAGTCCCTTGTAAAGTTGCACTACATGCAACCAGGGCACATAAATTAAATGCTGCTAGTGGGCCTGCAACACGTATTGTGCCACCCACTGAAATAGCCCTTTAAAACATGTCGCAGGCCTGCCACGGTAGCATGTGTACAGGTTAATATGCTATTTTGACCTGACAAAATAAACCTTTTACCAATCCTAACCATTCCTTTTTAATACATATTTGACCCCTTGGGCAGGCCCTACACCACCCGTAGTGCAGGGTGAAGTGTATTTCAAAAATTGGACATCTACGTTTAAGTTTTATATGTCCTGGTAGTGGAAACTCCTAAATTCCTTTTTCACAATTGCAAGGAGTACCTGTAGGATAACATTTGGCTACCCTGCTACATCAATTAAGTGATAATTAATTATTGGGAACAGGTAGGAATGTCCAGTTTGGGCTCAAATGAATTGTAATGTAAAACCCTCTTTGATGATAAAGTCAGATTTCATGTCGCAATTCTGCATATGTCACTCTTAGAAAGTTATAATATAGTATAGAAGAGGTGATGGATGGAATGCTTGAATGAGTATCAGCCACTGGAAATTGCTCGGGCAGCATCCTATTCCATTGTCATTTTGCACACCATACCACCTCAGTTTGGACTCAGCTCTATGCAAATCAATCTTGACCCTGCTCCAATAAGAATAGTCCAGCAGGAACTGCCAAGTCAGGTCCTCCCTAAACCGGAATTCATGCAATGGGTGTGCACAGATGTGGGTCCTGTGCACACTGCATCACTGGAACCAAGCTGTAACGGCTGATAAGCCCATAAAAAGGGTAAGATCGGTCCTGTGCTGCCTGTGCTCCAGTTCAGTGAGGACCTGGATTGGCAGCTTGCAGCTAGACTATTCCCAGTGAGGCCATTTGGCTTGTTTGGTGATTAATACACACATCAACAAATATAAACCAGGCCGATTGGCTTTCTAAAAAAGGCACAACAATATTTTATTATTATCCATGATATAATATATTATTTAGAAATACACTCAGTTCAAAGTAAAAAAAATCCTCATAATTCCAGTGCGGCCAGTAATTGCTGCTAGTGTCCCCTCGGGCATTAAGTGGACACTCGTAATTGGGGGTCTTAATGATCAGTATAGCCTTGCATGGAGCTGTCAGTCATGGCAAATACCTTTTGTCCACAGGTTAATATCAGTTCCACTGTCAAGTCTAAAAAAGATATAAGCGTTCTGGAAAGTAATGCTTGCAGGGGAAATACAGACACCCCAACATCCCCAAAAAACATTTGGAGTCGCCATTCTCTTTTAAGAAACATTGCTAGCAACGGATAACCTTGATAGAAAAAGCTCATGTAGATTTTACGCTCTGACTTCTGTGTTCTGAGAGAGATGAGCCTGTCTGGCTGACGATTATTTGCACTACAGAGGAAAAGTTAATTCAATAGCTTAGAGGATTTGGATTTAGCACCTCTGTCCACATGTCTTAAATTGATGCACTGGCCAGGCAGTTTTATCTTAAATTGCACCCAGCAGCTTTGTACCCATCACACGGACTGCTGGTCAACATTCCCTCTAGTGTGTTTAAAAGAAAGCACTATTTTCTGCCAGTTGCATATGTTGTTTTTTCAGAAAGTCGTAATAATCTTCAAAATAATATTTGTTGGATATTTGAGAAAAATAACCGAAAGGGAAAACTTTATGAGTAGAAATTAGGCATAAAGCTCCACTGTCGGATTGTTTTCGAGCATCTGGCAGCATGAATTTTCCAAGAATAAAATCACAGAAGTTAGATTTTTAAGGGGTACATAAATACCACTAAGTAATGGAACAAAAAAAAACTCACGATTCTAACCTTATACAGAAAAAATATTGAAATTCTACACCCTTGGGTTTCCAAATACGTTTACAATAGATGAACATAATTTTTTAATTCTCACAAAAATACCCAAAGCACTCTTGGAAAGCTGCAATATTTGTTGCTTCGCTGAAGTACTCCCAAGCGTACGTGGTTACACATACATAAATATACACAGTGTACAATTATATAGCATTACATGTTTCTCAAAGTGCCTCTCTACTTACTTTTTTTAATCCACCTGGAAAAATATGTTATCCTGTAGAGAGCAGTGGCGGGCAGTAATTTTAGGAGGGAGCGGGGCGGGCGGGAATCACACTCACACTCTTTCATTCACACATGCACGCACGCACATCCATTCACAACACTCATCAACATTCAAACATACACGCATGCACCAAACATTCATTTAAAAAACACCCACACTCACTTACCTTCAGCTCGGAGGTCCCAGGAGGGTTGGGACTGCTGCCTTCCCTCTCTGGCTGACCTTGGGTCAGCCAGAGAGGGAAGGCAGCAGTCCCAACTTCATCACAGAGTGGGATGGGGTCAGTGAGAGTTCTGACCCCACCCCACTCTATGACGAGGTGTCACTGATTGACACTCTCTCTGGGCGCTTCAGGACTTAAACCTGAAACGCCCAGGTCGAAGTCAATCAATGACCCTTCCCCTCATCACCGAGAGGAAGGGCCTTGAGGCACCTTTGCTAAGCTTTGGAGGTCACGCCCATAGGAGCTGTGACCTCTTCAGCCAAGCAAAGTTCAGCTCAGGCAGCCAGTCTGCGCAAATCGCGCATGTCTCGCTCCTGGCTGTCTGCCCTCAAAATGAAGAGTGTCTGCCAGGCTGACCTTTGCTCGGCCTGACAGACACTCTTCTTGAGGGGCAAAAGGCGGAGGGCGTGGCCCCCCCCGCCCTAAAGGACGGGCCGCGGTTGGTAGAGAGACACTTTCCCTTACGCCCGATCAGTTTTAGGAATTCTTTTATCCCCATTATCATCCTGCCAAAGAATTTACTCCTGCACTGTTTAGTGCAATTATACGTGTGAGTAAATGGACTGAAGAAATTAAGTCAAGCTTTGTGAAGACAACCTTGAACATATACTTGTAAATCATTTTATGTATATGTGTACGCTGGAATGGCTTTGTGAGTTTGGCCACTATGTGTAACTGGATTAAGGGACAAATATGTAAAAAAGCAAGATAGTGATTACTCTATATTAAAATATACTTGGTGTATAAAACACTTCATGACATGCTCATGTAAAATAGTGAATTCCCATTTGCATAGAAATTAAACACAAAATAAGTTTGTTTGTATTTCCCAAAGAATTGCACATGATATATATTGCAAATAAGTCATTTGTTCCCTTAGTAGCGGATTCCTCCCCCAAAATACCCCAACAATGGCAAGTGAAATAAAAATGTTCTAATTTGCTACTAAAGTATTGCCACATTTTCACCTAACGCCATGTCACATACAGCAGGAGAAGGCATCCTTAAAGACTAATGCATCACCAGGGTCCTAAAAAACTCAAGGACAAGCAAGCTGGGTGGCCAGTCGCTACGTGATCTGTTGCACAGCAGTAATATTGCATCCACTACATTGACCTGCCTCTAAATTATAAAGAAGCATATATTGATCGTCCTTAATTCCATTTACAGTTACCTTTTAAGGTACCTGTTGGTGGACTTACTAATAATAATTACAATCTAAACTTACAATATAGTGATAGGTCGTGAATGCAATATTATTGTTGGTCAAAAATATGGACTTTGATATAGTGTCATATAACCAGCACGCCTTAAGAACACATACAAATATAATGGTTCAGCAGTAGACTATGGGCCTGATTTAGATTTCGGTGGAGGGGCTACACCGTTGCAACAGTGATGAAATTCCATCCGCCAAAATCTAAATACCCTAAAAACAATGATATTTAGATTTTGGTGGACGGGATATCCGTAACTGCTGCAACAGAATATCCCTCCCTCCAAGATCTAACTCAGGCCCATAAAGTGCACTCAGGATAGGCTTGTGCTGAAGTACTGGACACCCGATTAATAAAAGAAAGAAAGGCACAGAAGTAGTCTCACATCATGTTTAGTGTGTTCTTATGCAGTGAAAAATTTACAATGATTCACAATTAGAAAAAACAGAGTTTATGCATGAGATTTATTATGTGAATGTAAATGTTCTGCCATAACTCCTGACGTTAGGTAGGTGTGGTATTTACATCTGCAGGTTATGTAGCCCATCCATCTCTATTCATGGAATGTTTCTTGTTACATGGAATGTTGTAATGGAAATTCTAGTGGAGATGGTTAAGACTGAGGATGGGAGGAGGATGATGTGAGGAGAGCTGTGGGCTGATTTTCTGTGGATGAGATATTTATCCTGGATTCAATAAAAGACTTCAGAGCACGTTGACTATGGATATCTTTTCACCACTGGCAACGAGGATGGGATGTGTTCAATAGGATATCTCAACACAGCAGTCATACCGTTGGATCTCCTTTGACAATTGGATCTTTCCTTACTAAATTCATAATTTCCTGTTGGTGAGTTCTTCCTGTCTTTTACATCTTTTGGATCTACCTAAATACTAAAGGGAAAATATTAAGGAAATCAATTAAAAAGATGGACCTTAAGGGACTAAGGGGGTCATTCCTACTTTGGCGGGCGGCGGAGGCTGCCCGCCAAAGTACCCCCGCCAGAACACCGCTTCGCGGTCAGAAGACCGCTGCGGTGATTCTGGCTTTCCCGCTGGGCTGGCGGGCGACCGCCAGAAGGCCGCCCGCCAGCCCAGCGGGAAAGCGCCTTCAACGAGGAAGCCGGCTCCGACTGGAGCCGGCGGAGTTGAAGGCGTGCGACGGGTGCAGTAGCACCCGTCGCGATTTTCAGTGTCTGCATAGCAGACACTGAAAATCATGGTGGGGCCCTCTTACGGGGGCCCCTGCAGTGCCCATGCCATTGGCATGGGCACTGCAGGGGCCCCCAGGGGCCCCACGACACCCCATACCGCCATCCCGTTCCTGGCGGCCAAAACCGCCAGGAACAGGATGGCGGTATGGGGGTCGGAATCCCCATGGCGGCGCAGCAAGCTGCGCCGCCATGGAGGATTCCCCTGGGCAGCGGAAAACCGGCGGTACACCGCCGGTTTTCCGTTTCTGACCGCGGCTGTACCGCCGCGGTCAGAATTGCCCTGGATGCACCGCCAGCCTGTTGGCGGTGCATCCGCGGTACCCTACCCTGGCGGTCTCGGACCGCCAGGGTAGGAATGACCGCCTAAGAGATCCGATTATTCTACTGAATTCCTGAGGAAAAGTTTTAAATTAATGTAGTTGTAAAGCGTATGGATCTATCTGTGTGGTGTTAGATCTGATACTGATTTTCTTTTACGCGCTTTAAGCAAGAAAGAGACTTTTCCTTTATCCTGTCAAGCGCGTGCAACTCCTCGGTGTTTTGTTTGTATTTAAAATGAACCGGATTCCTGCTGCAAGCGCTGTCACGCTCCATTACACTTCGTGCATGATTTGAAATCAGCCCGTGCGTTCCTTCTTTCCATCTGGGCGCCGCGTGTTTGTTTACCGCGCGCTCCTTTCTATTAATTTTAGCTCGAGGCACAGGATAGGTGCTGCGCACTTCCCTTTTATTAGTTTATAACGTGGATCACAGTCAGGTGCCGCAAACGCGTTAATTTCAGTATCCTTGGGAATACTGAATACTGGATACTGGACAGTATAGGGCATACTTGGTGTAAAGCAGGAAGCAGGAAAGATAACTCACCAGCATTATTCTACCATCAGCTTGAAGCCTCAGATTGAAGAAGTAATAAAAGGAGGAAGGAATGTGGTTTTTTTTAACGCAAAACAAGATGAACTGCCTTTAGAAAATGAACTTTTGGTTAGGACTTTTCTAATGAGTGTTATAATCTACAAAACATTTCATAGTAATTGAAAGGAAGTAATATATATTATTAGCAATAATATAATATATATAAGAAAGAACATTGGGCCAGATGTAGCAAACGTTTGCGACTCGCAAACGGGCCGATTCGCAATTTGCGACAGTGCAAAATCGGAAATGGGATGCAAAAAGCCCATTTCCGACTCGCAAAAAGCGATGGGACCCGTTTGCGAGTCGCATCCGTTGCGACCCCATTTTGCGACCCGCAAATTGCAAGTCGCAATTTGCGAGTCGCAAACCTTATGCAATTGCAACTCGCAAATTGCGACTAGTCGCAAAAAGCCCAGTTTGCATGTCCCATTTACCACTAACTCAGAGCAGGTGGTAACCATTACCAAAGTATAAAAGGGGACCCAGAAGGCATCTGGGTTACTCAAGAGGGCGGAGATATACCTGATAGCAGTGAGGAGGAGAGTCTACGCAGCCCAGCAGAGGAGGAGGAGGGGCCACAGACAGGAGAAGATATATAGAACCAGGCAGACTCTTTTTCAGCAAACTGAAGAGGAGATCTATGACAAATACCGCCTTAGCAGCGCAGCCATTCTAGAATAAATAGATTTACTGAAACCACAGCTAGAACACAAGACTCTGCGTGGCTGCGCTATCCCTACGCATGTGCAAGTGCTATGCGCACTGCACCTCTTGGCCTCAGGGAGCTATCAGGGGGTCATTGCCGTGGCAGGTGGGGTATCCCAAAGTGCAGTGTCAAGGTTCCTCAGGGCATTCCTAGATGCCTTAGTCACGCACATGTCTCACTTCATATACTTACCAAGGAATGAGGCAGAAATTAACAGCACCAAGCTGGACTTTTACCGCATTGTCCACTTTCCTCATGTCATAGGGTGTGTAGATGGGACACACATTCAAATATGCCCCCCTGCTAATCTGGAACACATTTTCCGCAACAGGAAGTGTACCCACTCACTCAACATACAGGTTGTTTGTGATGCCCATTATGTCATCACGGACATCGTAGCTAGGTTTCCTGGCAGTACCCATGACTCATACATTTTTAGGCATAGTGGGATACATCAACGCCTGGAACGTGGGGAATTTGGAGACGGTTACCTCCTAGGTAGAGCCACAGACACTTGCAGACATACACACAGGTCACTGTGCACGACAATCTGGACTTCCTGACCGTGTACTTTTGTGCCCAACAGGTGACAGTGCATATGCTCTCAGGCCTTGGATCATGACTCCGTTTTTAACACCCAGAACTGAATCGGAGAGGCAATACAACAGTGCGCATAAGAGGACCAGGAACCTGATCGAGCGCACCTTCGGACTGCTGAAGGCAAGATTCAGATGCCTCCACCGCAGTGGAGGCGCCCTCCAATACACCCCCATTACCGCTTTCAAAATTGTGGTCGCATGCGCCATCCTCCACAACATAGCCACCCGACGTGGGCTACCTCTCACCCCTGCAGACCCAGATCCTGATGATGAAGAGCAAGAACAACCACATCGCCATCATGGGGATAGGAGTCTAGCTAATCAAGGCAGACTGAGACGGGACCACATTGCAACGCAATATTTTGGACGGTACGTGTCAACTCCCACCATAAACCATTTGTTAAGTGGAACAAAAATAACTGTTTTATTAATGTCATGAAGAAACTATATACAAGTTGAAATTGTCCATGGGCAGGAAAATGCCAACCAGTCATGTGGCACATTAACGCCATGTGCCACATGAATCTGTCCTGGCTGTTATCTATGATCTCCTGCCCCTCCTGCCAGCCTGGCTGGTCCCTGCTGCGTCCATGGTGCTGTGCCTACCACTCCTCAGCACCCTACTGTGAGTGGCAGAGACACTGCTCACTGTTGAGCCCTCCTCCCAGGTGTATTTGTTAACTTCCTGGCTGTGATGCCATCATCATGTGCCAGGAAGTGTTTCCAGAGTGTTCTGGTATGCTTTCTGGAGTGTTCTGCTGCATCTGCAAGCAATTTTGAAGGTATTCGCAATTTGCGACACCCACTCGCTAATTGCGAGTTCGTTTTTGCACACTCGCAAACAGCGACCTCGCAAACTGCGGACTCGCACACAGCGTTGCGAGTCCGGCTGCGAGTCGCAAAATCGGATCGCTTTTTTTTCTGGCATTCCAATTTGCGACTCACATTTTGCGAGTCGCATCAACTCGCAAAATGCGAGTCACAATTTTTAGTTTTGCTACATCTGGCCCATTGTTATTTATCTTATTTTATTTTTTTATTTATTTTTTCTTCTACAAAACTACTATAATGCAAAATATACCTCCACCTCCTTTTTTCTTGACGGTGCCTGGTGAAGCGCCTATTATATGGGCAAAATGGAAAAAATCGTTTCTGCACTATACAAGAGTATGTGGTTCCTCATTATCAAATGAAAGGAAAGTTTCCCTTCTCATGCATTGTTTAGGATGTGAAGGACTGGAGATTTTTTAAACTTTACCTGAGCCGGAAGATGATGGAACGGATTTAAATGAACTTGAACTTTGTATAAAGAAACTAGATCTGCACTATCTTCCAAAGATTAGCACGATTTTAGAACGATATCACTTTGGTATGCGGGAACAAGGTTCAAATGAGTCTATTGAGGAGTACATCACTGCCTTAAGGAAACTAGCAGCTACATGCAAATTTGGATTACCGCTTGAAGAACGTATAAGAGATCAATTTATGCTTAAGTGCTCTAGTGACAAAATTAGACAAGAGCTTTGGAGTAAGGATGATCCATCTCTACAAGAAGTTGTGACGATTGCCAAAAGTGTGGAGCATATCTTAGCATGTGTGGGGGAATTAGAAAAAAAACAGATTTCCTCCAGTAAACAAAATATCTCCAAAAAACCGAGCAACAGGAAAGCCACACATTAGAAGGAGAAGGAGGAAAGGATGACACGAAACTAACACAAATTCAAAGATCTAAGTACAAAGATACCAAGTGCTTTCGGTGTGGAAATTTGGGGCATTTTGCATCTTTTAAAAAGTGTCCTGCTATCAATGCTATCTGCAAAGTATGCGGGAAACGTGGGCACTTTGCCAAATGTTGTAGGTCACAGAAGGATTCTCCATCAACTTCAGTCAAAATGGTACAGGACTGCATATTGATGGTGGATGAGCAAGGAAAGAAGAAGAATTATCCGAGAGACATTGTAACAATGTGTGGAATTAAGTGTGAAGTTCTCTTTGATTCAGGAGCATGGTTAACCTTAATGTCTAATGAGATATTTGATAAGTATTTGAGTCACAATATAAAGTTGGAAGATCCTGATGTAATCCCAGGGGGCTATGGAGGTCAAACCATAGAGCTAAGGGGATACTTTGAATCTGAAATTATCTTTAAGTCAAACTCTATTGTTGCTAAGATCTATGTTCCAGTAAAAGGGGACAGCGTCTTAAGCTGGCCTCATCAAAGAGAGCTCAAGGTCATCTTAGATCCTAATAACTCTACACCTGTTTTACTCAAAAAAGACTTTGTGAAGAGTGTTAGTGGTGTGTGTGAAATATCTACGGACGTTAATATGGAGAGAGTACCAAACTTTGTGCATGAATTCAGGGATGTGTTTAATGACACTTTAGGGTGTCTCTCCAAATATGTACATCGCATCAAGCTCAAAGAAGGTGCAATTCCTGTAGCTTGTAAGGTACGGCCAATACCAATATCTGTGAGGGATGATGTGGAGAAAGAGTTGCACAATTTGTGTCAGAATGGCATCATTGAACCTGTTGAGGCTTCAGAATGGGTTTCTCCCATTGTTGTCGCACGTAAACCCTCAGGTGATATTAGACTGTGTGTCGACTTAAGGAATCTTAACAAGGCTGTTGTGAGTGATCTATTTCCACTCCCTAATATCACGGAAATGGTAACTCTCTTGCATGGTGCCAAGTATTTTAGTACATTAGACTTAGCTTCAGCCTATCATCAAGTAATGCTTCATGTAGATTCAAGGGATCTCACTACGTTTATCACGCCTTTTGGAACTTTTAGATTTATAAGGATGCCGTTTGGGCTGGTATCAGCTGCATCTGTGTTTCAACGGTTAATGCATGATCTATTTAGTTCTGAGAAGGGTGTGAAATATTTTCAAGATGATATTCTGGTATTTGAACGGACTAGAGAAGAACATGAAGAAAGGGTTAGGAAAGTGTTAAGTATCTTGAAGAGTCATGGGCTAATGTTAAAGCTCAGTAAATGTCATTTTGGTAAAGAGGAAACAGAATATTTGGGACACAAAATTACTTCTACTGGTCTGTACCCGAAACAAGACTTAATAGAAAGTATTTTAAAACTCCATTCTCCAAAGAACAAAGAAGAATTACAGGCTTTCTTTGCTATGGTTGAGTTTCATGGAAAGTTTCTGCCTAACCTAGCTATGAAAACTGAAAATATGCGAAGATTACTCAAAAAGGGTGTTGAATTTGTATGGAACGATTTGTGCGAAAACGAGTTTAAGATTGTTAAGAATCAACCGTCTAAAGTGGGCTGTTTGAAATCATTCAATCCCAATGAGTTGAGTGTAATCATGACAGATGCTAGCACAAGAGGCTTAGGGGGTGTACTCTTACAGAAAGGAGAAGGACATGATTGGAAACCAGTTGTGTATTGTTTGCGAACTTTGAAAGGGTCAGAGGTGAATTATTCTACGATTGAGAAAGAAGCATTAGGTATTTCTTGGGCTATAAACAAATTTAAGAATTTTGTATGGGGAAGACTCTTCCATGTTTATACTGACCACAAACCTATAATTGAAGTCTTCATGAAAAAGGGTCTCGATCAAATTTCTTCCAGAATAAGTAGGTGGGTGGTTAATCTTCAAGATTTCAATTTTAAAATGTTTTATGTTCCTAGAGCTTATAATAATACAGCTGACTGCTTGTCCAGACTTGCATCTGTTTCAGAAGAAAACTTGTGTGATAACCAGGAAGACAATTTCAGTGTGTGTAGCGTAACGGAAGGGGTTATTGGCCATGATGACTGGGTACGTGCAGTTGCGAATGATTCCATTTTGCAATGAGTATGTAAGTTCCTCAAGGACAAATGGGACTTTGAAGATTTAAGGAGTTCTAATATTTTAAAAACATTCTGGAAGATAAGAGATGAATTATCAGTTTCAGAAGAGTTACTGTTTCGAGGGGGGAGATTGGTGGTACCGGATGCATTAGTTGAGAAAATCATTCAACTTGGACATAGTGGCCATCAGGGCATAAGTAAAACTAAAGCTAGGATTCGTATGAACTATTTGTGGCCTGGGATGGATTTATGTATAGCGAGAGTGATTAGAGACTGCCCTGACTGTTGCAACAGCGATAAAATCTACAAAACGAGAGTGCCTTCAATGAGTATCAGGAGTTTGTCGAACAGGCCATGGGATGTTGTGGCTATGGATATTGTTGGACCAATTTATGGTAAAGGAGGGAGCAGTTATATTTTGGTCTTAATTGATCAATTATCCAGGTGGGTGGAGATTTGTATAGTTAATAGTGTAGAAACCAAAAGAATAATCAATCTTCTGGAAGAAGTTTTTGCTCGAGAGGGTTTTCCCAATGCCATCCTAACAGATAATGGTCCACAGTTTGTGTCCAAGGAAATGGATTGTTATTTGAAAAAGTTGGGTATAAAGCACAAATTGGGCTCATTGTATCATCCTGAAGGGAATGGGATTGTTGACAGGTTTAATAGGTGTGTGAAGGAGTGTGTGCAGTTGGAAGTAGCTGTAGGGAGATGTTGGAAAGAAGGCCTGAGAAAATTCTTGATAGCTTATCGCTTTACTCCACATTTTACTACAGGATCTGTTCCTTTTGAATTATTCAGGGGAAGGAAACCCAATACTTTGCTTGTTCCAGGTTGGGTCACCGGGGGTAAGGATAAAGCTGTCTCTTGGTCTCATGGGGAGTATGATAGGATGTGTGAGAAGAAGTCAGTGAACAAGAGAAAGGAATACTTTGACAGAACGAAACGTGTATGTGATGTGAAAGTGAATGTTGGCGATGAAGTTTTGGTTAAGAGACCTGTTTTGGGTAAGAGCGAAAGCAAATTTTGGGGTCCGTTTAGTGTAACAAAATTGTTCAAAAATGCTGTAAAGGTTAACGATGGCCGTATATGGAATCTCAATCGTATTGTGATCTCAAAGAGAAAAAATATCTGATTTTGCAATGTGTTCTTTACTGAATCTTATTTTATAGTTTTTTATCACATCTTAAAGGGTAGTTTAGTCTTATGTTCTATGTATATAGTTTATGATGTTTATTCTCTGCTTTTCTTTTGTTTTCTTTGGGGGAAAGGTGTGTGGTATTTACATCTGCAGGTTATGTAGCCCATCCATCTCTATTCATGGAATGTTTCTTGTTACATGGAATGTTGTAATGGAAATTCTAGTGGAGATGGTTAAGACTGAGGATGGGAGGAGGGTGATGTGAGGAGAGCTGTGGGCTGATTTTCTGTGGATGAGATATTTATCCTGGATTCAATAAAAGACTTCAGAGCACGTTGACTATGGATATCTTTTCTACAGTAGGTCATGGAGTTTCATAAAAACTCTGCAAGATTTCACTTACTCCAACAGGCAGGAAATGCACGTTGCAATGCTCGAGCTGTGATTTAGCGCCAGTTGTGCGTTCTGCCCTGAAACTTAGTGCAAATGGTACCATGCTATTTTTGAGTTGATTTTGCTGCCACTCGAGAAAATGTACTTGGGAGGCAGCACACTAACGACGATGGATCACGGCCGCCCGTGGTAGAAAGTGTCATGTGGAGACCTTGTAGGGACCAGAAATCGCACAAGGTGATGCCACATCTCACTCCCGCTCATCAGCAGAATTTGGTGGGAACTCGCTTTACAAGAGTGACGCACAGTCGCCATATTTCTCCAATTCTGGAAGCAAAATTACAACTTACTCCTAGGCTTAAAGTTAAGCAATCAGAATTTCGGAATGAGTGTAAATAAGCAGCCACGTTTATGGATGTGCCATGAAAATGAGGAAAAGTGCCTTTGTAAAACCAAGCATTTCTAGGGAATTTTAAGCAAGTGACCAGGGTAGGGCATTTATATTAATTAAAGCTACAAAGTGTGCTGAGTTACAAATAATGAGACACACTGCTAGTCAAATCCATGCTGTCATAAATATACCTATCGAGACCAGGTTGACCATGTCAAAGGCACATTTTAACAAACGCCAAGAGCTATATCTAGATTTGCTACAACTGGAAGTGAAGTGCACACCATATATAAAACTTATACCCATATTCATACTTTTTTTGCACCACATTTGCATCATTTTGTTTTACACAAATTGAGCGCAAACCTAACTCCATATTTATATTTTGATGTTTCACATGTCTATTGTCAAAATATAGGCATTTGCACCATTTTTTGGATGAGTGAACCTATCTTGAGTCAATGAGATGAAAGATAGGTGTTCCCATCCAAAAATGGTGCTATCCCTATAGCCTCATATTTATCCCCTGTGCTAAAATGACATATGGGTGGGAGGAGAGGCTAAATAATGGTGCTAAGCTTGGTCTGTGTCAGACCAGGCGTTAGGGGACCTGTGGACCCATTTCCATGGTAAAACACCAGGGAATGGGTCCACAGGTATCCTCCCCAAGTCCCAGGAACACCCCCACCAGAGGGACAACGGAGGATGAGGGACCTCATCCCAGGTAAGTCCAGGTAAGTTTTTTTTCTATATTTTATTGCCATCGGGGGCCCTAAGTTGGTGCCCTCTGCATGGTACATGATGCAATGGCCATGCCCAGGAGACACTTGTCCCCTGTGCTGGCAATGGGGGTGGTAGGCATGACACCTGTTTTTTCTAGGACAGGAGTCATGTTTTTGGTGGTTGTGCGCCAGGAAATGGCGCAAGTCTGGTTAGAGGCATTTCTTTTAGCCTCTGAACAGGCTACCTTTATTTTCTGATGCACAACCCACTCCTTCCCTACCACCACCCCAACCTGGCTAGTGTCTTTTTTTAAGACGCTAGCCCAAGTTTAGTGCCGGCTTGCGCCATTCAATAAATACGGCACCTGGCTGGCATTGCGAAATGATGCAATCCAGCGCTAAACTTTTTGCCATAAAACTATAAATATGGGCCTTAGATTAGGAAGTATTCCGACCTGTGTCTGAGGTTTGCAGTACTGTCCATGGACACTGGTGGGGGTAGAGACTCAATATTGCATGTCTTTCTTTTTTGGCACAAAAACATCTGTCCCAAGATAAAACTGGCTTCTCCCTCTGTTTAAGAACAAAGGAATGTGATCCTCTCTTGATGCCCTATCATTGTGCTATAGTATAGATGATATTGCCTTTGTTTACTCTGTCGCATCTTATATAGGGTCCCCTTGGCTCTTCTTGAGATAAGAGCCAGAGAGGGCTCTTGCTCAGCGTTTATATTGCACAATACTACTACTCTCTTCATCTGCTGGTTGTATATGTAGTTTGTACTAAATATCCTGAGGAAATCGCCAGAATCAAATTCATTTCATTCTTAGGTGTTTCTGAGCATATGAATTGGAACAAATTTTTAATTTATGCTTTATTATTGTTTTTAAGTTCTGTGGAATTTTAAGGAATATGTGTTTTACAAATTGTCTCAATTGTAAACTTTTTGTGTGCTGATTTTACCATGGTATGGCTATAAGCTGAAACATTGAGAAATAGAATCATAGGTGATTGATTTGCAAACCAGCAGTTCCTACACAAATAACAAGCATTTGCAATGCAATGGGTCTCGCATTTGCTCGAGTTAGAGCCATTAGTGTTGTAAACTCCTAACCGGACTTTTCTTGTCACATGAACTGATAATGAAAAGTAAAACAGTTTCACATATGCGAGCCAACGGTCGCCATGAGCGTAGGAGACACAGAAAAAGAAACAGAAGTTTGCTTGCTGTGAAACGTATCGGCAAAAGTGCAATCATCCATGTAACCGGCAAAAGTGGAGTTATCCATGTAACCAGAAAAAGTGGAATTAACCATGTAGCAGGGTCAATGTCATGCAAAGCGCTCGACTACTGTCCAGCAAGATCGTGCTGCGTAGGAAATAAAATGAAATAGTGAAGAAGCCATTCGGAAAACACGGAGCCTCGTATGTTTTCAGTAGTTTGCCGTTGCTGTAGAGGAGGGCTAAACACCAGAAAAGGCATGAAGTATGCCTGTCTTTCACTAATGAAATCAAGGCAAGCCCACGAATCGACCAAACTGATGGGTGTGGTTAAAAGCCCACAGAGAGAGATCACAACAGAGGCCTGAGCGATTGCGCGTGCTCGTCCCTAAAAAGCAACATAATCTGCCTCCTAAATGGTAAATGCCACGGAGCACAGTGGTAACCTAGATTGCAAGAAAATTATAGTTTAGAAGTAATACACCTAGCACAATAACACAAATGTAACTTCAATAACCAATTTTGGCGTGCGCACTCATGCAGGGAGGCTGAAATAGTTACTCATCAGATTTCATGCCTATCAGGCCTCACACTTATCCAATTCCTTTTAAAGATATAAAACTTTATAAACCGTTGTAGGTGCTTTGCCAGCAAAGTCAAGAGGACCAGACCTCATTGGAATGCCTGAAAAGGCAAAGGGAGTGCATGTTCTGGCAAAGGGTCGTGCTCTTCGCCAGGGCAGACACAGAAGAAATAACGCATAAGTCCAATTGTGGTGAGGGATTAGAAGGTTGAGCTCACCTCATAAACTGGCTGTTCCTTTACATTCACTGCTCATGCCCAAGGTAATTGCTTCACTGCATTTGGCGCCCCTAGTTTCTTTCAAAAGACCGGTTGCCTTAAAGGAGGCATCTCTCATGCTCACCAGTCTTGATGTTCATGCCGGTTGCTGCATTGTATCAAGACCCAAATGCAACAGGACTTCATCATGTTGGTGTCAACGTAGGACAAGCAATCTATGACACAGCTGTTCTGTGCAGTGACACATTCAACACATATGTATTGCCTTCATGTATTTTGAAGGATTTCAAATATATTCAGAAATCAACAAAAGTGCCTTTAATCAATACACAAATTATCTACAATGCAAGAGGACACCATGCATGTGTAATCCTAGTTCCCTGCAGCAACACAGTATAGGTGCGAACACAGTACATGCACATCTTCCAGTGGTTGGCAATTACTGCACATCTGCTTTATGGAGACCTACGCTGAAATGTAGATACTTGGTGACTATCATGACAAATGCATATTGAGACATTTGTGCAACAGGCATGACAACACACTATGAACGTTCAATGCACATCAACATTTTTTTTAGCACAAAACTTGGCGTCCACACTTGAATATCCGTTCACCACTAATGAAGTTCATCAAACAGGATTCTGTAAAGATAATGGGGGTGATTCTAACTTTGGCGGGCGGCGGAGGCTGCCCGCCAAAGTTCCGCCGGCAGAATACCGCTACGCGGTCAGAAGACCGCCGCGGTAATTCTGAGTTTCCCGCTGGGCTGGCGGGCGACCGCCAGAAGGCCGCCCGCCAGCCCAGCGGGAAACCCCTTCCCACGAGGATGCCGGCTCCGAATGGAGCCGGCGGAGTGGGAAGGGTGCGACGGGTGCAGTTGCACCCGTCGCGATTTTCAGTGTCTGCTATGCAGACACTGAAAATCTTAGTGGGGCCCTGTTAGGGGGCCCCTGCAGTGCCCATGCCATTGGAATGGGCATTGCAGGGGCCCCCAGGGGCCCCACGACACCCGTTACCGCCAGCCAGGTTCTGGCGGTCAAAACCGCCAGAACCAGGCTGGCGGTAATGGGGTCGGAATCCCCCATGGAGGATTCCTCAGGGCAGCGGGAAACCGGCGGGACACCGCCGGTTTTCCGTTTCTGACCGCGGCTGTACCACCGCGGTCAGAATGCCCTGGGATGCACCGCCAGCCTGTTGGCGGTGCATCCGCGGTCGTTGGCCCTGGCGGTAGTCTACCGCCAGGGTCAGAATGACCCCCAATATGTCTCTCTATCGGCACCTTTTCCTCTTTGTAAATCTGTTACCATACCTTTGAGGAGTCAATTACTTCTTCACGGGTTTCCAAATGCAATTATTGTTGCAAGCCATTGAAACAAACCATTCTTATTGTCACGTGGTGATGCCTCTTTCAAGTTCCTTCCAAATTGTGATTTGAAATGAGCCAGTAAGCCCATTTTGCAAAACAGATATGGTTTTCTGACTCACTAAGATGATTTAGTGCATACTAAAAAGCCAAATCTGCTTTTGGAAACCCTGCAATTTTGGAAAGCACAGGATCTGCAAGTACACCATGGTTCTATACATTTGGCCCATAAAAAGAATCTCAAGACTTGAAATTAGTCAGAGTTTGCAGTGTTCAGTGATGCTTCGAGGACTGCTTTTGTGCTATTCATGGAAAAGTACATACATTTCGGTTCCCTTGAATGGACGTTTATAGTGATCTGCGACTGTAGGTAGGAGCTGTTGAGGTCAGGGTTCTGAAGTCTGTTGTTACTCTTCAGAATTAATCACAACTCTGGTACTCTTTGTTTGCCTGGGTATCACTTACCTTTCTTTTATAAATGCAGACCCTGCATTGCTTGTTCAAGCTATTCCTATCACATTGGAGACTACAAGGAGGGACAGACAAATGCTTCCTGCATGATATGTTATTTGTCCCTTTCTGCTCTAGCTGGCAGCCGAGAGTAGAAGCAGTTAAATGCCCATTATGCTGCCAGTTACAATGATTGATTACATGCCTGGGCATGTAGTTTCTTCGCTACGTTCAGAGTGGGGCTTTCTGAAAAAGATTGTCTTCAAATGTAGCAGAACGCTCAATTGCTTTTTACAGTATTCCGGATATATGGGAGCTCTGACACATTCTTTTTCCAAGTCTGGTGAAAATGGTGGGAGTAAATGCAATTCTCTATGAAATGAAACACATTGAAATGAAAAAGCGTGAAGTTTGTTTTTTCAGGCGCATTTAAATCCATGAATTCAACACGGGCAATGCACATCAGAAATTTTCTTCAACCTGAAGGTGCAATGGTATTCAATCATGGTGCCAGAGGCCTCTTGATTTTCCATAAAATTCCACGTTCATACATGATTTACAGATGGTTTTATGCAGCCTGCTCAAAGGGTCTGCTTGTAGTCTACGTTTGGGAAAATCAGTTTTGCGAAACTGCCCATGTCTGACAGTGGAATTCCAAATGTTTACACATTTTTATCATTGGCACTCAATGTATATAGTTGTAGGGTTGTTGTTACCCCTTTGGAATAACAAGATGACTCCATATCACTAAGGACACCATGACCGTGGACAACATGCCCTGGTCCAGTCAATATTTGTTAATTTCAACTGCACCAATCTGACTAACGTGCTAGAATACAAATGGATGAGTACAACAGTGAGAAGGTCAAAGAAGAACGAAGAAAGAAGAATAAATGACCAACACACTCCTTCTGAGCTCCTGTCAAGGCTCGTCAATGCTTTCACAGACAGAGATGAGCTAAGCCTCTCTAATTCACTCTCCTTTGCTATCTGGTAGTTTTTTCTTTGCCTTGAAATGAACGTCATTTCAGGTGGTCATGAAAGTTAACAGGCCTTTTAAAACTGATTGGCTTTGTGGGAGTCTGATGTGTTGATCTGGTGTTTGTGAAAGAATTGGGCTCTGGCCTCAGTGTGATGAGGCTTTGGGAACCAGCGGTGCCGTAGTGAACCCCACACTTAAACAGGTAAGCGGCCGATGGTCTGGTGACCTTGACCCTACTAGAAAGTTAGTAATTTACGGGCCTCCTCTGTAGGTCCACAGACTAAATGCTCCTAAATAATACTATTAGAGAATACCAGCGGGCTTGAGAGGTGGGTTGACATTGCCCGCAAAAGAAATAGTGTATGATAAACGATGAAACAATGAAAACAGAAACCCAGAGAGAGTGGCAATCCGAAAAAGTGGGCATGATATAGAAAAGTGAAAGAAAAAGCAAAGATGAGAGGCACAAGATGGGTAGATAGAAAGAGGGAAGAAATAAAAGAAGGGTGAACGGAATGAAGAAAAAGTGAAAGAAAATAAAGAAGAAAAAGTGAAAGATTTGGCAGAAAGGTGAAAGAATGAATGGTTGGAAGGGTGAAAAGATGGACATATGGAAGAATGAGAAGACAAATAGGTGAAAGTATGAATTGATGCAAGAATGAAGAATGGGAAGATGTGGAAGACTGAGAAGATGAATACTGTTGTACTGGGTTCTGCCCCTGTTGTACTCCCAGATTTGTTGCTTTTCTGATCACCTGGTTTTTGGACATTTTACTCTGGGTGAGCCTCACTACCGGTGTCTCACAATGCGAATGGACTGAGCGTGTTTACTGCCAGTGCCCGCCTTTTAAGAGAATGTGGTTGCCAGTCAACAAAGGTAAGGGGAACCTGGCTGGTTACATGTGAACATGTGTGCACACACTTGCACATGTGTGCAGGCTGTGGGTGGGAGACTACTGTTGTGCACAGACCGGGAATAGTGCACAGGTAGCCTGGTGCAATGGGGACTCTGCAGAATTAGGTATTCACCTAGGATAGGCCTCATGAAGGTAGTGCACATTATTAGGGAAAGTCAGTGTGCTTTACTGTCTTAACTATAGTGACACCCCATTATACACATTGACAGGGAACTGTTTTAGAATGTAGTTTCACTTCCCCTTGGCCTACAGAGAACACTGATGTCTTGAATTAGAGTGTACCCTGTGTGAGAAAACCAAGTTTGTAACTTCCAAAATGATAACTGTACATCTTGAGGGTCATTTACATTTTCCATGTTTTCCTGGCTCAGCTTTGAATCAGAACCCAGGCCTTTTGTCATCCAGAATCACTACTTCTGCTAGCTCCTGAGGAGGAGCGAGGTAGGGCGGAATGATCTGAATCAATCACCCACTGTCACACTGCACCAGGGATGGACCTGCCCAAGCCGACTGAAAAAAGGAGAGTGCCCTGATAACTGGAGACAACAAACTAGGGGGCTCCCTTTGAAATTCTAATGTGGAAGTCCCTGGTGATGCTGTCAGCAAGGGGTGGAACTGAGAACCTAGGAGATGATGTGACCAGTGGCTCCTGTATGACACCATTTTGGATTGCCCCAACATGTTACGCAGGTGGGTTGCCACAGGGGTGGAGAGGTGATGTGGCACCCCAGGATTGGTGAGGGGTGCTTATTTTCTGGAACCGTCCTTTCCCCTTTATAAACTCTTGCACAAGGGGAAGACTCTTGCCTGAGGAATGTCTACCTACTGCACTGCTGGATACTGAAGCTGCCATGGAGAACTTGAAGGAGGAACCCCCTCACCTCCACTCAGGATCCAGGACTCTGTCCTGTTGACCCCATAACCAGTGGGTCTCCCTAAGGGCCATTGAGGCTGCCCCCCTCAGTCTTCCTGAGGGCCAGGTGGGGGAAGTTCTGGACTTTTCTGCACCCACCAACAAAGCCACAAAGGAGACCTGGTGCAGCAAGCCAGGAAGACCATCTTTTGGAGGACTGCACTGCTTTGGAGTTGAGGAGGGCTGTTGGACTGACCCTAGTGAGTGGCTAGAGCTCACCACCAGGAGTAAAACAAGCCCTGGATCATCCAAATTAGCCCAAACAGGCCTGAGTTATGGCATCCTAAAGTTTGGCGACCTGTGACCTAGTTTTTCCCCACAGAATGCTTAGAGCTCCACTGCAGTTTCTATCGAATTCCCCAGCGGTGGACGAGGGCCCGGGGTCATGATACGCTGGGGGAATGGGTGTGCATGGTCCCCTCCTCACCATCTCTGTACTTTGCCCAGGGACCCCATCCCCCATGTGGATTCATGATATTCAGGGGCCAGGATCTCATCTCTGAATCCCAAGTACTTCCAGCTACGTGGAAGCACCGTTGTGATTCCCCAGGATTGAAAGGATTGGGGAGAGCACCATCGCGCTTCCCCCACCGAAGGCAGAAGGGGCCCAGGACCCCATCCCTGTTTTTTTCAAATGTGGTCAATGTGGAGAATGTCGTTGGGCCTGCCATGGCATCAAAGAGTTTTCTGTAACTGGGGACCATGTCTTCAGGATTAAGTCAACAATTGATTGTAACACTTCTTTTGTCATTTACTTGATACGCTGTAAATATTGGGAGTACTATCCGCCCACTTAAAATCAGGATTGGTGAACATGTGAGGGCACTTAAGAATGGTTATAAGAAATATCCTGTAGTGGGACACATATTGACCTGTGAATCACAGGATACTCGTAGAATGTTTGAATTCTTTGGTTTTGAACAAGTCCCTAGAAGCCCAAGAGGAGGTAATAGGGAACTTACTATTCGCAGAAAGGAAGCATTATGGATAATGTGACTGAAAGCACTAGAAATGGGCCCCAACTCAGACAGAGAATTGAAGTATTTTCTGGGAGATTAATTGGGGGTCACCTATTTGATTTATATGTCTAATTATCTACATAAAGACTGTTACATATTTCTGTTGTTATTTATGATTGTATGTTATGCATGACATCCACTTGTAATGTTTGCTAGCAGATGATTTTTCATCATGACACACTTGGTGTTGGAAGCTTTATGCATTAGTAACCATACTACCTATGCCTCATTGTAGATTAGTCATAATTTGTCAATTTGGAATTTATTTCTTGTTTATACTAGGCTGTGTCAGATTTGTAGCGTTTTCTCGTAAATTTACAGGGGCATTATGTTTTTAGTTGTTCTAATATTGACAATGTTATTAATACATTAATTTGGTTTCGAATTATGTCAGCTTTGTAGCATTTTCCTCATGAATCGACGGGGGCATTATATTTTTTTTGGTTGTCCTAATATTGACAATGTCATCAACACATCAATATGTCTTCGAAGTGGTTAAAATATACCAGTCCGTTTTTGGTTTCATGACAGATTGGCAGCATATTTTGTGTGATGTTGAGGGGATTTCGTGTTTTATATTGCTTAAGTTTTGATGGTGGTATTAACATAACGGATTGGCCCCAACTTGGTCAGAACATATCAGTCGGTTTTTGGTTCCCTCCCCTTGATTTTTTAAGATGTTTAAGACTTATCGTTATAGCTGTTAGATGCCTAAGATTCACTAATCTGTTTTTTGTTTTTACATCTGTAGTCCGTTGTCTTTGTTCGGAGTAGCTGATTTAAGCACTTCCATTTGTAGCATCACAGCCAGCGTACTCGCGGTCGAGACCAGAACTGATTTTCTTGAAGCTGAGGATATGTGATGAACGGGTAAGTCTGTCGCTATGATATATTGAACATTAGTCTTTGTTTTCCTACTGTAATTAGTTTGTGTCTTAAGTTAACTTATTTTAGTGATTGCGCTCATTGTTTATTTTGTTTTTTGTGTTGTTAGTCACTCGGAAGCCTTGATATTATCGATATGGTGAGTGCAGATACACGTGCATGACATTGACTGTTATCCAGACTGTAGGACTTTTTATTTTGATATATGATCAGGTATTTGCTAACCTTTATTTTGTTTTATTTCATGAGCACGGTGTTAGACATGTTCGTAGATGGCTCACGTGGTGTTTATCTCGGGATATTTTTATGTGAATGTGCGTACCATATCACAGAGTTTTTGCTCTATGTTTTTCACTTTTCATTGGCTGCTTGCCATACTGGCGTCTATGACTCTTTTTTGGGGGATTTCTTTGAAGCACAGGGATGGACACATCTTTAGATTGCTGGCGTGGTATTTTTTCGTGGGATAACAATATGCGAATGTGCTTACTATATCATTCAGTTTTTTGCTCTATGTTTCTTAATCTTCAATGGTTGTTTGCCATATTATGGCGTCCAGGACTCTCTATTTTGGGGGTGTTTCTTTGGTGTTTCACTTTTGGTGTCTGTCGATAGGGGCTGTGTCGTTTTTTGCATCATGCTTTCCACTTCAAGTTTTCTGTTTTGGTGAAATTTAAGCCCTGAAGAAGTCGTTGAGGTAATTCCCCTGAGATGAAACACGTGTTGGCTGTTTATTCAAGAACTTTATCAACGGTGTACTGGAGAGTGTGTTGCCATACTACATGTATTGGATGTATCCAACTGAGGAATTTTCATCACTATTTCGAACACGGAGCACTGTATGAATAAAATTACAAAGACTGGAAACTACATCAGGAATTGTACACTGATTTGTCTTTTGGACTTATAGCAACATTATGGGGTGTATGCAATGCTTACATGAGTGCCTCACGTATGTTTTTGCCCCACTGCAAAGTATCTGTAGGGGGCCCCCTCCTCCCTGGGCCCAGTCAGGGACTGTCGCCCCTGCACCGTGTACTGTGCTGAGGGGGGCCCTGGAGCTGCTCCCCTGCACTGTGGGAGCTGAAAAGGCCTTTGTTACAAAACTGGGCTATGGAGAGATGTGGGGCACATTTGCCAGGTGGTAGGGAGTCAATCCTAGGAGGTAGTCATGGGGTGGGGGAGCGCTGAAAAGACTGTTGCACACAGTCCCACCAGCGCTACAACTGGCCCTAATTAGAGCCATTTAAACTACAGACCTGGGGTACACGTTATGCCAGATGTTAGGGACTCACACGTAAATTAAATATGGCAATTAGGAGTACAATCAAGTTTGACATGTTTAAGAGGTCAGACTACATACACTGGGACCTGGTTAGCAGAGTTCCATTGCATAAACAACCAAAGGAACCAGTCCAAAAATTGGATGATTACCAAAAAAGAGGCTTTCATTTGCAGGGTGTAAGCAGTGACAAAACCAATAGGTTTAATGTTTACAAACAATCCACACATTCATAGACATAGATGTCACATGCTTGGAAATATACAGACATGAGAGAACACACACAGACATCCCTGCACATAGATCAGCAGATAAACATGCACTCATTCATATAGGCCTACAGGCACTTATATACATATACATAAACCACTTGACATACAATCATGTACACACACACACCACAAGATGTGTTATGTTGGTTTTTGCTTAGCACTTTGATCATCCCCAAAATGGAGACGAGCAGTCATTGGTAAGCAACAGTGTGCATCTGCTTATCAAAGATGAAGGAAGAAGGAAAGGAAAAATAGGCTGCAGGAGGCAGAAAGAGTGAGTAGGATTGAGTTGAAGGTATAAATCTATACAGAAAGGGCTAATCTTGTGAAGAAGCTGGGTCAACGCATGTTTAGGAATGAAAGACTCTTAGAAAGATGCCAAAGAAACCCAGGTACCCATGTTCCACTAACCAAGAAACAAAAGTTAAGACAGAGTCACCAAACAGTTAGGTATTGATACACAATCCCACACAACATAAGTACAAGTGGGGGAGTATACAAGTAGGCATACAAAGGGGGTCTAGGGAATGCTCAGATGTAAAAAGGATGGACAAATATGGACATTTGTTTAGATCCACTTGATCATTAGTTCCTTTGCTGAAAACTTCAAATTTGAGGTAGCAGAAAAATGTATGTTACTTCTGAATCAATACTTGGCCTTTCCCTAGATAAAACCTTTCTATTGGGTGATGGATTATATCAGTCTCCATGTCCATTCTATCATTTCTCATTTTGAAATGATCGTCCATTACAACAGTGTACTCTGTGATGTCATTTTGTAGTGTTTTACTGAGTTACTGTGTTTGTTGGTACAAATACTTTGCACATTGCTTCTGAAGTTAAGCCTGCCTGCCAGTGTCAAGCTACCAAGGGGGTGAGCGGGGGTTAACTGAGGGCGATTCTCCTTACCCTGACTAGAGTGAGGGTCCTTGCTTGGACAGGGGGTAACCTGACTGCCAACCAAAGACCCCATTTCTAACAAATACTATTTTAGAAATGCCTCTTTTAGAAAGTGGGCATTTCTCTGCCCTCACTGACTTGTGTGCTACAGCCTGTCTCTAATACACAACTGACCTGGGCTTGGTGTTAGCTACAGTTTTGCATTTCCCCCACACACACACAACACAGGACACTCAGCTGCATCTGCATTCATCCCCAAATTTATGGGTCTTCCTGGGGAGGAGGTTGGAAAGGGCTCCCATTTATATTTCAAAAGGGAAGTGGCCAGAGCCCACACAAAGGGGCTGATTACCTCCCACTGATAGTCTGGAGCCGTGGCTGGGCTGAAAGGAGGACCTCTGCTGAAACCTTTTGAAGTCATCCCCTACATCAAAGGCACTTTTTAGTATAAGTACTGGGTCTCTGACCCCCAAAAATCAGTACACTTCTGGACTCAAGGAAATACTTCTTGAGTAAAGACTGCTGTGTACCAGGATTGTCACTCTGCCATGATTGACTGTTCCCAGAAACTGCTGCTCTGCCTTATTGTGCTGTCCTGCTGCCTGCTGATCTCTGCCCTGCACCCCAAGAACCACTAACCATCCCCGGAGTGACTCCAAGGGCTTGGTGACTTGCCTCTGGTTGTACTGCGAGTCTCTGGGATATCAAAGACCTTGCTCCATCAGGCAGTGTAAAGTGAGCTCTTTGTCTGGTGTTTGTGAACCAGCGTGTCAGTCGACTGCTGTGGGACTGACCACTTTCCCCCACAAGTCTGGTAGGCAGACTATTCTGTGGTCATAGGCGGCTCGAATGGCACTTAAAGCCCCAGCAGTTTGGGATCCCCAGAGCGCTCCCACGACTTGCACTTGACTAGTGCTTTTGAATGGTGAACTCAGACTCAGTCTCCCACTGGAGAGTAGGTTCCCCGGACTCACACTGAAGCACTCTGCTATGCGCAACCACATACAACATCTGAACAGGTACAGCTTCTTCAGAGGGAATCACAGTTTGTCCGTGGCAGCGACCTCTGATCGTCACGGTCTGCACAATGCTTCTCACCTTTGACTGTAGAATTTGAAAGAGCACCCGGTCTTCTGCTGATTCTGGACTGACGAAGATAAGGGCGACCCTTTCAAGAGCCACTGTGCTGCTTGACAGGAAATGCCTAAGTGGACCGCTCCCTCCATAAGGAGTCCCAGAGGAAAAAAAAAAAACAAATGTGGGAAAAACCTCAGAACAGGAACTCCTGAAAAAGAGGTAAAAACAAAAGTGAAAAAAGGAAAAAAAATTGGAAAAGGTCTCAATCAGAGCAACAGGAACTGGAGTAAACACGACGAACAAGAGTGAGGATCACCACCAAGAGGAAGTCTTTGCAACGCAAAGAAGATCAGGACTGAGTGACTTATATACTAGGACCTGAAGTGACAACACAGGAAAAGGAAGCAACACCATCTTGGATTGGGAAAGGACCATAGAAGAGAATAGGAAAAAAGGTAACAGTATAAAAGAAAAAAGCATGCTGGGAAAAAAGGAACATAAAGAAGACAATATGGAACCCAGAAGAAAGAAAAGGCGATGTGCACAGAGAAAAGAAGAAAAGAAGGAAAAAGAAAAGAAGAAGAGTCCCCTATCACCAGACAAGAAGAAATGTCGGAGAAACAGGTAAGGGCGACGCAACCGGAAGCACGAAATGTGCTTCCCGAAATGCGCTGTCACAGTAGTGCAAAAATGTGGAGGACGGCGCTCCGATAATCGGAGCCACGGCCCAACCACGGCTGGAAAAAGAGACGACGTAGTAGAGCGCGTCATCACACTGCTCCCTGCACGGCCCCTCTCCCCCCTGCACTGAGGCTCTGCAACACTTTACTGACAGTTACTGTTGCTCCCCGTGGCCCTAACAACATCCACCTTGCTGCACTGGGACTTTTCTGAACTGCAGTCCCGGCTGCTCTACAGAGAAGAGCAAGACCTAAATAATTACTGTTCTTTTTCTAACAGAAACACATTTACATAGCAGGATTCTTCACATCGTGTTGAGCCACATATTTTGCTATCAGCACCACCTTAATAACTTTAAAAAGTGAATATCTCATAATTTACTGATTGGATTTTTATTGTGTTGGTCTTGCTTTATATAGATAAACTAGCTTCATTTTTCTACACCTGTGTGGAGTCTTTTTGTGGTGTATCCATTGCGATTACTGTATGGGTGTTGCACAAATACTTTACACATTGCCTTCTAAGTTAAGCCTGCCTGCTCTGTGCCAAGCTACAAGAGGGTGAGCACAGGTTGATTTAGGTTGTGTAATTGACTTACGCTGACTATGATTGCCGTTCCTTCTTGGACAGTGTACATACCTCCTTTGCCAACAAGAGACCCATTGTCTGACACTAGGCTTGATACAGTCACATTCTAATACAAATACTTGCATGTCTACATACATACAGTCATCTGCAAGTGCTCTTGTCAATAAAGTGGTGACCAATTAATGACCCACACAAATCACAACACTATTACACAAACAATGCAACCACAGTGTAAAAGTTATCTAGCAAACCAGAAGTTTCCTGGTTGAAGAAGCTTCACCCATGTGTTAGTGGCAAGCTTCATCATAGACAACCTCACCTCATCCTGATGAGATAGTATTATCAGGTTGGCCACAATCTCTACATGAGAAGGTTCCTTATAGGAGCTACCAAGGGTTAGAATAAAATATAAACTGATGGATATGTAAACAGTTCTATGGCTCAGGCATTCTTACCAGTGCCACAAAAAACACACTATTACACGGTAATGCACAGCTGCTTAGATTTCCCACACAAATTACAGTATGACTTTGTGCTAAGTATGAGGCTGTAGCACATATGTTACTAGATACTGCAGTGACTATAACATGCCAAGCTGAGATATTTGTTAAGCCTAACCTTTCATTTACATGACCACAACAGAAAATGCATTATGTATTAATCAATGTAATGATTAATGTATTATGTAATGTAATGTAATTGATGCTTCTATAAAATAATTTCCTTTTCATTTAATATTCTACACACTTTTGCAATACATAGTTAAATATGATTTAATTTAACAGACTGTAACAGTGAATTGAAGGTTATAATTAATTATTATCCTTCCCCTAAAAACAGTAAAAGAAACACACTACAGAGTAAAGAGATATAAAAGAAATACAGGTAGCATTTACAGTGGAAAAAATATAACTTTAGAAACTTTTATTAAAGTGGTGCAGCATACTTTGGTTGAATATGATAGAAATTGTTTAATGCTAGCTATTTGCCTTCCAGCACATGAAAAAAGGTAGGCCTGGGCTTTGTGCTGATGATTTCCATAAGACACAGCTAGACTTAAGAAAGGCAGTTTCTGCATAGTCCTCTCCTTAAGAGTCCTAACTGTGCTCAGGACCAGTGAAGCTTCCAACTTCTTGTTTCCCCCTTCCAGTTTGGCACTTCTGCTTCTGCATACAGAGCCCCTGCCTTTCTTAGCTTAGATTTGCCTACAGCGCCGCTGCATCACCTATAGGGTCTGGGGCTTAGTACACTAACGGCCAGATTTACAAGGACCTTAAGCCACGTTGCACCACACTATTGTCATTTTTTTTACGCTATTGTGGTGTTAAGGAGGCCATTTCCCTGCGCCATATATACAAAGTGGTGCAATGCTAGAATTATGCCACTTAGTAACCCCTTGCGCCACATTATACCTGCGCCAGGTATAATGTATGCAAGGGGGACATTCTCACGCAGAGAGGCTGCAAAAAATGGCACAGTGAAATCTAAAATATTTCACTGCAACACTTTTTTTGTCATTTTTGATGCCTGCTCAGGGCATGCGTTAAAGGGAAGGGCCCATAGAAACCTCTGGGCCTCCCTAGTGCTTTGCTACACTAGCACCATAATTTATGGCTCTAATCCAGCAGAGCACCACAATAGCATCATGGATTATGACTCTACTGTGGAAAGGAGCGCCATGGTGCGCCGTATTGTAAATACAGTGCAACCATGGTGTGGTTAGGTGGGGCAGGTATGGCGCAAGAAAAGTGCCACATCCGGACCGATGCACCTCTTTCTTGTAGATCTGGCCCTAAAGGTTTTCAATAATTGTTCATTAGCATTATGATTTTCAGTAACGTTTGGTGAGTCAGATCTTCAATTCCATTTTTCAAAAACATGTAGTTTATTATCTTCTAACTTTTTCCGACTCTTTTCATCAACTGTATAAAACCCAATTGAGACATGAACAATTTTTTCAAAAGTGATGACACGTTTGCTGTTCCAAATGCCATTTTACTAAAATGTATGGCATTATGCACTAGCCCCGTCTTTAAATAGCTAGATTGCCCCTGCTCATGCCACCTGCTTTACTAGTCCAATTGTTACTTAATTTTAATTTTACTCATGTTGCAAGACAATTACCTTTCACATATTATTTCTGAATTATTACAGCCAGGCTCAATACATATCAATAGACCCAATTCAAGTGGTAGTCCCAGGGTTTTTAAAGCTCATAATGGCTTTATTTTAACTGTCTTTCGGCTAAAATTGCTTCTGTGTCAATACTAATCAATGGGGAAAATCCATTCTCCCAAGTGTTTTTCACAATCTCTCACTTTCCTGTTCTAAAATGTTGGCAAGTATAAAGATGGCATATAGGAAAAATAGGCAGTGCCTGAAGGGCTGCTCTGACATGCCAGTGTATGGGCCGATTTTTTGGCTCTTTGTGGGCGTGATTTGCCAAATTTTACTGTTGATTTCCCTGCTATTATCACGAACATTGCCTGCAGTGAGAAGCACAACCGTGTGCGGTGTAACATACCTTACTAAACATCAATATAGTTTGTCTGTACAAGTCCCAGTTTGCAAATATGAGTGACTTTTTGAGGTATCTAATTCACTAATGGGGGGCACTTTTATTTTGCTGCCCGGGTCCATTTTGTTTCCCAGTTCGACCCTAATTACACCTTCAGTGATTGCATTGTTTTGGTGAAAAGACAACCAGTCCTCAGCTGTCCTTTTTCATAGGATAACACTACATTTATATATATTTGTTTACTTCTTACTGGACAGCCCTAGATCCTTTAGATTTTAGCAGGTAGAATATCTTAATACAGAGTTACTGCAGCCAACAGGAAACATTAGACAGAACACCTTTCAAGTGTCCAACGTCGTAGAGATATAACATATAGTTGCCTATCACACCATCACGCCCCTCTTAGCAAAATACAAACATTCAACAACACATTAGAGAGCACTCTGAAATCCCATCAAACCCAACTAAGATATAACATATAGGGACATATTTATATGCGCCTAACTGCACTCTGCGCCATATTTACAAGGTGGCGCTAAGCCACTTTTTGTGACTTAACGCCACCTTGTAAATATGGGCCCTTCTGACGCAGTTTCATGAAACAGAGGGGAGTGCAATGGATGATGCTATGGGCGTTCCACTGCAACACCTATTGCTTTTGACACTGCCCAGGATTTAGAAGGAATTGTAAATCTGAGGCAGCACCATAAAACTAACGCTACCCCAGGGGTGGCATTAGCATGGTACAGTGAGGAGAAATACTTGTATTTCTCCTCGCTTTTTGCTTTTTCTATGTGTGTTGCATTTTGCAACACACAGAGGAAGAGTAAAGGCCATTAATGATTGTTGTGTACAGGAAAGTACCCCTTCCTGCGCATAAACAATCATTCAAAATGATGATTTGCTACTTGTATGTGTGCTGCATTCTGCTGCACACATAGAAGTGCCAAATCACCATTGTGGATTGTTTATGTGCAAGAAGGGACACCTTCCTGCACATAAACAATCATTCCCTTCAATGCAGACACCCTTGCACTATAGTGCAGGGATGCCTGTGTTGGTGCTGGCAGTTAAATTTAGTGCCATCGCTAGGGGAAACACAGGGGTGCCCCTTATTTTTGTAAATACTCTGCATCCTGCTGTTTCAGAACTGGCGCAGCACTGCGCTGCCAATTTTGGTGCGGCACCGCTCTGCGCCAGTTCTATGTAAATATGCCCCATATTTGGCTATCAAAGATCTTGTAACAGCACGCATGAAAAGAAGCAAAACATGCAACAACACACCAGGTCGGCCTGCTCTTATAGAGGCAGGTGCATGCCCTGTTTGAATAGTTGGATCTTTGTATGCACACAACTTTCACTAGGAAATAGCCCACAGCATCAGACAGCTCATTAGACAGGACACTGACCACACACCAGGCACAGCTCCTACATTATATATTGTAGGTCTGAATCAAACTTACTACAGTACAAACTATGATAAATAGCGACCATTGACAATAACAGAATATGTTAGAGCACTGCACATATATTCAAAGCAGTCCAAAGACATTATGGGGGTGATTCTAACTTCGGCGGGCGGCGGAGGCCGCCCGCCGAAGTTCCCCCACCAAAATACCGCTCCGCGGTCGAAAGACCGCTGAGGGTATTTTGGGATTTGCCCTGGGCTGGCGGGCGGCCGCCAAAAGGCCGCCCGCCAGCCCAGGGCAAATCAACCTTCCTACTAAGATGCCGGCTCAGAATTGAGCCGGCGGAGTGGGAAGGTGCGACGGGTGCAGTTGCACCCGTCGCGTATTTCAGTGTCTGCTAGGCAGACACTGAAATACTTTGTGGGGCCCTCTTACGGGGGCCCCTGCCGTGCCCATGCCATTGGCATGGGCCCGGCAGGGGCCCCCAGGGGCCCCACGGCACCCCCTACCACCATCCTGTTCCTGGCGGGCGAACCGCCAGGAACAGGATGGCGGTAGGGGGTGTCAGAATCCCCCATGGCGGCGCAGCAAGCTGCGCCGCCATGGGGGATTCTAAGGGCAGCGGTAAACCGGCGGGAGACCGCCGGTTTACCCTTTCTGACCGCGGCCAAACCGCCGCGGTCAGAATGCCCTGCGGGGCACCGCCGGTCTGTCGGCGGTGCTCCCGCCGACCCTGGCCCCGGCGGTCTGAGACCGCCGGGGTTAGAATGAGGGCCTATATAGTTAGACAGCACTGAGCTCACAAAAGTTGCCCAATCTTCATCAATTTCATTTGGGTGGGGAAACAAGTAGCATGTTAGCACCAATTTACCCAAGTACATTTTGGTATATGGGCTCACTCTAGTAGTTAAATTAACAGTTAAAAATAACCGCCATCCTGTATCAGCACCACTAGAGCTAGACATCTGTGGACATATGTCAGACGGTATTTACCATGCAATCAGTAGCCAACAATCCTTTAATTTGGGGTGATTAGCATAATGTTTGCAGCTCTTCAGGTTAGATACCATTCCAAACTTTGGTTCCTTCCAAATGGTTCTTCAGCAACAATCAGGTCCCACTTGGAGAAGCCTAACAATTTCAGTGGTTGGGAGCACATTTTAAAAATGCTAGCACCAACCCTAATCTTGGAGTGGTGTTTGACCATAGGAACGTAAAGCAGCATGCTGAGGACCCCAAAACAAAGTACTGGCCTCTGCCAGTGAACGGCAACTACCAATATTCATATGTCCAGAAATGTCAGACACTGGCTGAACTGATATTGGATGGTGAACAATTTTAATTTTGAGCCCAAACACTTGTGAGAAAGTAGGTTAGTAATTGGAGTGGATTGGTGTCCGCCACAAGTAATAAAGTTACCAGCTTGTTAGGTCTAGTCAAAAGTGTTAGTATTTAAACCTGAGCACACGCAGTGGTAGCTATGGCAAAGAACAGTCAGCCTAATGAAAATGTGTATTCAGAAGTACCAAAATAGTTAGAAAGGTAAAAACACAATTCAATCAAAACTCCAATTAAAAAAAAAAACAGGGCAAAATTCAATGAACCAATGAGACTAACAGGACATAAATACAAAAGTGGAACCAGTGAAATAAATTTTTAAAGATTTGGTAGAAAAAGTACTGTTAGAAGATGGGTCTCTAGTTGGCTTAGGTATACACCCTTGTCCAAGTTGGGACCACACTCTGTTTTGCTTTCACTAATGACTGAGCTGACAAAAATCTCTGGAATGCACGTCTCAGTTCAAAGAAGACATTTATTATTATTTCACCACGAGGTTCCTAAAAACAGATTAGTAGGTCAAAAGTATATTTTTTAAAAGAGTCACAGCAATGAAAGGAAAGTATACCACAATGATTCTCAACTGCAATGTACACAGCAAATATATGTAATTATATTACTGCATAATTGTAAAGCGAAGAATACAGTAAACATTCATCACCGTAGGGCCTGCCAAGCTCTTCATCTTTCTCACGCCAGCAAGATGATGACCCCGTTCAACTGCGAGAAAGAGATATCCACCCTCACGGGACAAAAGTTTGTGTCAGGCATTTGCCGTCTAATCCTGACCGAGGTCTTGGAAATTCCACCGCTACTGAGCAGGGCCACTTTTTTTTATTTCTTAAAGAACCGAAAGGGCTTTCTGGAAAAAACTCCTCCCATGAAAGAGAAATATTCAAACATGCTGGCTACTGTAGGTCAGAGTTGGAAGAAAAATGTTGAAAACTGGCCAACATCTCAAGGCTCTCCTCTCAAGGCCGAACCGTTCCCTGTACTGAAAAAACATGTACATTCTTATCATAATGACTGACTGACTAACTGTTTGGTGAGAAAGAATACAAAAAACAAGTACAGTTTACCATGTGGAAAACATAGCTCAACTGCAATGTCTAACGCCACGATAAAGTCAATAGGCAGCTAAACTGAATACAAAATGTAATCTGCAATTGGTGAACACTGAACAACTAATATGCAAAGTGGTGCAACACAAAGTCAGTGGTCAAACATATATATATTTCCCTACAACTCCTAGTCAGAGTAAGCCACAACACAACCTAAATTCTCCTGTGCTCACCTACTTGTAGTTTAGCATAGAGCAGGCAGGCTTAACTTAGAAGGCAATGTGTAAAGTATTTGTGTAATTACTCATACAGTAATACACTGAAAACACCACAAAAAAGTACTCCAAACCAGTTTAGATGAATAGATGATATTTAGCAGAATAAAACAAGACTAAAACAACAAAGGCCCAATATACACAGGTCAGGATATCACTTTTTAGAGGTTTAAGTAGGTCTTAATCCGTGGGAATCAATGGATGTATCTCTTTAGAACAATGTACCTCAGCTGCATAAACAAACAAAGATGATGCGGGCCACTGAGGAGGTGAGGTACCGGAAAGCAAAGCAATGCATCAATTTCTTCCCTCACAGGCGAGATGATGCTGCAGTTCCTTACTGGTAGGGGAGGTGATGCCTCCATTTTTCCAGACACCGAGCCTCGGTTCCTTACTGCAAATTGACACTCAGGGACGATGTGTGGAAAATCAAGACATGCTTGGATTATGGAACCGCGCTAATAAAGGCGCTGCTGCATTATTCTGCAGGCACTGCATCAATTTTTCAGACGTCAGACAGGTGCTGCATCAAAATGTTGGTTATGTTTTAAAATATTTTGTTTTAAGTACCACTAACAATCCTCACTGCTCTCCCTTTCCACTGCTCCTTAAACCCCCTATTGTCCTGCTTCTCAGATAATGGGGGTCATTCTGACCCCGGCGGTCAAGGACCGC